>NC_049198.1:20976309-21303749 GCF_009769625.2 Cygnus olor
TGATTAAGTCAATGGGGTTACACCTGCCTATGTCAGCAGTGAATTTGGCTTAACATCCCCAGTGAGCAAAATGTCACATTACCTTTGCTGAGCAGGACATTTCAAATAAAACATTAGCAAAAACAATTAACTTTAAGCCATTAATCCCAATGAAGCTACTTTCAGCCTCCTAAGGATTGAAGTCAATTCCCACTAAATGTCTTTGGCTTAATAGATTGTGATGCTTTGGTATGAAATATATTATTGAATGACATTGAATTAAGCAGCATCATATCGCATTTCTATAGATAAATTATATTTTAGCACACATATGACAACTTTTAACTATGATACTTAAGAAACTATTAGCAATTGAGGAGATCATACAGAAAATTTTATTATATGATATCTATGAATTTTGCAAGTGTATTATATATAGTTCTAGTACTGCACTTAGATATAACATACTCCTGTATTTCATTAGCATCAGAATTTACATCATCAGAGATGGAAGATTTAGGAATAACATGGTTCTCTAATTCATTCTGTTTGGCACAAAACAGGTAGTAATAAATCTGGGTGAATGCAAGGTATGGATGAAATCTTGCTCCCAGCTCTTATTTTACAGCTGCAGAGTGAAAGGAGTCAAGATATTATCTAAAGAATTTGAGAGCCAAAGTTCAGCTCCTTGCTAGATTTCCCTGTAGATTGCACACCAAACCACGGCGCATGTGGACCAGCAACTCTGCTATTGAACTGTGTGCCCCGTTGCTTTGCAGCGTTCAGAAGACCCTGGTGGGGTGGATGGGATCCCACTTCAGAAAAAAAAAGAATTACCAGATTCTTGTAGGTCAAACCCCACTGTAGGCAGTGAGCAGCAAATGCTGGAGACAGAGCGGAGGCTGAGTGTTGAACCCTGTCCCCCTCTAGGACTGTCAGTTTCTCTGCCTTGCATGGAGTGATTTCTTTGCATTCAGTATTTCTGGCCTTAAGCCTTCCCTGGCAGTTAAATACCTTAGCCCTTTCTTCTAAACTCCAAGGAACCAATAATCTTTTCCTCTATCAGAAAGACAGAAGAGAAGGAGGGGAGGCATGAACGCTGTCTACCAGTTTTCTCCCAAGGGAGAGAACTAGAATTGAGTTCCTGTATCCATCCAATGGGACATTCGCGCTCCCATCCTTCCCACAGGTGCATGTGCCAAGCACAACATTTTAGATTCATCTCTCTCTTTCCTTTAAAACACTTAGAACCTGAAAACAGTAACAGTTGCTGCAGGAGATGTAGAGAGAAAACTCCTTTACATCAGTCTGCTCCCCAGTATGTTAGTCAGTGGTCTGTTTTAGGACCAGGCAGAAAACCCAGCATGCAGAGGAAAGAACTGAGTAAAGGTCTTACATCATTTAGGTGACTGCTGCAACTAAGAATCTGAGTATTTTAATCACAGTGTCCTCTCAAAGGTAAGCACAGCTCTGCAACTCCACATGGGTAGCCTTACCAGCCAACGAAACATCTACACATTCCCTAATGTGGGTACACCTGAATAAGGGGGAATAATGTTCTGTAGGAAAAGAATCTTAACAAAATATTTCTAAAATAATACCCGGTACCAGTTATATATGGCCATCAGGTGAAAAAAAAAATAACTAAAATGAGGAGCATGTGATGAATGACCTTGAATCTGTGCTTCATCCTTTCTTAATCATCTTTTTTTTCCCAAGGAAAGAAGAACCTGACTGCCTTGAGGTCCTTTCCTATGTACCCAGAGGTATGGAGAGATAGGACATTTGTATTTACCAGGTAGCAGCCCAGGAGGAGATCTGCCTGGCTAACTTCTCTACTCCAGGATACACTTTTTCCTCCCAAAAATATAACTGAATATGAAAATGCCCAATATTTAATATTGGCCTAAATTTTACCATCCCTTAACCAGGACGTGTGTTCTACTCTATATCAAAATCAACTGAAGCCAATGGCAGGGATATCATCAAACAGTAAATTCTGCAGCAGTCTAGTATAAAACACATTTTACAGCAACTCTTCCCACTTGAGGAGCAACTGTCATCACCGGTTCTTGCAATGAGAGCTCACACACTGAGCAGGACCAAGTGTGAGCGCAAGTTCACCTTAACAGTACACCTTCTAATGAAGCAACGCTCTGTGCAGCGCTCCTGCTAGAAAATCAGGACTATTGCAGTTTTCAATATCTGTATGTATACTGCTGGGATGTACCCAAATTTGTTTTGTTTTGTTTTAATAATTATTTCTGACACGTTGCTTATCATATTTCATGCTTCCTCCGAGAATAGACTAAATAGTCAGTCCCCAGTAGAAACACTTCTGGAGACTGAAAAGCACTAAAACCTGGGCACTACTCTGGGCTGATCCCTAAAGATTCTACACATCCCAAAATTCACAATGTATTCCAAAAAGGTTTTATTGGTACAGGGGATTTGGGTCCAGACACCTTGCGAAGTTCAGGGCCCAACCCAACTCCTCTATCCTAGTCCCTGAGGTGGCCATGGGGAACCCCTCTGGGACATCCCACAGCAGCAGCACTACCAAGCTGGGGTGCTGAGAAAGGAGAGGAATGTATGGTCGCAGTGTGACCCCAGTACATGCTCTGGACCAGAGGGCATCACTCCAAGATACCGCGGTTTCAGTGCAGCCTGACAGCGCATCTCTGCCTGGTTAAATCAATGAACATTTTGCAATTGATTTCCGGGGTAGCTGCAATAGGCTGTATGGTTTCATCCATCAATTGCTTTAGTACTCACCTCATTTTAAGCACATCAACAGCTTAATTGAAGTCAATGCTACAGTTCAGATACTTAAAATGAGTTATGTTCTCAAATATCTTGATGAATTGGGGCTTTAATGAATGTTGTTAATGAAGGTGTGATCCTCTGAGATTTGGAACATCTCCAGACCCCACATTTCATTGCACAGGCACTTGAATTCAGTAAAGGTCCTTGTTACCACCAAAAGGAGAAGTTGCCTTCCCTTTCCCAGAAGTTGCCTTTTACCGTGTTCCTGGTGCTGGGACCAGCAATCACATTGCTGTGCAGTGTGCCAAGCTCCCCTCATCCCATCCAGGCTTTCTAGTTTGGACCAGTTCACTGCAACAGCACTGAGCAGGCAGCAGAAACAAGCTGCTGGGAGAGGAGACACAGGTGGTATCACCTCGGCTGGCAGCAGCACAGACGTGTCAGATTAAAAGGACCACATAACCATATCACAGCCAAATCAAGGAAAAATTTGCTTGTTAAAGTACTGGTTGATTGTTTGATCACTAATTCTCCAAAGCATGTGAAGGTTCCTTAGCAGGAAAAACTTAAACATGCACGTAAATTAAGCTGAATGCATTCAGACCAAACCTTATCTTCAAATGACAGTGCATATACAATTAACAGAGAAACGTAATGTTTTGTGTGGGTACCACCTAGTGGAAAAGGACTGTGATTTCCGTGTGTTAATTTTGATGGAAAAAACACACATTCTGGAAAGAAGATCCTGCTAATCAGGTTCTGGATTTCCTTGGACTTTGTGTTTAAATCCAGTAGGCTGTTTCAAGCTGCATGCCTAAAGCCCATGCTGACGTGAGGAGAGGTTTCCAAAAACATCTTAATGATTCTCGAGAACCAGATACAATGCTGACTGACAGCTTTTACAATGAGGAAGCAAATTAGATAGCAAATGTCACAGTCAGAGAGGGGCATGCGCACACAAAGGAACACAATGAGTCCAGTGGTTTCCACAACCTATCCAGTGGTTTCAGGGTTGATGCCAATACACACCTGTGATTTACCAGAATCACAGTTCCAGATGCCCAGCAGCTCAGATGCAGTGGTATGAAAATGAGGGAGAAACCACTACAATGTTTTTCATCTAGATCAGGGAAGCCAATGGCATATTAAGAGAAATCATGTGTTTTATGTCTGCTAGCCCTAGAACCGGTTGGTTTGTTTAGAATCCCTTGAACTGAAGGGTGCATGCCATGTTTTTTGTGGGCCTTTGCAATAAAATGCAAAGGGAATTTGAAGTGGAAAGCGTGTAAAGGACAAAACATCTGGATGAAAATGCCTCTGGATGTGGTAAGATGTTACTTAGCCAAGTAAAGGCACCATGAGATCATAACTCAAAAGGAAACTAATGCCATCATACTGCAACCATTTTAATTGAAAAACATTCCACTTGAAGATTGTTAGACATTAATTTTTATATGCTGTACAATAAACTTCACAATTATAAGAGGCATAAAAATGACACAACTTACAATCAATCAGTCACTTTTTTTCTGAGCAGGCAGTGGTATGCCCATGCTTTGGCATGCTTTCAGCATCTTCAGCTAACCAGCAAGAGGACACGGGTAAAGCAAAGTAGCAACAAGCTCCAGTTTGGGTTTGACAACGGGAAGGAGCCCAGTCACCCCCTTGAGCTGGGACAAGGAAACCTGCAGGCAGGGGAGAAGGCAAAGATCTCATTGCACTGCTCCACAATAGTTTCTCACCTTAGGTAAATTGGCAAATTGCTCCTTTGAAGAGCAATGAGGTCCTGACCGTGGTGAAATCAATACTAAAACAGCTGCTAACTGCTCTCATGCCTTTCTTTGACTTGGTGCCTCCAGTGATATACACCGCCCCTGAACAGGGTTCTGGATCAATGTTTTTTAATCTCATGAAGCAGATTACAGAAGCTACTTAAAGTCTTAAGGGGCTGCAGTGTGCAATGTGTGGGGATTATTTCATCAGTTCCTGGCCTGTTGTTGATCATTATCTGAATATTGCATAAACTTCAACTTTGGAAAGCTCCTAATAATCATAATTCATGGAGTTGTCAACTAATACTATGATTACTCACTTAAGACCCGCACATAAATGGATCGGCAATACCCTAGAAAATGAATAAAAGTGGAAAAACAAGGAAACAGGAAGAAGAACTTTTCATCAGCTGGTTGCCATGGGGAGCGCCAGCATCTTTAATGTCAGTCTGTCTTGGGAGCTCTTTTCCACCCTTAGACAGCTATAGGTGGCAGCATAACACCCTGGGACAGAAAATCAGGGCAAAGAACTCTTGTGCCAGAGAGCAGAAAGGTAACAAGAAAAAAAAAAAAAAGGAAGCCATAACATAGAAAAGACCCACAGTGTTTCACCTTAGATTAACAGAAGCAAATCTCTCTGCTGTTAGCCTGCCTGGAAGTGACTTGCCATTTAATGACCTTCCTAAGAGGAGAAGGTCCGTTAGTGACATATAGACTGAACAGCCCCAGAACAGAGAGGATTTTCTTCTGTAACAATTCATTTGAGTTAAAGCCAAATGTTAGCCAGCAAATAAAATGTCATTGAAAAATAAGCTTCTCTTAATGACACTTGGCAATGCATAGGAAGACTCCCATCCCCGTGAAGGGAGTGAGAGAAATCCAAACATCACTTCAGCTTTCTCACTAGCAAGAGAAAGCTTTGGGTGCACCTGCAGCATACACTGTGGATCCCCACGTGTCCTGTCTGTCCTGTCCCAAATGTACCTATCAGACAGAAAAAAAAAAAAAAAAAAAGAAAAAAAAAAGTGAAAAAACAAAGGCCCATTAGTAAAAAATGTGTGGGTATGTGTTTCTGGTAAAAAAAAAAAAAAAAAATCATTCTCATTTCCTAATAACAAGTAGACATAATAAAACACTTTTCTTGTAGGCATGAATCGTTTTTCTTCATTAGCCATGTAACAAGAAGACATGACAGTTGTCTAAACCTCAGAATGACTAAAATCTGGCAAGTTTAATAAAATTCAATGGGTAAGGATATCTTACATCCAGGTGATTGTAGATACTTCTGCATTTGTTATGTTCACCTGGATTTTCCTAAAATTGATCTCTATGTAAAGATTTCTGCATTACCGACAGCATTGCTCTTTGCTCTGGTGCATGTGCAATCAACTCCATGTCAAAGGAGAGTGGATTGAGTCTGCTGTGGTTAAGGCCATGGTTAACTCATCCAGGCCCATCAAAGCAATCCTATTGCAGGCTTCCATGGTACATATGTATTTCTGTATCCTCTGCAACAAGCTACTTCCAACTCTCTACCTACTCTTTTCTACCTATGTACTTTGTTCTTCCCTTTTTCTCCTATTAAAAACATGGTGGCCTTAGTCTAGATGACATGTGAGACCTTAACGCCTCTTAGACAAAAAAGCCAAGTAACACACTTGTGCAAATGAGCGCAATCAATGTATCTAATTGGTACCTGTAGAGAGCAGTAAGGTCTCCCCTGAGCCTCCTCTTCTCCAGACTAAACAACCCCAGTGCCCTCAGCTGCTCCTCACAGGACTTGTGTTCCAGGCCCTTCACCAGCTTCGTAGCCCTTCTCTGGACACACTCCAGGGCCTTGATGTCCTTCTTGTAGTGAGGGGCCCAAAACTGAACACAGTACTTGAGGTGCGGCCTCACCAGAGCAGAGTACAGGGGGACGATCACCTCCCTGGTCCTGCTGGATACACTATTCCTGATACAAGCCAGGATGCTGGTAGCCTGGTGACTGGTCGCCAGCTGGATTTCACTCCATTCACCACTACTCTCTGGGCCCAGCCGTCCAGCCAGTTTTTAACCCAGCAAAGAGTGTACCTGTCCAAGCCATGGGCTGCCAGTTTCTCCAGGAGAATACTGTGGGAGACCATGTCAAAGGCCTTGCTGAAGTCTAGGTAGACTACATAACAGCCTTTCCCTCATCTACCAGGCAGGTCACCTGGTTATAGAAGGAGATGAGGTTGGTCAGGCAGGATTTCCTTTCATGAACCCACTCTGGGCCTGATCTCCCTGTTGTCCCCCATGTGATTGCATGCAAGATGACCTGTTCCATCACCTTTCCTGGCACTGAGGTCAGGCTGACAGGCCTGTAGTTCCCCAGGTCCTCCTTAACACCCTTCTTGTAGATGGGCAGCACACTAGCAAGTCTCCAGTCATTTGGGACCTCTCTGGACGACCATGAGTGCTGATAGATGATGGAAAATGGCCCAGCAATCACATCCACCAAATCCCTCAGCACCCCCGCATGCATCCTATTGGGTCCCATATATTTGTGGGTGTCTAGACAGATAAGTATGACATCTGAACAGCTCAGTCCAATTACAAAATAAAGTATTAGAAAGAGCCCACAGCTTACCTGATATTCCTGTCTTGGGAAAAATGTTCTTCCTGTAGCAAAAGACTCTCCATTTTAGCTGCACAAGCACCTTGAGGTAGTCCGTCCATGAGCTGTCATCCTCCTAGTCACCTCCAGTCCAAGCAAGCTCAGAAGCATCTCTCAAGTCAAGTGTCAACACTGTCACTTCATAATTTGTCTTTGTCAGTTCAGCAATCCGTGTCCTTCTGAATACAAAAAATGTTCTATAAAGTTTTGTTCTACTCAATTACATACATGCATTTATCTTGCTTATAACTGATAGCTTGCTAATATTCATGTGTTGCTTGGAGAGCGTTCCAGCTGGTTAGATTTTCACCCAAACATGTGAATCGAAACCTCAGGCAAAACAAAAACTGTCTCTCATACCTTTTATGAATTAACAAATAGTTCTTGCCCTGCTAATGCCATTCTTAATTGGACTACACTGTGAGGAGCAATTAAGACTAAATGGCCACTTGCTGAGAGCTGATGAAAGAGAAATACTGCAGCTTGAGGCATTTGTATTCTCCAAATAAAATGCAGTTGTCATACTTTGGTGTTAAAGAAGAAAGCTTAATTTTTTAATGGTTTGGTATATTAAAAAGAGATATTCAATTCACAGCAGGGAAATCAGTTTTCAGAGGGATTGTATTTTCTTACTTTTTTATTATTTTTCTTTTTTTCAAAACCACTTTGTAGAATGAGAGATTCCATATGGATCTTATGGAAAGCTCACCTGTAGCTTTCAGAAGCCTTTCAAGAGCTAGATAGGAAGGGATTTTCCCATGTAGTTCATGCCCTGCTAGTCAGACAGATAAATACTCTGTGTGTGATCACAGAATCACAGAATCATAGAATATCCCGAGTTGGAAGGGACCCATAAGGATCATCAAGTCCAACTCCTGGCACTGCACAGGTCTACCCAAAATTTTAGACCGTGTGACTAAGTGCACAGTCCAATCGCTTCTTAAATTCAGACAGGCTTGGTGCAGTGACTACTTCCCTGGGGAGCCTGTTCCAGTGTGCGACCACCCTCTCGGTGAAGAACCTCTTCCTGATGTCCAGCCTAAACTTCCCCTGCCTCAGCTTAACATCCTTCCCGCGGGTCCTGTCACTGGTGATTACGGAGAATAGGTCACCTGCCTCTCCACTCCCCCTCGTGAGTAAGTTGTAGACTGATGTAGCAGTGCAAACAAATAACTATTCACATGTCTTCTTAAATAATTGTTAATGGGCTGTCAGCCCATTAAATGTCCTGCCCCTTCGGATACAGCCCAATATGAGCCATATCTGCTGCACCTCCTGTGCAGTGATCTAAATAAATGCCACTGGCAGTGAACTGTAACCATCTTGAAAGGGATCATAGGTCCTTATCTGAGACGAAAAGTCGTCACAGTCAACCGACCGACAACAGAGAAACGAATTTCTTGCAGTTATAGCAAGCTATATGTCCCAGAACAGTTAAATCCTAGGAGGACCACTATCCCTCACAGATGGCAATCTGCTGCCTTTTGCACATGCTAAAGTTGGGATCCTGTTGGAGTTTGCCAGTTTTGCCTCCTAGCTGCTCTGGCAAGCATCCTCCCCACACCGCTGCTAAACCAGTGCAGTTACCTTGCCCGTGGTTTAGCTACCACAGGCCACTGCAGGGCCATCAGCTAGCAGTACTTCAGTCCTGTGTGAAAAGGTTTTCTCACCAGGAGCCTTCTGCAATCCTTTCTGGCTGAGAACAAACCCTGCTGTGGGAGCCAGGCTCAGCACAAAACAGGTTTAACCAAGTTATAGGAATAGCGAGAGAGACAGGCTTCGATCTAACCCCAGATGGAATACAAGCTCAAGGAGGGAAGCTTATACTCATAGTGGTAGATAAAGACTATTGGATCAAGGTATTGGCTGCATCCATTATATATGTTTCTAAACTCTGAATTACTGTACTCTCCCATTGTCTCCAAAAGAAGGATCTCTTCCAGGTTTCCTAGGAAAGCCAGTTCCAACAGATTCCTACTGAAATTAGGTCCCTGAATCTCTCATTGCACCCATCACCTCCATACAGACTTTCGAAGTCTGAATGTCTAAAGATTTGTCTGAACTAATGTTATAATTCCACAGCACGAATTTTTAGTGTGAGTTTTTCTTTGTCTGAAACATTTGGAAATAGCATACCAGTTCACAGTGTTGTCTGTATATGTGTTTAACTCCTTTTCACTTCCTATGTCTACTCCCTTCCCCCACAGAGACCAAGGCTTGAGCTTCCTGTACCCATCATTGCAGGCAGTCTTGGTATCATTATCATCATCTTATCCTGGTGTATCATCTATCTAGTGACATAACCTGATGAGACAACACTTGAGACCATTATTATTTCATTTTTCCATTCCCCCAAAGATATTACTTTTCAATTTAACTACTACCTGACAAATATGTTGTTGAACACCTGCAAGAGATAAAACAACCCTAATCCAATTTCTTTTCACAGATGCTAAGGGCCATGTTCTCCTGCTTCTCATGCAGCTTATAGCTCAGACTCCTGCACGATTTAAATGAGAAGCAAATTGTTTGATGTGGTTGTGGGAGTGGTATAAACAAATGTAGCCTGCCCTTCCCTGACATTGTTTGACTCAGAGAGCTCAACACCTACCTGAGGGAGGAGAGAGAATTTGTCTGAAAGAAGTCAGGTATAAACCAGTAGAAATGTAGAAAGGAGCTGCTCCAGTGTGCATTAAACGAAAAGACTTGTGCATCCGAGGCAAGTCAAGGTGAAATAAAAGGAAACAAAAAGAAAGTCACTTCTGGCAGTGAATGATCCACACTGGAGCCAGACTCCAAAACAGCCTCTCTAATCTGCTGCTCTGACTCACAGACTAGATGCAGCAAATTGGTACTCTCTTTAATTAGCACAGAGGTGCCCTTGGGGGAGGGTGCACAACCTGCTGGCCTGGAGCGGAGCACATGCTGAGCACCCAGCCATGTGGTGGGCAGAGTGGGAGACCTCTGCTCCCATAATGATGCCTGGATGAGCAAGCAGAAGGTTGGTCTTCACTAAAGAGCAATGCTGAAGGCCAAAGATGAGTAACAACAAAGTGAGGCTTCCTTAATGTGCAGGGGGTTGAGCAGCAAACTTGCCATACCCTAAGGAAGCTTTCTCTGCAGGGTTGAGAACAGGACAGCTGCCATGCAAGTGGTTGCTCAGACTTACTGCCCTTAATGTAAAGAGAAGAGGCTGGTGCTTTACTGAATGTGTTATCATGTACACTCTCCATTTGCATCCAGCAGTGCAAGTCCTGGGAGGGGTCAGCATTTTCACCTCTGGCCCACAGTTTGTTGGTGCTTCAGTATTGCCACGTGCAAGCAGCTGCTCTGACCACAGACCAAACACCTTTGACTAAAGGTTTTTACTAAACAATTCGTCAGCAAGCAACCTCTCCTAGTATTAACACACCATGATATAGATAAGACTGCAATTGTTTCCTAACTATCAAAGGAGCTGTAAACAGGCAAATCAGCAATTTTTCTTCTTTTTGAATTCTGGGGCTGATGAGAAATTTCCTGAAAATAATACATCTTTTATCTGCAGAATACTTCTGAGGTTACTTTTGCAGAAGCAGTTATGTATCTCAATATGTTCTGTTGTCCAAGGGGATCTATCCAAAGCGTCTTCTGTAACCCTCCCTTTTCATGCTCACTACTCAGCCTGCAGCTATTGAAGCAAAAGCATCTCCTGATACTTGCGGCGATGGTTAGGGATGCAGAACGGCGGTGGTTAAGGATGCAGAACAGTAACACTTCTGCTGCGACCAGGCCTCAGTCTGAGCCCAGTCACAACATAGGAAAGCCAATGGGATTCTTCTGGTCCAGCTAGGTTATCCCAGGAGTCCCTTCCTGTTAGGAACAAGACACGTAGACACACAGGCACCATAGCACATACCTCACAGGCCAATTTCTGTTCTCTCTTGCCAGTGTCAAACTGCAATAACTCCAGTTAAACTGGCCTTCAGCATTTAACTACGTCACCCCACTGGGTTATTCTGTATTGATGTTGCTGCAAGAGATTACAACATGGCCCTTGATATAATGTAGATTTTTATACAGAGTGTCATAGGTGTGCAAAATGAAAATTTATTTGCTGACAAGAGAGATGCACTGTCCTTGAATTTGCTAGGAAGACCCTAAGAAATCTTCAGGTTAAGATGAAGTTTAAAATGAGACGAGACCTAATTCCTCCTTCTCCTGGGACAAATTACTTTATATAATAACAATTCCAAGACTATTTTAGGCCTAAATAGGTTCCAATATTTGTAATTTTATGTGCCATCAGCATAAGGAGACTTTTATAAATCAAACACCAGTCTTTGTAGCTTGTGCTGGTGTTTTTAAGATAAGACATACAGTTATGCTTCACCAGAAGAGCTAATGCTTCTAAGATAACAATATGGCTCTACGTTTGTCTACTTCATTTTCCAATGCACCTTGCCTTAGCAAGCAGTGTAGATATGACATTCAAAATTTGGTTGTAGAGGAAAAGCCTGTTAGGAAGTGAGCAATTAATGGCATAGAGCAACAAAGCTAGCACAACATTTTTAGGGCTGTAACATACTGTACTTACGTGAGCTGTCTGCAAACATGTACATGCTCAGACAGACCCCAAAGGATTGAGCTGAGGTTTTTGTTTTGTTTTGTTTATTTTGTTTTCTGTTTTTTACCTTTGGAGGATTCTTGGCAGGAAAAACTCTCTCTCTCTTCCTTCAGTCTTGTACGTGCAAGACCCTATATGCATCATCCCACATATCTCATTGAGGCATAAGGATGGAAAAATGCTTGTGTAAGGATCTGTGCAAATGCAACCTAAGCAAGCAAGCTCTGTCTCTCTCTCTCTCTTAAAATTCCTCTTACCTCAAGCCTGGGAGGGTAGATAATGATAAAATTACCTGCAGCTCCATAACAAGGTGCATGACAAAATTCAGCAGGAGTTTTCCATAATTTGAACATGTTGGGATCCTCTCCCTTATCTTCAAGGGTTCAGGTGACTCTGACCAGACTCTGGGAAGGGAAAACAAGGCTCAGGTACATAGGAAGGGCCTGGTCAGTGATAGGATGCTTCAGAAACAGCACTAGGCCTCGTCATTGCTGCATTTCCCAAGTACCCACTTCCTAGCCAGGAACCAGAGTTCAGCTGCTTTTTTTTTTTTTTTTTTTTTTCTAGTCCCTTGAAATGTTCTCTGTGCTCCAACACCCTAGACCATATGGTACTTATTAAACTATTTTTGTGATCAACATACATAGTCTGAGTTATGTCAGTTGTAAAACAATGCGTCTCAGTTTTGACATCAGCAGTATTACCTGGCAAAAAAAACCAGCATGATGCAATGTAGAAAGAGGTCTTTTTCACTGGCATATTGTAGAGGATTATACAGATTGTTTCAGCCTGATGATAATAAGATGGCAAAACTGCACACATAACTCCTTGCTTGTATGAGAATGGTAAAAAATGTAGATTGTCTAGGGAAAAGATGAACTATTTCACATAGATTAAAATAGAAAATCTCTTTTGGGTCCATTACATCTTCCTTGTTAATGTTTTATATTTTAGTTCTGCATTTTAAAAAATTTGACATCTCATGGTGGGCTAACTCTACAAATGTCACTTCCCGGGTGGGCTTGCCCTTATGCAATTAGAAATAAAACACAGAACATCCAGAACAGATGGGACTGCTGCTCAGAACAAAATCTCCTTCTTTACTTTCATTTTTTCCCACCCAAATTCTGTTTCTCAGAGAAGATATTTAAACTATGGAATCAAATTAGAGTTAATCAGCCAGAGCATTTTGTAATTAATAAGAAGGTCATATCCCATGTGAAATGGTGGAATTTTACAATCCATTGCCAAGCCCATGGCTTTTTCACTGCTTTATCTGGGTCAAACTCTGTTTTCTCTGGGAGCAGGGTAAGTGAGGAATAAATCTATTCAAACTGAGAGAGTCACTCCGTATTTATATGGAGGCAATAGCAAATCTGCATAAATAGGCATGGAGCCTTTGTTTCTGGTAGGAGAGGCTGAGTCAAGACAAATCTAGCGTCATGACAACCCATCATGAAGCACCGTGGAGGTGCTTGATGTCGCTGCCAGTGCATCACTAGTCCTGCTGGCCACCTGCTCTGCAGCAGCAATAGGGAATGATGGTATGTCCACTTCCTTTGCTAAACAAAGCCACTCTAAAGCCCCATGAAGAAGTGAGAAGAAAAGAGGATCTTCCCTCATTCCAAATTTCCCATGCAAGTGGTACCCACGGTCTCACTTCCCCCTTAGCATCTGTGGAGAATTGTATCACATTTGTTCACTCTTTTACATATGGCTCCTTCAATCCTTTTTCCTTTTCTTTTTAGCTGTCCTAAGGGGGTATGAGGAGTGATATGTCTGCTGGTGGTGATGAAAAGCAACATCACTGCTGCCTTCCCTAAAGTGGAGCCCTGCCAACCTTGATCACTGTTACAGAGACTAACCTATCTCAGCTGTCCACAGAAATCTGAAATCTTCCTTGGGGTTTTGGCAGTGCTATGGACAATCAGTCCAGAGATGGTGAGCCTTTAAGTTTACTCAGACATTGCTACAATTCTTGACCTGACAAGCAAGCCTGGGATTTAAGCGCCGTCTTTGAAAGCCAAATGCTGTGTAGTCCATCCCAAGCACTTCCAAGGGACTTGCAGAGGCTGTAATTGCATAACCCAAAGCTTTCGTAAAGGAACAAGTAGAAGTTCAGATTATGGGAGTGAAAAATATTTGAGAAAGGATTCAAGAGCCTTTGAGAAATATTAAGGCAGAACCCATCTGGTAAATCTCCAGACTACTGAGTATTGAATTGGCATGCATGTTGTTTGTTTTACCTTGCTTTGTACAGACCACCCTTTTCTGGATGTGCACAGAGTAAAATCACATCATTGCTTTGCAGTGATTCTCTTCTAGTTTTTTTTTTTTTTGATTGTTTTGTTTTGTTTTCTTTTTGAATAGTTTCTAAGCAGAAGTAAATCAGTGGAGCTATTTTACAATGTTTATTTTAAAACATTCTGTTCTTGTATGTAAAACAGTTGGGAATGACTTTAAACTGGCAGTACTTAAGTGACATTTCCACACTTCTTCCAAGACTGTTAAGCCTAAAATATTCTACCTGAATTGTTTCATGGTGTAGCCATAAAAATTGCCAAAACATGGTGCTTACTTTATTTATTTATTTATTTATTTAATCCAGGAATGACACTGCAAATGCTTCTTTAGATTATGCAAAAGGTACCTGTTTGGAAAATTACTGTTTTTAATACCTATCTTTCAGATAAATAAACTGCAAAATAAACTGGTGCACAAATAGATTCAGTAAGGGCAGAATTGTTGCCCAGATGATCTACGGTGTAAAAGAGACCAGAGCTTTATATGGCACTGCCCCTCACTTATTCCAAAGTAATTCTGCTTATTCACAGAAAAGCACACTTTTCTCTGAAAGATCCTCTGATATCTAATAACTAGCAAGTAGATGTTCTATTAGTTCAAAAGAAACAAGAAGAAAAAAAAATCCTACAACGTCAGTTTATATTTAAAATGCAATATTACACTTAACTACGCATAGAGCCAACAAAGCAGCTGCATTTTAGGCAAGAGATATGAAGGAAGTTCTGTTATGTTGAAGTTCCCAGTATCTTCTGAGTACTTTCAAATGGATAGAGATATTCTCTTTAATTGCTGAAATGCTCTATGAATTTATTTATTGCCCTTCATTTTCATGAATTCAGTTTTAACTGAACTAATGGGACTCTGACAAATTTTAAATCCCAGTTATAAAACACTTATGGAATACCTTTGCTTTTTAACACCAAAAAGGATTTTTAAATTGTGTTTATTTTCTCCCCTCATGCACTACGTAGATTTTTGCTGTGTCTATGGCCTTGCCACTGAGAACGGCCCCAACAGGCCCATGGCTGTGCCTGGAATAGTGATGCACTAAGAAAACACAACAAAACTGGCACTTGTATTTGTCCCTTGCTTTGAGGGAGCTCTTTCTAGTAAGCACTTCCATTTGGTAGCTATCATTTTACAGCCATTTCATTTTAAATGGCCAACATCAAGCTCCTATCAAACAAGTGTCCATCCTGTATAACCACCAGCAATGTTCAATGGGCCTTCTGGAACCATTTCAGAAGAGGCAGAGAAAGGAGGGTGGAGGGAATCAAGGGGCATTCTCCAGTGGGACCCTCCTGCACAGACACCTCTGTGTCCCTTTGTCTTCACCCTCACAGAGCAAAAATAAAGAAGTGATGGAGAGGTTTAAGAGGTCTTCCTCTGTAAGAGGAACATTCAGAAGGGGTCTTAACACAAAACTGAATGCTTAAAGGAGGTTTATATTTGTGAAACTCAAGGTAAATAAGGGTATTAAAGCACATTAATGCTAACATTAGGGAAAACACATTTGAACCAACATGAAATCCAGAGGAAGAGACATTCTGTAGATTGAGTACAGATGTATTTTTGGTTTTCACTAAAGCAGTGACACACAGCTGAGCCTTTGTGGCAATATACTGGTGTCTCTCTTGTCCCAGGGAGGCTGTGGAATCTCCATTCTTGGAGTTAATCAGGAGCTGCCTAGACACGGCCCTGGGGAGCCCGATCCAAGTAGAGCTGGTTGAGCAGTGGCTTGGACTGGGTGACCTCCAGAGCTTCCTTCTGACCTCTGCCGATCTGTGACTCTGTGATTCCCATCCCACCCGACAGGTGCATCACTGGGGACTGAGCCTTGTGTGCGGGTACATCCTTTCTCACTCCTGTGCACCATGAATCAGAGAAGACAAAACCCATAACTGCCAGAGTTACAAAGAAAATCCCCCTTGCCCTCCTCCCCCCAGCAGCATCTAACATCCCTTCATTGTCAGAGACACCTAAAGGTGATTTGGCAGTAAAAAGACAGACAGGGCAGTGGACACTCATTTCTGTAGGAGTGTCAAACTTGGTTGGGAAGGGCAACCACACCAGAGCTCACGTGAAGCAGAAATTTGGCTCACGAGAACCCCATCATAGCCACAGAGCATTCAGGCTGAGACATTTAGTCACCCTCATGTTCAAGCAAACTTTCAGCAGAAATTTTACTTTAAAAGCACTTTTTGGCAGAACAGGGAAGAGTATAAAGATAATGGTAATTATCCAACTGCAAACAGAAACTGTTACAGAAGCATCTAGTAGCGTAGCTTTCTATTTTAAAAGCATATTCAAATTGCTTAAATTTTGTGCTAGTTTGATTCCAGAAAAATTACACAAAATAAAGCAATTTTTCCAAGCTGTGCTTCTTAAAATGGTAAAGAAATTAAACAAGCATCTAAGCTAAATTTCTGAGGAGAGGAGGGGAGGGGAGGGGAGGGGAGGGGAGGACACATTTTCCTTCATCATTAAAAATTTAGGAGAAAATATTTCATTGAGGACTGTGTGAGCTTAACCTGGGAGACCAAACCCCATGTTGCAGCAGAATGGCTTTAGATTTACAAGAAGAAGTTCATACCTGGTGCTCCCTTCCTTTGCAATCTCTACACCTGATAAAATAAAGCTGTCTTGGGTTGGCCATGATTGCATTGCGCAAAGGGGATAAATGATCTCTTTCTAAACAGACTAGGTGGTTTGTGTCTTACATCATGCAGGTATGATACCATTAATATTTATCAACCTGCTACACAGACTATCCCCAAATCATTACGATGGGGATCAGTTATAATCTGAAGTGGAGATGTACAAAGGGAAATGTGTGGGCAGCACTCGACCTTCAGTTAAGGGGATTAATGTCACTGAAGAAAACAAAATTCCTCCAGATCAGCACTGGTATAATTGAGGGCAGCACCTGACCCCATGCTACACTCACCTTCTCACATTTAAGAGTGTGGTGTACTCTTCTCTGGCTGTTCCTTTTGTGATCTTAAATTCTAACAGAAGCAGCCCAGTGCCTTTGGAGGATATTTTCTCGTCCAAGAGGGTAGCATGCAAGAAAAGCAAACTAGAAATGACATTTCAGAGCTGGGACTCCATAGCCAGGAGAAGAGGTGGCTCAGGAGGGATCTCACCAGTGTCTAAAAATACCAGAAGGGAGGGTGCAAAGAGGACAGAACCAGTCTCTTTTCAGTGGTGCCCAGTGCCAGGAAAAGAGGCAGTGGGCACAAACTGGAACACAGGAGGTTCCCTCTGAACACCAGGAAGCACTTCTGCACTGTGTGGGTGATGAAGCACTGGCACAGGTTGCCCAGAGAGGTTGTGGAGTCTCCTCCTTGGAGATCTAAAAAGTCCACCTGGATATGGTTCTGAGCAACCTGCTCTGGGTGTCCCTGCTCGAGCAGGGTGTTGGGCCAGATGGACACAGAGGTCCCTTCCATCCTCAGACATACTGTGATTATGTGAAACTGAAACTCAGGAGACAGAAAGAAGGGAGAAAGGCTTGTCTTGGAGGTTACAGGGATTGGAGCCATTCACGGCCCAGTTAGCAAGAGGCAGGTCAGTTCCACTAAGTGCAGCTTCTGAAGCTGCCTTGGAAATTCACATATCTCCTGAAAAGAGATTTATTATTATTACTATTATTTTTAAAAAGTCAGTTTGTCTTTTCAGAAAGAGAAATAATATTTCTGCACCATGACTGGGCCAGGAGACTAGCTGTACCTGACTGAGGTCAAGGACAACACAGCCATAATACTTTTGCTTTGTGCGGGATTTAGAATGAAATCAGTTGTATACACTGCAATGCAGTCAACAGTGAAATTACTTCCAGTTGGGTTGCTGCTATTTTTGCTAATAGCAGCTAGAGTTTAGCTGGCTGTTTTCTCCCAAAGAATCAGTGTTAAGAGGGGAAGATAATACACTGATGAAAATTGCTGTTTCTGCTCAACATCCCATCCTCAGTGGGTTTTGCTGGGCTCTTCCAAATACAGAAGTGCTTGCTTGGTGGTGGGTGCTGCAAGCTCTGCTCTGCTCAGAGCAGCAGTGCTGGCACTATGCTAAGAGGGAACACTTGCTTTTGCACGAAAACCCCTCCCATAACCTCCCTTCTCCTCAGCTGCATCAGTTCCTCTTTCTCTAATTAGTGAAACAGAAGTGCAACAGGGAAATCATTTCCACTGTTTTTCTTTTTATTCAGGCTTTTTTTTTTTTTTCCAGTTTTAAGCACACATGTAAGCAGGACCCAGAGAGACTTGAGTAATTAAAGTGACTTATGATCCAAGGAGAATGTTTTGTCTAGTGAACAGAATTTCCTCCAAAAACAACTGTTCATTGTAAATAAACTGCTTTATTAAAACATCCCAAGCTGGCCCTTTTGCTGACCTCAAAGGCTGATCTGGAGCTCCTTGCAGACCTTGTAAGGCAAGCTGGAGCAGTACAGGTATCCCCATGTCCTGCTGGTCCAGCAACCAGGTTCCAAGCCTCTTCTTCCAACTCTTCTGAGGGAAGCTGGAGGCACCAGGCACCTCTCAGCAGCACATCCCAGCTCTGCTCCAGAAGCACGGGTATTTTCAGAGCGCCTGTCCACAGCAAAGCCAACACGAGCAGTCATTTCAATGGCAGGCTGCTGGGTTGAAGGAGTTCCTGGTTCACATGAAAGGTTTTCACCCAAATTAAGGAAAACAACCACAAATCTGTAAAGCTGAACATCTGTTTTCAGACCTATGCTTTTATCCTTCCAAGGTATGAAAATCTCACTCCTTGTTGTAGCCATAAGCTTTGACTTGTAGATTCTGAGGGGAATCTTACATTCACATGCAAATACTTATGGCCCTGATCCTGCAATTTATAATGCTCGGGCAGACTGCTGTGCTCAAGTGGAGCACCATTAGCTTTAATGTGGATTCCAGCCATGCATTTTAAATTGCCAGATTAGAGCCTGAAATCATATGCACTTGGGGCAGGTGTTGTCTACTATATCTTCTGCAATACTAACCAGATTGTGAGCATTTAACAAAGGATAATAAAAACATTCAAATATAATAATAATAATAACAATAATAATGATGATGAATAAAGAATAAATTGTAGTGCTGTGTACAACATTCAGTTTTAATTTTCTTTAAGAACAAAAAACACATCAGCTTGGATTAAGTAAACTAACATTTGCAAGCCATGATGCAGCAAGATGAGCCCAGATAGAAAAAAATCTGACTGGAATATTGGATTATTTTGCTGATTATGAAACAATTTTGCACAGAGTTAAGTAAGAACATTTTTACCCTTCATGCAGCTCTCAATTTGTGATTCATAGATGAGTGATGGTCCACACAAGCCCTTTTTGGGATCTGGGAGTGCAGATTCAACAGATTCTCTGCACTCTACTCAACACCTAACCCTGGTCCATTTACCCTCCTAGAGGCTCTGCATTAGCTTTAGCCAGACCCCAGGGGCATGTGGGCCGCCCTGGGTCAAATCCCTCCCATCCTCACTATTAAAATCAGAGAACAATTTGAATTCAACTGGGTTTAACATAACCATATATTTCTATTAGTTCTTTCTCTGGGAAAATTAAGGGACTTACAATATTCTGTATCTTTTCCCCTGGAGACATCTATGCATTGAAACCATCATTTTTCACAATTAATTTGGGTCAGATAGATATCTCAAGCCCTTGAAGTTTCTCACTGTACAGATTGCCTCTAAACATTTCCTGGATTTTTTTTTTCCAAAACCACTTTGTCACTACTCTTCTCAAATGGATGCAGCAAATCTCTGTGCAGTTCCAGCAATGTCACACTCTCACTCAGGTTTATCTTATCCCTCCTATCTACTACTCCCACACATGAACATAAGGAACAGCTTAGGGTAAAGGATCTCTCTTTGTGACTGTACTGTTCACAGTTTTATTTAGCATTTGAATTGTTTTGCCTTCCACAAACTTTAGATCAATGTAATGTTACACTTACCTCCAGTTCACTGAGGAAAATATCGAATAGATCATATATGATGCTTATTTCTGAACAGTACACTAGGAGCTTTTTTCATGAAGGAAACATCCAGAAGGTTGTGGATATCTGCTTCTTTCTGTAATAGCCATGGCTTTAAGAGAATTGATGTATTTCAAAGCTGGTCTTAAAATAATAGCAACTTTTTTCTTCTGATAAATTTCTTAGAAAATATCCCTAAATTTATGGCTTCTAATCTGCATGAATGTAATGTGCTCATCTTTGCACTTCAGGAGAATACTGATATGTAAACTAAGACAAAACTAAGACAAAATGGAGAAATCCCTTTGGGCAGATCTAGAATTAAAATCCAAATAAAGCTTTCTTTTTTTTTTTTCTTTTTTTTTTCTCCGTCAGATACATTTTATATTACATATTTACTGGAACTGCTAAAAGACATTATGTCAAATATTCCAGACAAACTAAGATTTGAAATCCTGGAATGTTACTTTTCTAGTCATGTTCTATCACTGCTGATTATGGTACCTTACAAGCTATGATTCCATTAGGTGTTTCTCAAGTGTGGATATAAAAGGCTTCATAAGTCATTATGAAATATTAGAAATTACTTAGATCCTTTAATATTTGACCTGGAATTTCTGGGAATTTTACCCATTTGGAACCTGGGAGGGGAAAGAGGAGTTTCATGGACAGAAATGAACCCAAATGAGAGAGGGTTATAATAACATTTTTAAAAGATTAAAAATAATAATAAAGTGAAATTCTGACAAGTTTTGCATTCTTGGCAAAGGCCATGACTCAGGAAGCCACTTCCCCAAGGACAGCATAAGCTGCAGCCTTCTTCAGGCTCATCTTTTTAGTTTAGATGGAGCACATGATCTCAGGGCTTGTTTTACTCTTGCTGAGACCTTTAATCTCATATTGCCCACCAGTTTATGTATTTGCTGCTTTCAAGGAAGCAAGGTGCATTCTGTACGTCTTGGCTGGCTGGTTATTATTATCTTCACTATGTATCTGTTGTTATAAATGTGAGAATGAACAGCTTTTGTTCTAACCTGTAAATAGCAATAGATTCTTTATAAATTATCTATGGAAGCAAATTCCTTGAGGACTGTAATTTTTAAATAATATACAGGATTTCCATAGGAACGCTTTACACATTACAGGTCTGTCTTTAAAAGCCATAATATAGCTACCTCAAACAAGGTAACTCCTAACTCCAGCATATGTCCTAACCTTTGAAGAGAGCAGTTTGACCTTAAAGGACTGAAATTATGTCTGCCTGCCATTAAACAGACTTCCATAAAAAAGCTGGTTTGATAAGGGCAAGCGACAAGGAAGAGTGCTTTTCTATAAGCATCACAATAGATAAAAAGAAAATTCAAAAACAGGCAGATGAAGGAGAAGAGAGAGACCCCTTTCAGTTAGCAACTCTGTCAGCAGCAAGTGCTATAGATTTATCTGCAACTCAGTGCTTATTGCATACGTTCAGTATGAGTATAGTTAGCTGTAACTTTTCCCCCTTATTTAACAACAGCACTAATTTCCAGAACACAGGCCCATGGTTGGATTGCTCCCTGCAAATCACTCAGAATCAATTACGCTCTGAAATACAGACCCTCCCCTCCCTCTCTATAGACTACATGTTCTCTCCTCCAGATTACTAATGGAAAAGGAAAAGAACATACTCTTATACTGATGTAATAGTTGTTTACTGGTAGCGTCTAGCCACATCATTATTTTCTTAGTATTTAAAATTCTTTTGCATTTTCTGTCTTAAAGAAACCTTCCCTAAGGTGTGTAGCTGTATTCCTTTGCAATTATATTGACCTGGTGAAATACATGTTAATATCGAGAAAGCTATATTCATTGCTTACCCTTAAATAGCTTCCTTTTTGTGAAGGATTCTGCTTTGTTCATTTTTTTATCCTCAATGTGACACCAATGCATCACCTTGGAACTGATAAAGCAGTACAGCTAACATTGTCATCTGAGGGTCTTTTTTACATTCTCAATTAGGGACACATTGGCTAGCTAAACTATGACTTGTTTGATATTGTATTGTGATTGCTCACATTAACTCCATGTTTATAGGCTCTCTACCTATGACATTCCACTCATTTATTTATTTATTTAAATAATTTCCAGTCTTTTCTTCTCTGAGCCACTACTACCATATATTGCAGGTATCTTGTCAGAGGGTGGGGAGAAAGCCCTCAGATTACAAAGAACATCTACTTCTTACCAGGAAATCTGTATAGCTTTTGCTAAAACACACACTGCCAGAAGTCACCATTTCCCTTTTCTGGCTCAGCTGATTCAGGACACTTTTGACAGCTTGATGAGATGATGCTGGACCAGAAACACAGTGACAGGGCATAACTGTGAGGAAACAAGGCTGTGCTACCATGACCAGCTCTTGGTCCAAGTACATGTTCCCAGAATTCAGCCACCCCCTTTAGGTAACACCCATCAACTGGGAACAGCAAATCTAGTTACTTTTGCAGAGTTCAAGCACCAGACCTTTTTGTTGAAAGCTTGTGGCTTGGGCCACAATGGTGATACTGTTCTTGGCAAATTTGTTTCCTGCCCTTTACAAAAAATAAATAAATAAATAAATAAAAATTACCAAGACAACATAATTTCGATTTGCAATGTCAAGCGTATGAATATTTTCCTATGTCTGATTTAAGGTAGTAATGCAGTTGTACCCTCTCAGGTGGGTGTTATTGAGAGTAAAGTTGGTTATTGCATAGTCAGAGCATGTGGTGTGCAGAGGGAGCACTGTGTTGGTGCTCGTGTGAGATGTGCAGTGCATGGTGCACAGTGTGTGATCGTAGAATCATAGAACAATTTGGGTTGGAAAGGACCTTAAAGACCACCTGATTCCACCCCCCCCTGCCATGGGCAGGGACACCTCCCACCAGACCAGGTTGCCCAAAGCCCCATCCAGCCTGGCCTTGAGCACTTCCACAGATGGGGCATCCACAGCTTCTCTGGGCAACCTGTGCCAGTGCTTCACGACCCTCTGAGTGAAGAATTTCTTCCTAACATCTAATTTACATCTACCTTCTTTTTGCTTAAAGCCATTCCCCCTTGTCCTATCACTCCACTCCCTGACGAAGAGTCCCTCCCCAGCTTTCCTGTAGGCCCCCTTTAGGTACTGGAATGTTGCTGTAAGGCCTCCCTGGGGCTTCTCAACTCCAGTCTGAACAACCCCAACTCCATTCCTCATGATTGTCCTTGGGGCCCTCCTCTGGACTCGCTCCAACAGTTCCATGTCTTTCTTGTGCTAGGGGCCCCAGAGCTGAATACTGTATTCCAGGTGGGGTCGCACGAGAGCAGAGGGGTAGAATCACCTCCTTTGACCTGCTGGCCATGCTTCTTTTGATGCAGCCCATGGTATGGTTGTCTTTCTGGGCTACAAGTGCACTTTGCTGGCACATGTTGAGCTTCCCATCAACCAACACCTGCAGGTCCTTCTCCTCAGGGCTGTTCTCCTCCATTCTCCTCCCAGCCTCTACTGGTGCTTGGGATTGCCCTGACCCAGACGCAGGACCTTGCACTTGGCCTTGTTGAACCTCATGAGGTTCATACAGGCCCACCTCTCAGGCCTGCCCAGGTCCCTCTGGATGGCATCCCTTCCTTCCAGCATGTCAGCTGCGCCACTCAGCTTGGTGTCATCGGCAAACTTGGTGAGGGTGCACTCAGTCTCACTGTCTGTGTCACAGACAAAGATGTTAAATAGCAGCAGTCCCAATACCAACTCCTGAGGAACACCACTCATCACTGGTCTCCATCTGGACATTGAGCCATTGACATATGCCCAGGTATATAACACTTCTGTCAGTTTATGTCCAATTCACTGCAAAGGAGGGTCATAGAGGCAAGGGTTTTAAGGATCTCAATGCTCTAAATATTGATGTTTCAGTTTCTCTTTTAACTTTACAAACAAAGCAATTGTAGAGTGTGATGACCTTTTTCCTGTGATTAGGCTGCACCCTGCTTACGGCTGCCTTGTGTCAAGAAACATGCAGCTGCAAAGGTGAATACAGCCTCTGCATATAAGGAATTGTTAAATATTACAGTCTCAGTGGAAGAAGGATGTATAAGTGAATGTGATAAAGAGTAAGAGAGAAGAAAGGGACTGAAGTGACAGTAAAAACCGCAGTGTTTTACCAAAATCCATAATGTTCTTCCTTCAAACCTTTCCCTATGATTCACATAGCACGATGACCTTTAACCACTGCTTGCTTATTCTGGGATGGGCGGTGATAAACTAAAATACCTGTGTTTGACATGTTCCTTTGTCTCTGCTAACAACATCATAAAAGCTCTTTATCTGGTGTACATTGCCAGCCTTTCCCAAAACTGCTTGTTAATCCTGCCAGACCTCTGCCTAAATGCTACCTTCTGAGATTCCTTTTACTTGTTTTGACTACTGTATTTTGACTTATGTTAAGGTTATTAATCCCTCTGAGAAGTGATCATCTTTCCTTTTATGTCTGCTTGTTGCCTCAGTCTGCCAGAAATTTAAAGACACTCTACTATTGCAAATGAGAATGCTTATTTATTTGAATGTGTTTATTCAAAAAAACACTCTACTCTAAGTTATAATGTCCTTGGCATACTTTCAAATGTACTAGAACAGAAGGAACACACAATAAAATTAACTAAAGCACTTTATCCTCGGCCCCTCAACCTCTTTACTATCATAGTTTTAGAGGTCAGCAACAAACTGGTGTCATGTTGTTTTCATTTAACTCAAAATCTCACTTTGAAGAATTTTAGCTTTGATTAAAATTTTAACTTTGGTCAATAGCTAGTCATACAGTTGTATGTAGCAAAATGTCTGGAAAGTCAGAAAAGTCAAGGCACATCAGCCACTGGGAGAAGGGAGAGCTGCTGTACACCAATAAACCTGGGCTGCAACCTCATTATTCTGAGTCATTTGAAAACTGTAGAGTAAATAAACTTTATATTTCATTCCTACCGCTTCCCATGCAGCCATTGTAGATTATTTTGGTTTTTGTTGTTGTTTTTTTAGGTGACTGAATTAGATCTTGACGCATATATTTGCTATGTTTTCCCTTTTAATCTAAGGCAGCAGTTAGATTGCAAGAAGCAGTAGAGGGGAAGAAAGTAGAGGTGATTGTGAATTAGAAGGAAATTGGACATTCAAAGCAATTGTCACTGACAAAATGAATGTAAAAGAGATGCAAAAAAGGACTTTGATGTGATTGTGAACAGGAGGATAAGGAAGAGATTCACGACAGGTGAGGGAAATGAGCTCATCTGTTCTTTGAATATTGAAGGGTGATGCCATAAGTTTGGGAAAGGCCAGAGTAATGTACCCAAAATGAATGCAGGTGATGATCCGTCTGGAACTGTTAAAAAAGAAGAGAAGACAGGAAGGACTACACTCCAGAAAGTTCTGGAGAAAAATGTAACTAAAGGTATGCAGAGCAATGGAGAAAGAAGAATTAAAACTTGGAGTCCAACTGTGAACTAGAGTGACAGAAAATAAGGTCATAGTGTGATCAGTGACTGGGAAAAGCATGGGAGCTGGCGAGGGATTGAAAGGAGCTCAGTTTGGGCTGGGTTAAGTTTAAGCTGATGATCAGATATCTGAATAAAAGAAGTCAGAAATACTATATTTTGTCAAAAAAAGACTAGTCTTGCATGAAAGAGTAGTTTAAAAGAATTGGGATTTTGATTCAGATTAAATATAGTAGTTGAAGCATATTAGGCAGATGATATCATCTGAAGAAAGTTCACAGATTGAGAGTAGTCAGGGGCTGAGGATCATTCCCCAGAGGGTAAATATCTAAAGCAAATCTTCAAGTAGTGCTAGGGAAGAGGAAAAGAATCACAGAATATCCTGAATTGGAAAGGCTCCACAAGAATCACTGAGTCCTACGCCTGGCTACACGCAGCGCCACCCCAAAACCAAACCAGATGTCTGAAAGCATTGTCCAAACACTTCTGGAACTCCGGCAGCTCATTGCCATGACCTGGGACCTGCGGAGCCTGTCCCAGTGCCTGACCACCCTCTGGGTGCAGAACCTTTCCAAACACCCAGCCTGACCCTCCCCTGTCCCAGCTCCATGCCGTTCCCTCAGGTCCTGTCGCTGTCCCCAGAGAGCAGAGCTCAGCACCTGCCCCTCCGCTCCCCTCGTGAGGGAGCTGCAGGCCGCCATGAGGCCTTCCCTCAGTCTGCTCTGCTGTGGGCTGAGCAAACGAAGGGACCTCAGCCACTCCTCCTCATACCTTTTACTCTCTAAACCCTTCACCATCTTCATAGCCCTCCTTTGAATGCTCTCCAATAGTTTTATGTCCTTCATATGTAGTGCACCCAAAACTGCACACAGTATAGATACAAGAGTGCAAACAGAACAGTTGCAAGAGATGACTGCAGCACAAAAGGGATGGTCAGTGAGAGTTTCTGTTGTAAAGTATAATATTCATTGCCATCAGAAGGAACAGAGAGACACAGGTAGGGGATGAGGTGTTAGTCTGAGGTTGTCACTGCAGACCTTGATCAGAGGCAGGAAGGGCAGAATGAGGGTGTAAGGAAAATACATGGCATCTAGAGGAGGAAACTTCACAACTGCATGTGGAGAGCACTTGTTCAGCAAGATAGGAAGCATGACATTGCATTTCGCAGGCTTCTTGATCGTATTTTGAAACATGCAGTGATGCTTACTCAGTCAGATCATTCAATTAACCATACCCAATTTGCCAGCTGTGTGAATTATGGTAGCCTACACTATCTGAATTTACTTTTTGGGGACAGGTGTCCTTATTCTTTTAACCTCTGTAACATTTTTAGTAGTATGAAATATTTCTGGGTACACTGTGGAGTAATTCTACAAAGACTTTCAACCTAGGAAGGTGTCATCACATTGTCCATTTGTAAGGTTTTGCTCCACAGTTTTTCTCATGAGCTGCTAATTGCAAGCAGTGTGAATTTGTTTTTAATCTCTTTCTGTGGTCTCATGATGTCCTTTATTCCTCATTGCCTCGTTGCTGTATGAAGATAGCATCAACTAGTGCTCTGCATCACATTCCCTCCAATCTTGCCATGCTGCAAAAGTCAAGCAAATCAGATGTGTCACCTCCAAATTGAACAACTTTGTGAGCAGATAACTGACACAAAGCACAGGGTAGCTAATAAGCAAGATGACACTTTTGTCCACGGCTACAGATCTGGTGAGAGAACAGCTAAAGATAAAGAGATCCAACCATGTTATGGAGGAGACAAAGACTGAACTCAGACCAAGAAGCATTTCTACAATGCTCAAAAATCCCTAATGTTGTAAGGCTTGAATATTATCACTCTAGAAAATGCTTTATTAAAATGGCAGATTCCTCACTTACAGATATGCGACTCTGCTTTCTGAGCAGTACTCTGTTCAGAGAAATAACTCAGAATATGAGAGGCATAAAATGCAGAGCTAAACAATGGATCTTACTGAAATCAACAGCAAAATACCTGTTCAATTACAGAGAAAAAGAGCTGTACTTCCAGACAAATTTATTACTGACATCAGCAGTGGTGTAAGGGAGAAAATGAGTATATCTTGGAAACTGCTTTCCACTGATTTGCTATTCTGTGGGTGGGAGAACTTGTGCACCTTTATATGAAAAGAGGTGGCAACCCAGAATGTAATTAGCAGAAAAAAATAGGATAAAACAGAGTTTGCTTTACTCTTCATTGCTTCCTTGGTGCAATTCCCCCTTTTGTTATGTCAACAAATCAACTGCAAAGCAACAATAGTTTACTTCTGATAAAAAAATAAGTGAAAGATGGAATTATTGTATAATATCAATGCAAATGTGTCTCACATTGGAATAAAACTGGAGAAATAGGAAAAATGTCAGAAAAGACATGTTCTTTCAAATGCACTGAAAGCTGAATTTTGCCAAGAGTTATTGTTGTTTTCTATAATATGAAACGTTATCAGATAGATGAAAGTACTAAAATTATAGATGAAAATACTAAGATACTATAATTGATAAAGAGATATACTAATATATTAATCCAAAGTTTTGTTGTTGTTGTTGTTGTTGTTGTTGTTGTTTGTTTGTTTTCTAATGTTCATTATGCTTCTGTGGAAACATAGGACTCACTATACTAAATGTATATCTGAGATATGGATTGAACCTACACCTGAGCATTCAGATCACGATGACTCATGGCAGGTTTCCTTCTGCAAAACAAATTTCAAAATCACTTCCTCTGTTACATAAGTTATCACAATAATGATCAAGGCAGAATCCTTGCTCTGTAGTTCTTTCAAAAGGACTGGACCTTCACTTTATTATGTATGTATTGAGGCTTTAAATTTTCACCCATCACCTTCATCTCCCAGTGCCTTCCAAACCCAGCTTTAAACAACAGTAAAGTTCCTAGAGGGGACTTTGGAGCATGGAAACCCTGGCTTCAGTAAAACAAGAGTTAAGTGTGTGTTTCTGAATGTTTCAATCTTATTACTGTACAGCTGTGGTTTAGAGATATTTTTGTCCGTGGCTATTACTGTGTTGTGATACAGTGTGTGTTTGACCCCTGCTAAAGTTGATTAGAATTACTTGCAGTTCTCACACAGGAGGAAGAAAATAAGCTTCCTTTCTCAATTGCTTATTCCTTTAGCATTTTAACCTGTGCAAAATAAGCATACAGAATTAAATTCTCATTGGGTAAAAAAATGTGCATTCCCATAGCATTGTTTTCTAGCTGCTGGATTAGCCAGAGACAGATACATTGGCTGCCCGTATCCTGGATCTGGAATTCAGCAACATTTCATTCAGTGCAACCAGCTTCTTTCTACTGTGTGCCCTGAAGGTCACTGCAAATGTCTTAAAAATAAAGCTTAACGTTACTATCCAAGGTAAAATATTTATACTGAGAAATACCTTGACTAAAGGCAAGTCATTTAAAAGAAGGCATTTTATCCCAGTTCAAACATTAGTCTGTGAATTTGCATTGAAGGCTTCAGGTTTTTTGTCTTTGACATCCATCTCCTGCTATCTGCCCTTTTAATGTGTGCTTATATTCTGAAAAATATTCTGTTAATAGAAACTTACACTATGACAAAACTGAAAATGCTGTATTCTTTAACTGTCACTTGGTGATCTTTATTATTTAATCTTGCAGGAATACCATGTTTTTACAGCTTATCTCTTTGCAGAACCAAATTAATGAAAAGATTACCCTAAACTCAGAATACCTGGAAGCACCACTGGAGAAATTTCATTTTTCTTAGCATTTCATTTCAAGTAAAATTGGCTTGGTTGTACCACTCTGCAGCTGTGATTTGTGAAGTAAATGGCAAGGCTAAATGTGCTGAAAATCTGACATGTTCCCTGAGCAACAAAGGGACTGAAGGCAAATGTTACAGTATTACTGACAACACCAGTAATGCTTGTTTAAGCATTTTTTTTCATAAACAATAAAAAGCAGCATTAAAAAAGAAGAAGAAATATCAAACAGGCCTCTGCTTTTTCTTTCCCCTATGATTAGCTTTCTTCAGTTGTTTCTCTTTACTCTCCTTTTAATTAAAATCTCATTTGCAATAGCTGCTTATAAAGCTCACAATTCTCTTCTGAAGCATTTCTTACCAGGGCCTTTGCCCTTGAATTTTTTCTCCATGGTATGAGAGAAATTTTTTTGTTACTAATCTTGCAATATCACCTTCAGCTTTCAGTAACTGGATGATGAACAAACTACAAGAAAGTTTCTACCCCAAAGTCCTTGCAGTATATCCTGTAGCAATGCAGAGGTGGCACATTATTGGTGTGGGTGTTGAGTTGTTTCATTCACCAGTTTTGTGTGTTTTCTTTTTTTTTATTATTTATTTATTTATTTCCTGGTTCACTTGTGAACTCAGACTGAGACCTGTAATACCTGAAATCCCACAGCTGAGTTCAGAAAGTCGTGTATCCAGAGCATTTGTGTCCTTGTCTAATCCCAGGGATTCCTTTAATGATTATATATTTATCTGGTTCCTCATATCCGTCACAACTTCTTTATATTTTTCATTTGATAGCATTGCTTCCACAAAAAAAAAAAAAATCTTTTCATTTGAAGCCATCTTCTTTCTCCTGTCTTTTCATAGAATCTTAGAATCATTAAGGATGGAAAAGATCTCCAAGATCATCTGGTCCAACCATCCCCCTACTACCAATGTCACCCACTAAACCATGTCCCTAAGCACCACGTCCAACCTTGCCTTAAACACCCCCAGGGACGGTGACTCCACCACCTCCCTGGGCAACCCGTTCCAATGCCTGACTACCCTTTCTGAGAAGAAATGTCTCCTCATTTCCAACCTGAACCTCCCCTGGCTCAACTTGAGGCCATTCCCTCTAGTCCTATCACTAGTTACCTGTGAGAAGAGGCCGACCCCCAGCTCCCCACACCTTCCTTTCAGGTACCTGTAGAGAGCAATGAGGTCTCCCCTGAGCCTCCTCTTCTCCAAGACTAAACAACCCCAGTTCCCTCAGCCACTCCCCATAAGACTTGTGTTCCAGGCCCTTCACCAGCTCTGTAGCCGTTCTCTGGACACACTCCAGGGCCTCGATGTCCTTCTTGTAGTGAGGGGCCCAAAACTGAACATAGTACTCAAGGTGTGTCCATGTTGATACAGAGCTGCTCTCCATGTCCACATAAAATTGTTATCTCTAATCAGTCCCACAAGTTTGAATTCCTGCCCTTTGAATTCCAACAACAAAAGCACCAAATACTGTTCAGTCAATTCTTCTTGCAACTCCTTTCCTTCTAAATTAGGTTTCCTCTCATTCTGTCTTTCGTCTATTGTCTTGTCTACAATACCTTATGGCAGCTAAATCAAGAAAAACTAACTCTAACTCAGATTTAGCACATAAAAACAACCTTCCCATTTCTTTCATGTTCTAGTGACTTTTTTTTTGGAGAAGCCAGGTGACATCCACAGGTTACATGATGTGATTCTGGAGTAGGTCAGCTGATACTGGTGAATTTAGTGGTGTGTTATAAAATTACAGTAATGTGAGACCCTGATCTGTGTCAAGTATCCTCTGTTGGACTTTTTCATGCTTCCATTTCCCATCAATTCTGTCAGTGTTTTGATTTTAGATTTTTAGATTTTATACAGCCGGTGTCACACCGTAGAACATGGGGGAAAGTCTCTTAGAGCAACATATGCCTGATAAATTCTGGGGAGTTTTCCAAAGATAGCTGACAACAGAATTTTGACCATTATTTGACATGACAGAAGATAGACTTAGTCATTACAAAGTAGCTGCAGTGGTTAAACCTCAGGCTGTCAACACTTCTTAAAGAAAGTATGACTACTTTTTCCCATGTGAGTTTTTCAATTTCATAATCACAAAAAAGCAGTGGCAGCCAAGCATCCATTGGTGGCAACTGAGTACCTGCTTTTTTGTACTCTCGGGAATAATTAGAGTAAACTGGAACTGTAAACGTCAAGGGTGGTGAGAGATATAGAGAATTCCAGTTGGCAATCCTAAGGAAAAAAATATCTGCTTGTTACCGTGAAATAGATTTTTAATGCCCTGAAGGCTTTGTAACCACAATGCCCAGCTGAAGTGCCTGAAATACAAAAGAAGCAAAAGCTTTCAGAATCACAGAGTGGCTGAGGTTGGAAGGGACCTCTGGAGTTCATCTTGTCCATCCCCCTGCTCAGGCAGGGACACCTAGAGCAGGTTGTCCAAGTCAATGTTCAGGTGGTTTTTGAAGATTTCCAAGCAAGGAGAATCCACAGTCTCTCTGGGCAACCAGAAAGCTTATGCTTTAAAGCACAAGTGAATAATGTGAAGGATGAGATAGATATACAATCCTCAAGACTGAGACTCAAGGCTTCATTAAGAAGCAGCAGTTCTGCTTAGGGTTCTCTCCCAACCGGTTGGAGGTCCTGCAGACACCCAGTGTAAGGACCATAGCTCACTTCAGTCAAGGCTCATTGCCAGAAGCACCGGTCATAGTCATGGGGAAGGTGATTTTATATTCTTTATATTCTTTTTGTCTTTGAAGACACCTCTTCTAGTCGCTGAGAGGAATTTTGAGGGAAAGTTTTTGAAGGACAGTGTTTTAAAAGAGGGGAGGAAGAAGAAAGCAAAGCAATGGCTTCTCCCATTCTGCAATGCCCTTTCACAGCATCTTTCTTTTGTTTCGCTACTGATGGAGAATTAATTACAGAATCACAGAATCACAGAATGGATGAGGTTGGACCTCTCAAGACCATCTAGTCCAACCCCCCTGCCGAGCAGGATCACCTAGAGCATGTTGTGTAGGATGGCATCTAGGTGGGTTTTGCATATCTCCAGAGAAGGAGACTCCACAGCCTCCCTGGGCAACCTATGCCAGTGCTCTGTCACCTTCACAGTAAAGAAGTATTTTCTCATATTCAGCTGGAACTTCCTGTGTTTCTGTTTGTGCCTTTTGCCTCTCGTTCTGTTGCTGGTCACCACTGAAAAGAGACAGGCTCCATCTTCTCGACACCCTCCCCTCAGATATTTATACACATTAATGAGGTCTCCTCTCATTCTTCTCTTTTCCAGACTAAACAGGCCCAGATCTCTCAGCCTGTCCTCGTACACAGCTGCTCCCGTCCTCTAATCACTTCGTAGCACTCCTCTGGACTCTCTCCAGTAGCTCCATGCCCCTCTTGTGCTGGGAAGCCCAGAACTGGACACAGCACTCCAGGTGTGGCCTCACCAGGGCTGAGTAGAGGGGGAGGATCACCTCCCTTGACCTGCTGGCAACATTCTTCCGAATGCAGCCCAAAGGATCCCTTTGGCCTTCTTGGCCACAAGGGCACATCGCTGGCGCATGGTCAGCCTGCTGCCCACCAGAACTCCCAGGTCCCTCTCTGCAGAGCTGCTCTCCAGCAGGTCAGCCCCTGCCTGTACTGGTGCTTGGGGTTATTCCTCCCTAGGTGCATTAATACTAAAGGTCATGGCAGTGGTGTGGGAAGCACAAACCTGATTAAATTAATTACTATCACAAAAATATTAAACCCAAGAAAATCACACATCCCACAAGCAGAAAAGGGGTAACACTCCAGTTAGAGAGTAACCAAACATGGTGTGTGTAAGGAGGATTAGCAGCTAGTAAAGGAAGGAAAAACTTCCAACATTTCCAAAGGCAGAAATGAAGAACAAGATCACAAAAATGAGGAGAAAATGCTAGCTGTGCCATACCTCTAAGTGTGCTCTGCAAGACCCTGCAGGCCCATCTCAGTTATTTGACTCAATATTTATTAGTGTTCAGAGACACCAAAAGGCTCTTCTGTTTTTGATAAAGAGATAGTCCCTTCACCTCCAAAGATATGGCTGATATGACATTTGAGATGAAATACTGGCAACTCAGCAAGCATGATTCGAACTCTACAGTGTGTGATAGTTTACTAAAAGCAATAGCAAGAGCATGTTTCATCAGCTTGTCCACCCTACATACACAATGCTTGTGTGCATTGCTTGTCATCTGCAGTTCTCCTTCCTTCCAAAAGAAGCCTTGGATTCCTTTATTTCTTTGCTTCTCAGGTTAGCCATAGTGGTTTATACTATTTGAAAGCAAATATTAATACACTACAGTACATTTCTGACTTTGGGAGTCCTAGTAATATAAAACCACTGTACATTCTTTTTTTCTACATTGCTTTCTGAAGATTGAGAGTCAGCCCCTAATGTTAGTGACGATAAGGTTAAGACAGCAGCTAATCTATTTCCCTACTCCAAAAAAAGATATTCTCAACCAATGCTCCTAGAAGACTTTTAAAGATGGAAATCCTGTAGTTTCCTATGCACTGTAACCATGCTTGCACTTGCTCACATGTAGAACATTTCTCTACAACCTAACTTAAATCTTTGCTACTGTTTACATGCAGGAGTTGCTACCTGCTCTTCAAAAATACAGAAGATACAGAACAGCACACCCTCTTGCTGCTTTTAGCAGCATTTTACTTGCTAGGAAACTTTTAGCAAGTGTCCCTTTGGGCTGCACTCCTTTGAATGACAGAATCTCACCTCTCAGTCTTTCTTCATAGGCAGTGTTTTCTCAGCTTTTGATGGTTCCTTTTGTTCTACTATGGGCTCTCTACACTTGTAACACATTTCTTTATGTGGGCCATGCAAAAGTGGAGTCTACAGTCCAGCTGTACTCTCTCATGCTCAGCAACATGGTAGGATTTCTTTGTGCACGTTACATAGCCCAGCTTTTATACATCCCACCATAAGCCTCCCATTTTTACAGTATCATGACACAGTTAACTTCCATTCATTGTGACCTGCAGATCCTCATCTGTGGTACTGCTGCCTGTCTGATTGCTGCCAGCTAATTGGGGTAGAGACTTCCACTTATCTTCATTGAATGGCAGCCTATTTATTTCAGCCCATTATTCTCTATTCATTGAGACCCTTTTTTATTCTGCCCTTGCCATCTAAAATATTTGCTATATCTCCCAGCTTAGACATATGAAAGTTCTGCAGGCATCCTCTCTTGTTTTTCAACCAAGTCATTACTGAAGGGTAGACAACACAAGACCAAGCCCAGTATAAACCCACTTCATAAGTGTGTTCAGGCTTGTGGTGAACCTTTGATTGCTGTTTCCTAAGGTTGTCTATTCTCAAGACATGTGTCTGTTTCAACAGTTTCTCCTGGACAATGTTTCTTTAGCTTGCTTATGAGTGTACCATGGGAAGAAGTACAAAAAGACACACTAAAGTTGAGATATATCACATCTCTGGTTATTCCCTTTATCACAAAGCCATTTATGTTGTCAGAAAAAGGAAATTAGACCGGTTTGGCATGACTTGTTCTTGACAAATCCATAGTTGCAGTTACTTACCACCTTGTTAATTTCTAGGCACTTTCCTAGAGCGTGTCCATTAGCAAAACGGAGATAGCGCAGTTTGGCTACGTCCCAGGGGTAGTGAGTTGAAGGAGGACTTTCAGGATCCTTCTGTTTCTTGGATTTATCTTCTCCATTAATATCATCACTCAGAAAGGCTCTTTGCCACAATCCTCCTCTCTTTTTGAAGAAGATAAGACAATATGGTGTGGCCAAAATTCATAGCATGACCCCCAGATTCTTTCAGCTGTATGTGCTTACTGGCACCAGGGCACTTGTATTGTTAAGGACTTCACCATTCTCCATGGAGAAACTTTTGCACGTCACCTCTTCAGCAAAATTGCTGCCTGCACTCTGATCCTTTATGATGTTAGTAGTTTGACTGACAACATTATTTTACTTCATATAGGTTGGGACTGAACCAGCTGTGCAAATTCTTTTCTTATGGCCTGGGGCTACAAATGGGAAGGAAGGAACACGAGGAGGAAGGACAGGGTAATAAAATGTTTAGGCATATGAATGTGACAGCAAAAGATGTGGTCAATGTTTTGTGTCATTTACAGAGAGAGCTCAACTGCCTATGCACATAAGAACATAAAAATGGCCGGATGTGCATGTGAATTGCAGAGGTGTAATGAGTGCCATAACTCACTTATCACTGTGTGTTTATTTCTTTGCTCATTTAAAAAGAGTTGGCTGCAGTTGGACTTTATTCTTCTGAAGAGGAGAGAAACAACTCCATCACAATGCTTGTGGTCTCATGTTTTAACTGTAATGGCAGACAAACCAAAGCAGGTCTGGAGATGCTTGCTGCTTGCTCTGCCTCCTTCATTAAATAGAGTTCTGAGCCTGACAGCCGGAATGCCAACATTTCAATTGTGTTAGACCAGATTATATTTATGCTGTACCTGGTCATGGGCCATGGGCACGACTTGCAGGGCTGTGAGCTTTACAGGCGTGCCTGGTGTCTTCTTTCATCTGAGCACAGCACCAGAACCACCATGGATATCAGCATACCAACAAGAATAAGACAGTATTGCCTCCTCACCACTGTCATTTCCCTCTCAAAAACGTACACTTGAAAGAGGTCATTTGAATGTGATCCTACTCCCTTAAATGAGCATTCTGTCTATTTTTGTTTTTATACTACAGTGCCTTCAACTTTTCTTCCCATCATTAAGCCATTTGAGTGAAATACTGAACTGATTAATGTGGCATTTTCCACTAAACTGTTTCAGGAAATGCTGCACCTTAGCAGTGGGATGCTTTTGAATAATGTAATCTCCTTAGTATAATTAAAACTAAGTTCTGAAGTTAGTACCTTTTCTCCCTGGAGACACTCATCAAAATGTCAAGTGTTCCTTCTAGTGGAACTGCAAACCCATAGTACAAACAAATATATTTATCCACTGTTCCTTGCAAGCAGGAGACCTTTGCCTCTATTCTTTGTCACTTCATTTTTTAACATGAGTAAATAGTGCATGAAATAACAAACAGTCTCTATGCACAGAATGACAGAGTATTTAAAAAAGCTTAAAGAATAGAAATGAAGTAACATAGGTAACAATGATAAGTCCTTGGTTTGTTTTACTACTGATTCCTTCCAAATATGACTGTTAAAATAAAGTTTAAATGCTTATTTACAAATGGAGCAAATTATAAGAAACAAAACATTTGCCTCCCCTAGACTTCTTAGGTGTTTTTTTTTCCTTTTTTTTTTTTCCCTTTTCTTTTTAATTGCCTTACAGAAAAACAGGGCTGGGGTGCCACCACCTGGAGAGCTGGAGCAATGTTGTGTGCAAGTTTCAATTTTCTGAGAGTTGCAGCGACTCCACAGATGTTTCTGTTTGAGAAACCTGACAAATTAAAAAATTAAAATAAAAATCGATCGCTGTTACATTTGCCCCCCAAAATCCTGACTGTGTACATTATATGCATACCAGGTCGATGTATTAATTTAATGAAGAGCTTGCTCTCCTCTCTTGCATTGCATGCTGAAATGCTCAGAAAGCCAGGACTGGCCTGTTGCTGTAATGCCCAGCTCTGAGCCATATGATTATAACAACTTGCCCTGCAATCACAAGGCACTGGGTACAATATAAGCTCATAGCCACATTAATTTGCACAGACTGACAGATTCTATGGAAACTATTGGAGATTTTTTGTACTTTTTCTTACTTGCTTTTCTTGATTTAAATTAAAACCCAACGAAGAGTTACAATATGAGCTTAGGAAACTGAATAAATTCCAGCTAAAAACCACATTGCATATGTTGAATTGGCTTCTCTCCAGTATTTTATTATTATTTATAATTGCTCATATTTAAAGCTGGTGTATTCTGCATACTGTTAGCTAGAGATAAAGACAGGACAGTTAAATATCTGTTGTTAATTAGCTTCCTCCTCCTAAACTGTCATATATAAGTCACTGAAGTTATTATAGGAAACAGCGCATACTTGTGCAATAAGCACCAGAAGATCAAAGCTTCTTATTCTTTTATCTTGCTTGGGTCATCTGGGACATAGACATCTCGTCGGAGCTAGTCGGGTAAGATCCCTCTGTAATTGGTGGTGGCAGGCACTTCTGGGGTCCTTCCCCTCTGCAACACAACACAGTTTCATAAAACAGGTGCAACAAACCACCTCCTGGAAATGCCTGTCTGTCCTTATTAATAATAGAGACAGCCTGGACACCTCGTTCCTGGTGAGCTCAACTTACAGGCTGCCACCTACAGGGAGGCTGTGCCTCACCCTGTAACTAACATCAAAAAGGGAATTATTTAAGCCTAGTGAAAGTAACGTCTGGCCTACGTACTGCTTACCAGACACTGAATGAGAGATATCCAATACAGCTTGGGTGGAAAACAGTTCTCCAACCAAATCTGTAAACATGTTGCCTTTATCTCCAGTGGTGGCATTTCCATATGTGTGCATTAGCCACAACTACTCAGTACTTCCTACACCTAATCCCCCAGTTTACCACTTTACTTGCAACGCCCCTATGTTGTAAGATCGCCAGATACTGGGGGAAGGAATGTTTGACAACAGTGATTAGCTTAAAGCATAACGCAACTTCATTAGTGTCTTGTAAGGACACTTCACGTTCAACCAGTCCTATTGCCTACTTTACAAACATTTCAAACCTTGCACATCAATGCTATACAATGTTAATTGTTCTTACCAATCCCATAATGGAAACCTATTGTTTTTGTATGTGATAGATAACCACCATAAAATACTTTCTTTCATTTATTGGACATTCTTTCATTTATTGGACTATTATACCATGGCTGTTAAGAAGCTCTGTTAAGAAAATTTCAAGCTGAGTCTCCTTAAGCCCTTTTATTTGGTATATGTCCTTTAGACTACAAGCCATAACATCAGTGCTGCTGCCAGTTATCCTGAGGGAGCCTTTGGGAAACTAAGTCACAAACACACATGAGCTTTCTTTTTTTTCCAGGAAAACCAAGATTGTCAAGAATCCCTTGGCTGAGGTTCTTATCCCCCTTTCCCAATATAATATAATATATATATATATTATTGATTAGATGATCTTGAGGGTGTCAATCTCCTTATTGTGGATTGTCCCCACCATCATGCTTAAGAGCCTAGGACAGGTCTGTGGCGTTAGTTATGTGGTTACATCTAAGTTCAGCAGTACCACAGAACATCACTCAAAGTGGGACATGGTCATGAACGGTCACCACATGTAACAGTTGTGAGCAGTTGCAAGAGCCCCTGGTCTGCTTTTGTGCTGGACCATCCTGCACCCTCCCAGATGGCACCTGGGCAGGTTTATCTGCGGCTGTGTCCCCTCAGCCACCCTGTTGAGCCCCTCAGCTACTTCTGCCCAGCCACACCTGAGCCAACCTGGGCGTGGGCATCACCAGCCCACATCTATGATCACCTACAGTACATGGGGCATCTGAGTTGCTGTCTTCCTTGAGGACCCAACAAGCCATCCTGACACCATGGACAGCTGACACCAGAACAGCCAAAGTAGCACAGTCCACTAAGAAACAAATAAATTCAGAGATTAGATCTAGACAGATGAAAGACATAACAAAATAAACTAGTATTAATAATGAATTTGATTGAATGTACAATGTATAAAGTATTCACGGATGCTGACAAGGCTGTTAAGGCTTTTTTTTTTTTAACATATATCTATAAACATTTAAGTTATAACATAGAATAAGGGATAATAGAAGGAGTTACAATGAAAAAGAAGATTGAAGGTAACAATTATTGCTGCAGCTGCTATGGACAAGAAAACTCTGGAGAAGAGAAGGCTCCAGGGAGAACTCATTGCGAACTTTCAATACTTAAAGGGGTCTTATAAAAGGATGGAGAAGGGCTCTTTATTCAGGTGGATAATGATAGGACAAGGGGAAATGGTCTTAAACTAAAAGAGGATAGATTTAGACTAGACATTAGGAGGAAATTCCAATGGAACTTGGACTTGTTGAGTCTGTCTCACCACTGTAGCACCTGCATGTTTCTTGGTCCACCTAGATCTCCTCAGGCTCTCACAGAATCGCAGAATCACACAGAATGGTTGAGGTTGGAAAGGACCTCTGGAGATTATCTAGTCCAACCCCCCTGCCAAGCAGGATCACCTAGAACGTGCTGTACAGCACCGCATCCAGGTGGGTTTTGAACATCTCCAGAGAAGGAGACTCCACAACCTCTCTGGGCAACCTGTTCCCAGTGCTCTGTCACCCTCACAGTAAACAAATTTAACTCCAAATGGGCCTTGTCATTCCTCATCACATCCCTGTTCCTCTGACAGTGTCCCTATATTCTTCCCCAGTGGCCTGTCCCCTTTTCCACATTCCCTATATCTCCTTCTTCCATTTGAGTCCCTCCAGGAGCTCCTTGCTCATCCAAGGAGGTCTCTTGCCCCCTTTGCTTGCCTTTTTCCTCATAGGAATGCATAGGTCTTGAGCTTGGAATAAGTGATGCTTGAATACTGACCGGCTCCTTTGGACCTCCTTTTTCTCTGGGGCCTTAACCCATGGGATTCCTCCAAGTAGGTCCCTGAAGAGGCCAAAGTTTGCCCTCCTGAAGTCCAGGGTTGAGATCCTTCTTGCCCTGCTTCCTCCTTGGGAGATCCTGAACTCCACCACCTCTGGGGTGGAGCCAAGGCTGCCCCCAGCCTTCATATCCCCAACCAGCCCTTCTCTGTTTGTAAGCACAGGATCAAGCAGCACACCTCTCCTCCCCACCCTTGACTGCTCTCACTCATCCTGAGTCATACAAACAATTCAACTTTCACCTGTGTTTAATCATGCTCAAAGTCCTTTAATTTCAACTGACAGCCCTGTGCAATGCCAGGAACAGATTTACCTGGGCTCGGCTGACACCTGGCAGCCAGGCTCCTGCACCTGCCTCTGTTCATGCCAGAATTTCTCTGCCCTTGTATGTACCAGTGTGGTATGAGTGGTATACCCTCTGCAGGGAAACCTGCAGCCTGCCCATGGCACTAGTTTCTGCCAAAGGCTCTTGGTATGGCTTTGGTTTGTCCCAGTTGTATTATTTATCAATTTGTTTATTTATTTGTTTATTTATTTATTTATTTATTTTCCTTTTTTCTGAAGGACTTCCAAAGTCCCATACTGTATAAACCAGTGCTTCAATATTGTGGGGGTGAATGTCATGAAAAAATCCTCAAATTAACATCAAATTTGACTCATTATTTTTTACATATGGTCTGCTAGAGACACAAAGTTTAAATTTACTCATTTAGCAAAACAAACATGCGCAGCATGTAAAAATTCTGGTTTATAATAGCACTGCTCATGAGTGTTTGAGCTATTGACATTTCAAAATATTATTTAATTTATTTTAGAAAAAAATCTGAAATTGATAAATGAGTATGCAAATAAAATTAATTTTACATTAATGTATTCACATAAAAATGAATTCACTTTAATGAAATTACTCAGTTTAATAAGGACAGGTATGATTAGGTCATATATTGAGAAAAGAAAGCTGAAATAATCAATTTGCCTCTAAAACTCAAAACAAAATATAAGTATGTTTCTGAAATACTAAAGTTCTCACTGTAATTCTTTTTTGAGATATCACTAAAGAAATGCAGTCTATACATTTATCTTACCAGATGTTGAATTTGTCTGTAAAAAACAGCTTTTCCTAAAAGGAGTATAGACCAGATTATTAAAGCCAAAATGAGCACCTCTCAGATCTGACTATAGAAAATCACAAGCAAACACGTGCTTGTTTGAGTCGTTAAAAGACAGCAATCTTCTTTCAAACATAAAATTGCACTGAGATAGGTCTGATACCTGCTTTGACACTGGTTTCTGCACAAACTGACTCAAACAGCTCTGAAATCTTCCTTTTTTTTGTAGGTGTTTTCACTGGTTCGCTATGGATATACACCAGCACAGCCAAAAATAGATCTTAGCCATCAAATCTATTTTGATTGCAAGTACTATCCTGCAAAAGGAAACAACTCAAAGTGCCTTTTCATCCAAATCTTTTGCTCTACTTATGAAAAGACTGTCAGATCTTGAGTTTAATTGGTATCATCTTTCTACAGCCCTACGACTCATTGGTTTAGAATATATTAACTGAGATTTAAAAAAAAAAAAAGACCGAAAAGGTTTTTAGAACTAGCTCCTAGAATTTTTTTTAAGAAACAGAAGAGGAAAACTGCTTAACATGCCAAGCGTAGAGGATTGGTTTAAACCAGAAAGCAATGAATGATTACAGAAACTAGAAAGGGCTATTTTGGTTTATTGTCATTTTTAACCACAAATAAGGGTCACAATAATAGAGACAATTTTCAAAAGAAAATAATCTTAATAGAGTTGAAAAAAAAATACATACCAGTGAATTCTGATAGAGGGGGCCTGGCACATATCAGTGATGCCTTGCTGCTCTCGAAGAGGAGCCTACATGGTGGTGATGCTGCAAATTGGGCACCAGTTGGGTGATGTTCCCACGCATGCAATGCCAGCCCTCCTTCATTATCCTTCTGCAGGGTGGGTGTGGAGTGTGTCTCAGGCATGAACACACACATGTTTAGAGAGAATGCCTACCTGCCAGCACCCCTAGCACTATGTTCATCCTCACAACCCATCACAGGCTGCACAAGTTTTCTGATGGTGGGGAGAAATCCTGTCAACAGAACAGAGTGATCAGGACCTCATGAATCCGTCTTGATACCATCCTTATACATGTCAGGACTTCTGTGAAGGAAAACCACGTTTGGGAATACATGTGCTTCTGCTGTTCAGTGGCGAAGTACATGATTTCTCAGCCTGTGTAGCACAAGCCTCATTTCTCTGGATGGGTCTGCTCAAGTCCCCATGTGCTTGCCTCTCCCAGCACTCATCCTTTTCCCTAGGCTACTTTCAAAAGCCTCTTAAAAGGATCCCTGTCACGTTTGCTCCTCCCTCATAGTCTTTGGCATAACGTTACGCTGGGCTGTGCAATCTCACAAATCCACAAGCAGTTTCTCTTCCTCATACATCACGCCACCCATGTACTTTCCTACTGTAAGTACTGCATCTGGGGTCCTTCTTCTATAGGATGGCAGGACTAGAGGTGGGGGAATTGGTAAAGATAAGGCCCCAGGAAAGTCTTGAAGGACAAGAGGTAACAGATGACTCTGATGGGATAAATTTATTAATTCCTTCAGGAACATTACAAAACTGTAGGTTTTGGCCTACACCAAGAGACAAGCAATAAATAGGCCTTAAGGCAACATACAGATTACAAGCCATAGTGCAAAGTAGCAACAACAAGGTAACGCCAGAAGAGGCCAATGCCATTCCCTTAGGAACCTAGGAAATAAATGTTTTCTAGGTCAATAAACCCCACCAACTCTCCTGGAGGATTCTAGGAAATAAAATGAAATGTTTCCAGGGCTGAGAGAAGCTGTGCATTGTCTTCTACAACAGAACAATTCAATAATGTGAACTTAAGTGAGTAGTGTCAATTTGTCCACAATAGGTCAGATAAAATCAAACAGGGGCTCCTCACCTTTACCCAAGAACAAAAACTAACAACAACAACAACAAAATCAAATAGAAGTCTTTTAGCACTTGTTTAAGTCCAAAGGAATCAGAAGAAATTTCCAGCCTTTTCCAGTTTGCAGATCCCTCTACAAGTTTCCCATGGCTTTGTATACCAATGTAAGATACTTGACAATAGCACTATTTATCTTAGTTATTTTTTAAAGTCATACAGACTTTGAAATATGACATATGGACCATGGACATCCACCATTGACAGGTTTCACCAATGTCCAAGTCCAGAAAAAATTAAACAGAGGAACCTCTAGACAAGGATTCTCTTCCAATTTCTTCTAACAGATGTGGACGTCAGAAAATTTCCCTTTCCCAGGGTCCTAAGCAGTGCTGAAACAAGGCTCAGTGGACTGACGTGATGCTGGGCAAGGTTCACCTTATGTGGTGATATGTTGTCAACTAGTTGCCTTTTCCCTAGTTTCCAGAGGTGACAGTACCACAACAGAAAAAAGCCCTGTGCCCAGGAAGGGCTGGTTCAGTTATTCATCCTATAGTGAATGTCCATGTGCTTCTTTGTAGTCTTCTTGCCCACTGGTGAGCCACTGATGCTAGTCAGCACCCCTAGGTTTCTATACTGTGACACTTGATCAAGTGGCTAAACCCTAAGTGTGCAAAAACCTATAGGGGTTGGGATGCTTTTGGATGCCTTGAGGTGAGTTAGTTGTCTGGAAACTCAGGTGCCAATGGTTGCCCTACTACCTGTAATAGCAGATATAAAGCCCTGCCTTCCCAAAGTTTCCTCTCTGAGGGAGTAAGTTGGCTCATGCCAGATGAGCTAAGTTTGCAGACAACATGTAAAACAATCAGCAAAGACAGCCTAAAGCAGGAGTTTGACGCAAGCAGAGGTGTGTTATAATTGAAGGTGTTGACTAAAACTGTGACCTCCTGCAAGCACAGCTCTGCATGCCAGCAGTAGCAAAGGAACATTTCCCAAGCACTGAGAGGTCTGTTTCACAGTCAAATATCCAAGCAGTTCTTGTCACCATTTCTGAGTGCACTTCTGTGGGTCCCTGGATAGAAAAGCATCTGGTGTTTTTTATCCTTTTCAGAAAGAAATAAATTGTTTCATTTCTCTTCAGGAGATCTGCCACTGTAAATGGGATATTACCATGTTACTCCTGACCTGTAGACACAGCACAGAAGAAAAGAGTGTTTTTCTTGGTCATTCCCAGAACAGACATGTCACTTCAGGAAGGATGGGTTTTCCAAGCAGGAGTAGTTCATGAACAGTGGAGTTGCTTTTGTGTATTAATTAGTGATCCACCTTCTTTCTCACTTAATTGTACTATTTGCTATAATGCAATATATATATAATTACATATATATATATACTATATATAATTCACAGATTATTTTTCCCAGCAGCATTAGAGAATGAATTTAAAGCACTAAAATTTCTCTTCAAAGAAAATACATTCAGATGAGGTGATACATGTTATTAAAAAGTTTGAATCAAAAAAGAATGACTTGCTCTAACAGCCCCACATACTTCTTGTGCTGGGGGCCCCAGGCCTGGACGCAGCACTCCAGGTGGGACCTCACAAGGGCAAAACAGAGTGGCACAATCCCCTCCCTCCCCTGCTGCCCGCCCCTCTGTTGATGCAGCTCAGGATGCAGCTGGTCTTCTGGGCTGCAAACACACATAGCTGGCTCATATCAAGTTTTTCGTCCACCAGAACCCCCAGGTCCTTCTTCGCAGGGCTGCTCTCAATGGGTTCTTCTCCCAGTCTGTGCTCATGTTTGGGATTACCCCAACACAGGTGCAGCACCTTGCACTTGGACTTGTTAAACCTCATTATGTTCATGTGGGCCCACTTCTCCAGCCTGTCCAGGTCCCTTTGGATGGTATCTCTTCCTTAAATACTTGTTCTAAATCCCTTTCTGTTCTCACTCTGATGAGTATGAGCAATAAGTGCTCTAGCTTGCCCTTTACAGACTTACAGGTGTTTTTTTGATGTTGAATAATGAACATGTCCTAGGAATAAGTCTGCTTCTGTGTACTTTAGTTGAGCAAATTTCCACTAAATCAGCTCAGTTGACAATTGCAGAAGGATAAGTCTAATTTTGTGACACTCAAATCAATTTTTTTGTTTTAATCACCAGCTCTTATGAATTAATACTTTTTAAAGTATTTCTCTGCTAGAGAGATCATAATTTGTTTATTTTAAAATGCTTGCTTATATCAAAACACAAATTAACCCAGAATTTTTAACACAGCAGCCATTACCCCTACAAGCCCCATCAAAATACCTTAAAAAGAAATGCATAAGTACAACAGTGATGATAATAGTATCAACAGTTCAGTGACATAATATTTCCTTGTGAGAAGGAATACAAACCTAGTGATAGAGTTGTTTATTCCTTGAAAGTAGGATTGTCCAAAACCTGTCGGCCTGAATGCATCAATGAAAACAAATACTAATGCAGGAATGGTGGTCTCCTTCTCAAGCTATTTTTAGAGTGGGGATAACAAGTTTAGGCCAACCAAGCTACCTACACCTGGACCAAGAAAACAGAAAGTCTTAGATTCTGGATTTTGATGTTTTTAAATCCTCCAGATTAGTGATTTCCAGTCTCTCCCAAGCTATGGAACAAGGCCAACACTCAAAACTTCTCAGAGAGCTTGAAGATAGTCACAGGGACCTGTTGAATCTGAAAACAGAACTTTTTAGCATGATTTCAAATGCCAGTTGTAGACCATTTTATATGATCTCCTGCCTGTCACCCCACAGCCATCACTCTGAACTCTTGTAAAAAAACCTCTGTGTTTTGTCAAGCTAGCCAAGACACTATCCATCTCCATAAGGGTTCACAAATTAACAAAGCATGACGCTAAGCAATACAAAGGCATTCTCATGGATGTATGAAAGGGTCATATATGCTGGCTGAGGCTGAATTCTTGATAAGCTCAGGTAACATTTTCTGAAAAATGCTCTTACTCTTGTTATCCACACACATCTGGGTCTCTGGGACTCAACTCAGTGAGATATAACAGAACATTTCATTCATTTAAAAAATGAGTTTAATAAAAAAAAAAAAAAAAAGAAAGTATGGATCTATATTTGCCCCAGTAAGTGCCTCAGAAGAAAGATGGGCAAGTTTAAAAGCAACAAAGAGAAACTGAGCTTGCAGGATTTCCTTGTTAGTCATGCATCTGTTTCAATGAATCCCATGATGATTCCAGGTGTTTGGCTGAGTTGTTTGCCTGGCCATGTGGATGCCTACCACATGTCAAGTGACCTGGTAGTGTTTATTTAAAGAATCCTGTCTGCAGAGAAATGGCTGCATCTCCTCATGCCCTGTTGTTACAGACAGCTCTTTATTGCCCGTGACTCATGACATGATTGGCTAATTGCACTAACACAGCCAGTGCATTGTGCAGTCTCATCTCAACACTCTTTTGTTCCATGCTAGCTGACAGGGCTGTTGGCCCGTCTCTTGGGTGGTCAGCGTCACAAACAAATACCTTGCTTTTTTGCCACAAACTCTGCAGTTGAATTGCTAAATGTAAGTGCTGAAATCCTGGTTCCCTGCAAGTCAGTGGGGGCTTTGTTACTGACTTCAGGGGGGTCAGGTGTCTGTGCACTGCTTGATTTTTGATCCCTATCAGGCAATAGTAGATTTATAAATGCTGCTACTCACCAGCTGCCATTTTCTGGAAATATCAGTATTTGTATTTACGACTGTTATCTTAAAATTAATTTTTCTATTTTGGAGTTTTCAGAGCATTTGAGAGCACAGGAATGGATTTCTACCAGCAGCAGAACATCTGGGGGGCTCAGGGAAGTAAACGCAACTGGATAGAAAAGGAACAGACTTAATTTATTAACAGGTAATATGCTTTATCTTTCTCTACCTGGTGGCCTGTAACAGATGCCCTGCAGTCACAGACAGTCCCTGGAGTCCCTGGAGTTCCCAAAAATTGCTTCTCCACTGCTTCTGGGGCCTTCTATTCCAGTGACAGTAGTGATACTCTTCAATACGGGTGGACAAGCAGAGCACTAAAGAGAATTTTTAGGCTTCTGCTGTGGTTCAACCCAGCAGGCAGCTTAGCACCACACAGATGCTCGCTCACTCTTCTCTTCCCCCTGGTGGGATGCAGGAAAGAAATGGAGAAAAAAAAAAAAAAAAAGAGAGAGAGAGCAAAACCTCATGGGTTGAATTAAAACAGTTTAATAGGACAGAAAATTAAGGGATAATAATAATCATCATCATCATCATATACAAAGCAAGTTATGTACAATGCTGACTGATGTCCAACCAGTCCCTGAGCCTTGCTGCCCCCCACCCCAGTTGATTTTTCATCATGACACTATGTGGTATGGGACAACCCTTTGGACAGTTTGGGCCAGCTGTCCTGGCTGTGTCCCCTCCCAGCTCCTGGTGCACCCCCAGCCTCCTTGCTGGCTGTGCAGCACAGGGAGATGAAACGTCCTGGGCTCTGCACAAGCGCTGCTCTGCAAGAGCTAAAACATCAGCATGTTATCACCACTATACTCATCCTAAATCCAAAGCACAGCACCATATCAGCTACTAGGAAGAAAATTAACTCCATCACAGACAAAATCAGGACAGTTCCTTTTTAATAAATTATTATACGTCCATATTAAAAGCGAGATGTTACTTTCAAATCAAGCATATGCTTTTTGTATAAAGCTGCTGCCTTGTCATCTCCAGCCCCACACTAAGCAGGAGATGTGCTAGACCACATATGTGTTTGTCCAGCCTCTTCTCAAAGGAGCTCTCCCAGCATCCAGGGACAGCCTGTTTCAATGCTTCACTGCAGAGCCAGATAGCATTTTCTGATGAATTACGAAAATTATGGGTAAGTGTAAACCACCTTGGTAATCTGTTGTTTTTCTCCTTACATATCTTAGAAAATAAGCAAAGGGAAAATAATTACTCTTGGTCCTTTATTATCAGTTGAGCAGAGTCTTTTGCAAAGGATTCAGATGACACCCACACATCTTTCAAATGTAGGAAAGTCAAAAATATTGCTCAATTTAGCTTCGCGTCTTTTTTACCTTGTTTTAAATGGGGGTAGCTCTCTGCCAAAGCTTTTTTGAATACTATAAAAATAGACTTATTAGAGACAGGGAAATAAAATATTTAACATTTTTTTCTCTTTACTAACAAATTGGAACAAGAATGAAAAAGTGAGCATTTCACAGACTTAAATTCTCAAAACTCAGACAGAAATAAACCTCCTTGAGAACATCGCAGAAAACTTCAAAAAGATTCCACTTGGAATGTCAAAGTCTTTGTCACAACCTACCAGGGAGTCGCAGTGCACATTTTGATTTTGTGCTTCTGAAGAATACCTGTTTAAGTTTTAATCAAGGGACTAAATCCCTCTAAAGAGCATAGGCAATCTGTGAATTAGTGTGACGCAGCACACCAGGAAGGCTGGGGTCTGACGTCGGTAGAGAGGAGTAAAAGGAGATTGATGTCAGCTGCCGCCCCCTAAAGGCTTACTTCTTACAGCTTGGCTTACTCACCTGGCTTTTCTCCACTGATGACTGTTCAGGGAGACTGCATGGTATCTCCTGTACAGCTGCTGAACTCCAGTAGTGACTGGTAGTGGTGAGGTATGTCCCTGCTCTCATATCTTTCTTCTCTAGGAAGTAGGTAGGAGTGCTACTGGACAATGCTGTCCTGCTGTTTCATACAGCTGTTTCAGACCCTTGCAAGGAGGCATGGCCAGAGAGGTAGAGCTTTCCTGCCCAGACCTCCCTAGTCCAAAGACTGATTCAGATAGGAAGAGATTTAAAATGACTGCAGTGAGTGTTGAATCACAGGCAGGTGTAACTAAACCCTAGAAATATGTATATTCTTTCTCTACAAAACCATCAATGAATAATACAATTCAATTTCTCTTATACAGCACTTTTCATATGGAATTTCTTTATGTGTTTTCCCAATATGCAAAATGTCTATTCTATTCTGTAGTTCAAAGCCACCTTCATCCGCAATATTTGAATACCTTCCAGAACATGACTGAGTAATATCTGGCATTTGTATTTCCTCCTATTTCAGAAAGAGAATTATGTGAGTAATTAAGTGCTTTTATTAAGGTACTTTTTATTAGTGTTGTATGTAGTGTTTAATGTTGTCACTCTTGAGTAGAGGTGAAAGTTACTATGTAAGTACACAAGGGAAGGAAGGGTGAAGAAGACAGACCTTACTCTTGCCATGGAATAGGATAAGGATGTGGTGGTTTTACTTGGGTGGGCAGCCGAGTTCCACCATGGCTGCTCTCTCACTCCCCCTTCTCACAGTAGAAGGGGGAGAAAATACGATGCAAAGGGCTCAAGGGTTGAGATAAGGACAGGGAGATCACTCAACAATTGTCGTGTAAGAGATAGTAAGATTTATTGCCTATTACTAACAAGTTAGAGAAGTGAGAAACAAATGAAAGAAACCAAGAACACCTTCCCCCCTAACCACCTTCTTCCACCTCCTCCCCCCGAGCAGACGGCGCAGGGGAACAGGGGAATGGGGGTTGTGGTCAGTCTATAGCACTTCATCTCCACCGCTCCTTCTCAGTCACTCTTGTCCCCTGTGGTGTGGGGTCCCTCCCACGGGATGCCGTCCTTCCCGAACTGAGCCTGCAGGTGCTGCCCACAGGCAGCAGCTCTTCAAGAACTGCTCCCACATGGCTCCGTACCACGGGGTCCATCCCCCAGGAACAAACTGCTAAAGCATGGGTCCCCCACGGGTGGGCGGCAGCTCCCCCAGACCCCCTGCTCCTGCGTGGGCTCCTCTCCACGGGCTGCAGCTCCGGCCCGGGGCCTGCTCCTGCGGGGGCTCTCCATGGGCCGCAGCCTCCTCCAGGCCACATCCACCTGCTCCAGCGGGGGCTCCTCCACGGGGGGGCTGCAGCGTGGAGATCTGCTCCATGTGGGACCCATGGGCTGCAGGGGGACAGCCTGCTCCACCAGGGGCCTCTCCACAGGCCTCAGGGGAACTGCTGCTGCGTGCCTGGAGCACCTCCTGCCCTCCTGCTGGACTGCCCTTGGCGGCTGTGGGGCTGGTTCTCACTCCTCTCGCTCCCAGCTGCTGTGTAGCAGGAGTTGTTTTTTTTCCCTGTCTTAAATATGCTTTCACAGAGGTGCAAACAACATCACTTACTGACTTGGCTCTGGTCAGTAGCAGGGCAACAAATAACATGGGGAAGCTTCTAGATTCTTCTCACAGAAGCCACCCCTATGGCCCCCTGCTACCAAAACCTTGCCACATAAACCCACTACAAAGGACTGTGATGGTCCTATGTCCTGAGGAATTCATTTCAGTGTTAGGTAGGACCAGAATAACTCTCTCTTCCACAGAGGTCATCTTCAGCTCATTGGTAAATAAGCACACTAGAAACTGAGTTAGTAACATAACCAGGTATTTAAAAAGCCTAAAAACATACTGGAAATGGTACAAGACAAAAGTCTTTAAGCACTGTGATGGTGACCTAGAACATGCCAACATCTCCCAGCTATGCAATTGCCAGTTCTAGGAAACTCAGAAAGGATGGATTAGGGAGAGACATTTCATCTAGATTTGTTTTAAATCTAGAGAACTTCCGTTCTTTCAAAATGCTTCATTTTATAAGAATCTCTTGAAACATGCATGAAGACAAATGCACAGGCATTTTGCTATTATTGTATCACAAAATGTATGTGACAATGTAAATCCTGTACTTCAAGGCTCAAAATCCTTTCAACACCTGCAGTGTTGTTGAAGCACCTCTCCTCTGAAGATCTCACAGTGGCCTCTACATGATGCCCACTGTGAGGTGGTTACAACAAATATGAAATAGTGCTGGTCTGGAAATTATGATCTAGCTCGGGCTGAGGGCAAGGGATGGATCATACAAAGTTAAGCTGGACATCAGCCTTTCTTAATGGTTGGCTTATAGAATAACCTAGCAGCCCTACACTATTCCTGTCAATACAAGGAATATAGCAACAAAATGGAAAGGAATTAATCAAATCTTTTTCTTTTTTTTTTTTTTTTTTTTCTACACAGGTCTAAACAGCCAAGGGGTGAACTCTTTGTTTAACCCTCTTTCTACTACAAAAGCAATTAAAAATAAAACAAACAAAACTTTAACAAAAGAGTTAAAACAGTCTGTCAGCTACTGTTTTAGAGTCGTTTAACATTTGTGATAAAATTGTAGGGTTTTTTTTGGCGTTTAACAAAAAAGACATTGCTACCTTCTATCCCCTCTTCAGAAATCAAGTCTTCATTCTATTCTAATCAAGCAGAGCTTTCAGTACCATTCTATTCGTATATGCAGCAAAAAAGACTCTGACTATGCTTGTGGTAATGAACAAGGTTTTCTGCTTCATGGATGTCTCCTTCTAACGGAGGACCTAAGCACTAGGAAACATGATTCATGATTTTGGAGTTTTTCAGTATTAATCACTAATCTGTATATATTTTACTTTGAATTTCATTAGGGAAAAAAAAAATGACAGCACATCAGAAAAAGAGAATAAAAGACATAAGCAAATAATCAGCTTCATTAAAAATAAAAAGAGAACTGAGGAAAGCTGAAAATAAAACTGTGTGCTGGACCATGTTATTTAAAAAGTCCTTGGAGAGCAAAAACTGTTAATTTGGCAGCAAATCTCAGTGAATCTGAATAGTAAATAAGCTTTAGATAACACTAATTATGAAGATGCTTCAAATGCTACTGCTGCAGCTGCCAAAACACCTTCTATAGCTCTATTCTGTGACAACATTTTTATCAAGCATTTGAGCTGAATAACATCTTTTCAACAGGCTGACTTCAACATTCATATGGCTATATTTAAACAGATTTTGTTAAGCTTCGTTCTCACAGAAAGTCAAGAATACTACCGACTTCTGAGTGGAAAAAATGGAATATATAAATTGCAGATCTTATTAAAAGATACTTGGTCAACAAAGATCCACTGAGATATGAGGTATATTTTTATATTTCTTGGCCTGAGGAATATCTGGCAGGTTAAAATATTCTAAGCACACATAAAACAGAAAGGTCATTCCAAAAATCTGTCTGGGCAACTGAAGGTCATTCTATACTTCATCCATCCAGAAGTTAAATCACCTCTTTAAACAGGTGTTTAACAGAAAAGCAATGCATGCAAATCTGTACTTACAATTTAATGCCCATTCTCAACATAGTCTACTAACATTTGTGGTTTCTTCTAGTGCTCTTTTTCTTACCAGGAACCAGGTAGTTCAGAAATCACATGTATTAAGAAACATAGGAGTTCCAAGTTGTTCCTGTCTCAGCAGGATTTCAGCAGCTGAAGAGAGGTCCCACTTCCTCTGTGCATAAGTTTTGAAGGTTTTCATTATTCTTAAATAATAAAATAAGAATTCCAAAGTTTAAAGTGACAGAGTAACACTTAAAAAAAAAAAAAAGATTTATCAAAAGGTATATATTACTGACATTTATCTGTCACTTTAAGTCTTTTACTAAGCAGTTGCTTGCATCAAAACATATTGGACAAACTCGGGGTTCTACCATATTCTACATAGACTCTTGTCATGGTGTAAAATGAACACTGTCACCCCAAAGGCCCCTGAACAATGGCAGCATGTCCACAAGAGTCTCTCTTTCTCCAGCCACTTCTCCTTGGATATATCAAAGTCTGTGGACTGACATTGTGTAACCCTTCATTAGTTCTAACAAAGGTAAATATTACATTTTTTCATGCCCTGTGATTGTGTTTTGTCTAATATTAGGTCTGTTGTAACACGGAAAAAACAAAAAGAAATCAAAATGATCAGGTACAGTGACCTTTTTATTAGGATGATACTTGATTTGGATATTTTTTTTCATTTGCTATGAAACTGCTTTGTCCACTAAGTTGTAGTCTATGGAAATTTAGGAAAAAAAAAAAAAGGATGGAGAAGCTCTCAAAGTGTTTTTCTTCCTCTTTTACAGGATTCTTGTTCATTTTTCTCTGCATTCCAGGGAGTAACTGGAATGGATCAAGCTCTGCCTAGGGGTGGATGAAGAGTGAGTTGAGAGCTTATCAGTAAGGATTAAAGCCCTGGCTTCCACGACTGACACTGTTGTGGGTGCTTGCTACGGGCCAACTGACCAGGAAGAGGAAGTAGATGAAGCCTTCCACAGCCAGCCAGAAGCAGCCTCATAGTCACAAGTCCTGGTTCTCATAGGGGACTTCAACCACCCTGTTATCTGCTGGAGAGACCACACAGCTAGGACGAGCAGTCCAGGAGGATCCTGCAGAGCACTGGTAATAGATTTTTGATACAGGTTTTCGAGGAGCCAACAAGGAGAGGTGTGCTGCTGAACCGCGTATTAACAAACAAAGATGGAGATGTGAAGGCTGGGGACAGCCTTGGCTGCAGTGACCATGAGATGGTGGAGTTCAGGATCTTGCAAGGGGGAAGCAGGGCTTCTTTGCTTCCGTCTTCACTGCTAAGACCAGCCCTCAGGAATCACAGACCCTAGAGACCACAGAGGAAGTCTGGAGAGAGGAGGACTTTCCCTTGGTCGAGGAGGATCAGATCAGAGATCTCTTAGGCAAAATCAACACCCACAAATCCATGGACCCCTATGGAAGGCATACATGAGTGCTGAGGGAGCTGGTGGATGTTATTGCTAGCCATCTCTCCATCATCTTTGAAAAGTCGTAGAGAACAGGAGAGGTGCCTGTGGACTGGAAAAAGCCAGTGTCACTCCAGTCTTCAAAAAGAAGGACCCAGGCAACTACAGGCCAGTCAACCTCACCTCCATCCCTGGAAAGGTGGTGGAACCACTCACGCTGGAGGTCATCTCCAAGCACATGGAGTATAAGAAGGTGATCAGGAGTAGTCAGCATGGATCCACCAAGAGGAAATAAATCCTGCTTAACCAACCTGATAGTCTTCTGTGATGGATTGACTCTCTGGATAGATGTAAGGAGAGTGGTGGATGTTGCCTATCTTGACTTCAGCCAGGCTTTTGACACCGTCTCCCATAACGTCCTTATAGGCAAGTTCAGGTAATGTGGGATAGATGAATGGACAGTGAGGTGGACTGAGAACTGGTTGGATGGCAGAGCTCAGAAGGTTGTGCTCAGTGGTGCTGAGTCTCGTTGGAGGCCTGTAGCTAGCTGTGTCCCCCTGGTGTCAGTACTGAGTCCAGTCTTATTTGACTTATTCATCAATGACCTGGACGATGGAGCGGAGCGCACCCTCAGCAAGTTTGCTGATGACACAAAGCTTGGAGGAGTGGCTGATACCCGAGAGGGCTGTGCTGCCATTCAGAGGGACCTCAACAGGCTGGAGGGTTGGAAGAGAGGAACCTCATGAAGTTCAGCAAGGGCAAGTGCAGGGTCCTGCACCTAGGGAGGAAAAACCCCAAGCACCAGTACAGGCAGGGGCTGACCTGCTGGAGAGCAGCTCTGCAGAGAGAGACCTGGGAGTCCTGGTGGACAGCAGGCTGACCATGAGCCAGCGATGTGCCCTTGTGGCCAAGAAGGCCAACAGGATCCTGGGCTGCATTTGGAAGAGTGTTGCCAGCAGGTCAAGGGAGGTGATCCTCCCCCTCTACTCGGCCTTGGTGTGGCCACACCTGGAGTGCTGTGTGTCCAGTTCTGGGCTCCCCAGTACAAGAGGGACATGGAGCTACTGGAGTGAGTCCAGAGAAGGACCATGAAGATGGTGAGGGGACCAGAGCACCTTTCATATGAGGAGAGGCTGAGAGAACTGGGCCTGTTTAGCTTGAAGAAGAGAAGACAAAGGGAGGATCTCATTAATGTGTATAAATATCTGAAGGGAAAGTGTCAAGAGGATGGGGCTGGAGACTTTTCCTTGGTGCCCAGCAACAGGACGAGAGGCAACGGGGACAAACTGAAGCACAGGAGCTTCTGGCTGAATCTGAGAAAATATTTGTTTACTGTGAGGGTGACAGAGCACTGGCACAGGTTGCCCAGGGAGGCTGTGGAGCCTCCTTCTCTGGAGATATACAAAACCTACCTGGATGCCATCTTGTGCAATGTGCTCTAGGTGATCCTGCTTGGCAGAGGGTTTGGACTAGATGATCTCCAGAGGTCCCTTCCAACCTCAACCATTCTGTGTGATTCTATGTCTGTGTGAATATACTTAAATAAAACATAATTTATGGAATGTAAATTTGTGGTATATTGTGGAGCTAGTAATTTAACTAAAAGGTTTTATTTAATTATTATAAGGCAGTTAACCAGTGACAGCAAGCAGAAAATGGAATTTTCCAACCTCCACTTTGAAGATTTTTCTCCCGATATTATACAAAGCAAATTAGCTTCTTTCTAATAGAAACATAAATAGACTCTCGAATGTAGCAACCTCATTGTGCTGTGCTTTCAGGGAGCTTGTCAGCAGCTGTCTGATCAACTCTGATCTTGCTTCGCACTGTAAACTTCAAAGATGTTTTTTGTGGCTTGCCATAAAAATAAGCGTCAGACTCCAGCATTGACTGTTTCTGGTTGATGTCTTCTGGGAACAACAAACTGCAGAAACACTGCCTGTGGAAGCACTTGGTAAGACCCAAACAGTTTTGTTTCATGCTGTTCCAACAATTCCTCTTTGCCCCTCTTGTTAGTTTTATAATTTAGTATTTTAAATATGTAATTTTCTCTCAAAACATGTATAGTAGTTTGAATGCCAAATTTGAAAAGTTTAATATTAGACATACCAACATCAGTCCATATTTGTTTTTAAATACTATAGACTAGATCTGCAACAGATCCCAACATTGCACTGGCTCTACTTGTTCTGTGTTATATTGTGTACTCATTTACACGGGTGATGTTCATCTGTCACCGTTACAGAGTAGGGTTGGGGCTGATGAGAAAAGAACGCTTCCCACAGCAAAACACCAACTTTAGAATTTCTGAAAGCTGCACAGCTTTCTTGAGTTTTTCTTTGGCAAAGAATAATTTTACTCCTATTCTTGATTTAAGCAGCAATCCCAGTCCTCACAGCTGGCATTTGAGTCAACTCCCAGAGACATCAATTAGAAACCTACTTTAGCTAGAGTTATATCTTGGTTGAAAGCTCTCTCTGCAAATAATTGACTAGGATGTGACTTGCCCTCTCTGCAAGCACCATGAAGACATGAGTGTCCATTATCTATGTATAGAACCCTTAGAACAATACATAACTAAATATCATTAGGTTGTTTAAAAGTAATAGAAAAGCTGTCAGCATCACAGAACATCAAAATCTTTTTAAGAACATTAACGGCATGTGTATAATGGTATGTGTGCTCCAAAGATGTCCTCCAAACATGTTAAAGGGCAGTAAAAAGGAATTTAAGAAATTATTATTTTTTTTAATGTGCACTTATGTGCAATTCATTTATTGTTGCAATATGATAGTCCCAAGGAATATATAATCATGTTCTGTGTTAACCAAATGAGATATTACGTATTATGTATTTTTATGCTAATTTGTTGTAAAAGTAATGACTGGTGAGTTGTTACAGTGATGTAAAATATGAGTACATTTCACACACAGTATGAATTTGCCAAGGTCACTTGTATTCTTGTAAAGCATTTTAAAATAAAGATCCATATGTAAATGGTATTCATTTTAGGTACTAGTGAGCACAAAGATATTTAAAATAGACAGAATTCTCGTGTAATGTGGAAAGTTTAGTCAGTGCTGGTTTCAGTGGATTAAAAATCAATCCATCTTTTTGGTACTGTGACCAATTTAGATAAAGTGATCCAGATACTCATTATGACCCCAAAATGGAGATTGACTGAGTGATCCTATGAGCATTTGTCTCTGTTGGGCCAAGTCCCGGAAAGACTGATATGGCAACAAATGATTTCCAGGCACAAAAAATTAGCCTTGCACATGCATACCATGTCTCTAGGGATGTGAACAAAACAAAGCCTGTGCAGCCCATCGTGAGGTAAAATGATAAGGTGAAATGCAGAGAGAGGAAAGGAATCTTTCCCTATACCCTTCATGGTATTTTCTCACGTGTTTTTTAATGTTTCTGATGTTTGGGGTTCTGAAGTACTGCTGAAACAAGCATAATTACATTGCATGAAGCTACTGCAGTTAGAGTCATTGTTTCTTCTTATTAAAAAGAAAACTTTAATCTCAGACCATGTACAGAATGTTCAAAAAAAAATCTAGGGCATAAGAATATTCAGGATAAGTTTAAGCTACAAGGCAATGACAGTTTCTTCTTAATCTATGAAAGAGGATTTCTTTTCATGTATCCAAAATGATCTGTACTGTTCAGCTTTAAAATTCAAAAGCTTTTTCTTCTCAAAAAAGAGTAAAACTCTCAAATTCTTTTCCAAAATATTAACTAGTAAGTGGACTATCTTAAGATGGTCTCAGTCGTCTCTTGGGAGATACTGTCTTCCTCAGCTACACTGCTTCCAACTATATTTGCCAAGTGAAAAGGGAGCTGGTACCCACTCTCAGCATTTTATCAAAACTTATCACAATAGGGTAAACATTATCATTTTGGTCAAGACAGTTTATTGCAATTTAAGCATTTAAAAATCTTAAAACGTACAAAAATATTATTTGAACATGCTGAATTTTTATTTTTTTAAGCTGCTCTTAGAAATACATTCTATAATCTTTTCTTGTACATCTCTTGTATCTCTTGTACATTTATGCCTCTTTCTTTTAAGACATTCCCATACCGTCTCTTCACTAAACAAAATTATTCTTGCCATAGATTGAACAATGACCCTAATTCAGCCATAGTTAGGCTCTAGGATCTATTTTTATTCCTCTTCTACTCATTGCCATTTTCCAGTCATGTCTGTTAGTGACACAGAAATGGTGTGCAACACAGATAAATTGTCCTCAGTGACTGCAATTACAGATTATACTATTCAGGAGTCAAATCTAAAAACTTATTTTCAGTGTAAAAATGATACTTAAGAAATGCTGATTATGAATATAATATTGTTTCTAACTGGGTATGTGGAGAACTGTATCAATTTATTTTTCATCTCTCCTTATGAATGGAAATCACTCAATTTTAAATGTGAAACTATTGTTATGGTTTGAAATTGGAGTTAAAAAGGCTATTCAGCTTGCCATAATTCCTGTTATTTTTGTATTAAGGAATGAGTTTTCCTTTTTTAATTCAGACTTTTTTTTTCTATTTTTTTTTTGCTTTAATAGTGCTTAGACTTAGCCTTGCAAGCACTATCAAATTCTTTAAAAGACAGAATTAGTACACTTCAAGGATTAAGTTTGAATTTAAATATTATATTTAGCACTTCACATAAAGGCAACCCAGTTCCAAAAATATTATCAGTAAAATTCCACATATGGTCACAAAATATCACTTCTTTTGAAGGATTCCTTGTATCATGCGCATTTTCAGATCTAATTCTACACAACCTGGGAGGAAATCTAGAAACCCATTTCTCCACTTAAAGTATTGAGGAAATTTGAGAAATATGTAATTATAAAGGAAACCTGCCCTTAAAAACTTCTGAATTGATCCTGCAGACTGGTCGTCTCTATCTTACTGTAAACTCCATTTTGAATATGGTTTCTGACTGTCTTTCAGGGACTTAAATCTCAAAGGATAATGATATCTGGCTGATCACTGTCAACACTGTGTATCACTAATTTACTTGGTGTTTAACCAAAAAGACACCCATTTTGAAAATGCATCTTTGATGCTGGCCTGGCTGAAGCTAATAAAAACAATTTTCACTTTGAGCAGCTAGGTTTGAGATTGAAAAATTCTCAGACAACAGAAAGTAGAAATCATTACTCATGAGTTTAAAAATAAAGATACTGAAGAACATTACAAAACTGGAATTTTTGGAAAGTATGTGTTAAATTTACAATGGATTTTGAGAAGCGCTACTTCCAGAGTCTGCTAAGGAGCTGGAACTGCATCATGTAAGATAAGGAAACATGAAATAGTTGTAGGATATAAAGAGGCTAAAATGAATATGCAAACAATTTCTCCTGCTGGGTCTCACAGAAAATGATTGAGATGACTTCTTGACGGAGCACCATCAGGACGCTTGGGAACGAGGGAGAGCCTGCCACGCTTCACACTGCAGATGACTTGTAATCTGAAAGAAGTGGAGTCAAGAGCCACATCTCTGTTTACTTTCATCAGTGAGAAGCATATCATTAATCTCTATATTTTCCAGCTTTATTACTGGTATATGATAGATCAGTTGTTCTCCTGTCCAATGCCAATGGTTTTGTAAGGGCTGATAAATGTTTGCCCTGTATTTTGGATATTATAGTCCTATAAAAATGCTAAGCACAACTATCAATATAAAACCTGAGGAGTAACATGTCGTATTTTAAAATTATTTTTTCTTTAAGTAAATAACTCCAGGAAATGAGTTTATAGGGAAAATCATACATCCAATGGCAGTCATAATAATAAAAAAAAAGTTTACAGCCCCGAAGTTATTAATTTATTTTTGAGACTGTTTCAACAGAAAACAGAGGGAAAGATCTGAGGAGAAAGAGCTCCTTTAAAACTGTTTCAGAACATATCCTTGGAAAGGATACAGTGCATTTTAGGAATAAACCAGGACTGCGCAGTGGGAAATATAATACCATTTTGATAAGCACCTTCTTCTTCCATGGAAAAAAAAAAAATCAAGCTTGTGATTTTTTATTCTCCACATGACAAGGGTTTCTTTTATCTTCCCTGTAGCCTTGTTATGTACTTGGCAATTTCCTCAGTGATTTTTACAAATCTGTTCCTTAGACAGTTGTGCAGGTAAGTTCCTGTTCTCCTCATGCCTCCTGTTGTGTCAGTAACTGAGATATGGGCTAAAGGAGAGTCTTGTAGAGATGGACCAGAAAGCTTCTTTCAATTCATTTTTTTTTTTCTATATTTTTTTCTTGTTGTTGAAATCTACATTTTCTACAGAAAAGTGCTGTCATTTGTGTATGCATTCCTGCTGATGCACTGTAGTAGCAGTGAGAATAATGAAGGCCACACAGACAAAGCTCAAATGAAGATCAAGCTGAAGGTTTATATCCACAGAGACTGAGAAGCAATGTCAGAAAGTGCAATTTGTCTGACAAATATTTCTTTCTGATAAATCTTTGAAATGTTGATAGAATTTCAGCTAAAGGGAAGATTCCTATCTTAATTAAGTGATATAATACTGGCAATGCTCAGTATGAACTGCTGAGCTTTGAAAGTGGAACCTCTCAATAAGGAAAAAACAGAAAACGTGTAAAAACTCTTAGGTAATGAATCATAGCCTTGAATTAACAGAGGTGCTATGTTCATCATCTCAGTTGGTGAGATTCCTTAGTAAAACACAAGGCTATGATGTGTGAGTATTTATCTCAGTAAACAGTACTGCACTGTGTTATTTATATTACTGACTGCAACAAGAGCAGGTTATATCGTCACTAGGATGACTGCAGTCTTGAACATCCAACTTTGTATGTAACAATTCCACTCACAAGGATATGTATACCAACTGATGGATGAAATTCTATGGACTCTGAATACTAGGTACAAACTTGTGCAGCGTAAGGAGGATGTGAAATGCTCGTCTTCTGCCAGTACTTGTATTTCCTTCTCATTCATTGTATTTAGGTTGGAGGCCTATTCACACCTCAGTTTTCCTAGGGTACAAGAAACAAACACAGACCATAGAATCAAAATTGGTTATTGGCTTCATTTTCCAGGTGCCAGTTTATACCTGAAAGGCAAGTTTATCCCAGCAGAAAGAGGACAGCAGAGATGACACTAGGGTTAGTGGTGTTGTGTTGCTTGGATCTGCGGAGGTCCACTGACTTTCCAATTGGGGTCCATAACTCTGCATGGTACTGAAGTCCTAACATCAGTTAAGATCACCAGTTTAAGGGTCATTAGTCTAAGTAAAAATCAGCTTCTAGAGGATGTCTTAGTTTTGTTTATACAGGCCTAGTGGACACTCTGCTTCCCTGATGCACCAATGGTTTCTGTTTAGATAAAATTATCTACCAAGCAGCTTCCTGTATCCAGTGGTGCTGAGCCATCCCTTTGGTACAACTTGCTTCAACCTGCCATTTTTTCACTCATTTTAAATAGGCTTTTCTCATAATGCTGCATTATCTAGTATGATCACAGGCTTCTGGCGTGGCATGTATCTTGCAGTGACACAAGTTTTCTTTACAAACTGGTCTGATACAAGCAGTTTGTGCTCATATCTGCACAAAATGAATTATTACAAATAAAACGGAATTGTATGAATACACTGGAACACCACTTTCAAAAAAAAAAAAAAAAAGCAATACACTGATCACCATGGATCTGCTAACTGGCATCATCATCCAGGGGTGTTCTGTTTGCCTCTTGTTTTGTGGACACTGGGACATAGTGGAAAGACTGCTTAACAAAAATCCCCTCTTTCTCAGGGAGTTGAGTGCCCGTAGTTGCCTTTGTTAGATTGTGACTAACTAGTTACTTCAAAGATATTTTTTCTTTTTTTTTTTTTTTCTTTTTGGTAGGCTTTTTTTTTTTTTAAGTAGATAATCACAGCTGCGAACAAAAGGCTACAGTCCTGTAACATAACACGTGGAAATTAAACAACATTCTCTGACATATGTGACAACTTCTTGGGTTGCAACCTCGGGGGGGGGGGGGGGGGGGGGGGCGGAGTCCATCTGTCCCCATTTCCTCATTTCTCAGTATTTTCTCAGTATTAGTTTTTGTTCAGCAATTCTTTCTTCTCTGTAGATAAACAATGTGCAAAAACACTTCACCTCTTTGAGTAATTATTTTTTATTTGGGAGTTAATATAAAGAATTTGTAAATTATGAATGGAGGAAAGTTGCAGCATAGAATTTTGTTTTCATCATAACTGAGATCTGTTATTTTGCTATTTGTTTTGTATCAATAGCTATTGTCCTGTGACCAACAGAAAGGAGCTTGATGGGAAAGTTTCTCATTTAGGTGTACAAGTACTGCACATCCTGGAATTGCTTGCTTTTGTCGGGTTTTGTCTGCTGTTTCTTGTTTTCGTAGCTGAGATTATAACCTCAGAATTAGAAATGAAATATGATAGTAACTGTAACAACGTCAGTAATTACTAACTAACTTCATTTTAATGCCCCTGAAGGGCACCTCAGTGGTTCTGTACATAACTATTTTGAAAAAAAAAAAAAGCCTCCACCTCTTCTGCTAACATATTGAAAGGCAGGGATTCTTTCTTCAGATGTCTTAGTACAGGCACGCCCAAGTTATCAGGTAAATCATAAGGGTGTTGGTTGAATACACAATATGAAATGTATTGCTAAGATAAGAACAGCCATGAAGTTCAAATGTAATCTGTTAACCTAGGTGGGGGAAAGGCTTTAGACTGGAGGAAAAGGATTTGACATAAATGTAATAGAAATGTAAGGCTGCAAGGATGTGAAAGAGGTCATCTAGTCCACCCACCTGCTCATAGGCAGGGTATATACCATCTCTAAGAGGTATTTAATCTGTTCTTGAATCACCTTCACCAGAGAATTATGGCAAACTCCTGTATAATCTGATCCAGTGCTTAACTATGCTTAAAATATGCTTAAATACTAAGGTGTTGTTGTTTGTTTTGTTTTGTTTTGTTTTGTTTTGTTTCCTAAACCGTATCCTAATCCTAGAAATCATTTCCAGGCACATGAAGGAAAACAAAACCACCAGAAGTAGTCAGCATGGATTCACCAAGGGGAATTCATGCCTGACCAACTTGATAAGCATCTATAACAAAATGACCAGCCTGAGGGATGAGTGGGGGGGGCACTGGATGTTGTCTTTGTGGATGTCAGAAAGGACCTTGACATGGTGCCCTGTAAGATCCTCATAGAGAAGCAGCTGAAGTATGGACTGGATGTGTAGTTGGTGAGATGGATCAAAAACTGGCTGAATGGCTGGACGCAGAAGGTAATGGTTAGTTGTGCAAGTCTAGTTAGAAGCCAGTAACGAGCGGAGTACCCTGGGGGCCAATACTGGGTCCAGTCCTGTTTAATTTCTTCATTAGTGATCTGGACAATGGAATAGAGTGCATTCTCTGCTAGTTTGCAGATCACACAAAACTGGGAGGAGTGGCTGACTAACCAGAGGCCATTCGGAGGGACCTTGACAGGCTGGAGAGACAAGCTGGCAAAAATTGTGTGAAGTTCAACAAGAGGAGCAGAGTCCTGCATCTGGGGAGGAACAACCCCAGGCACCAGGACATGCTGGAGACCACCCAGCTGGAAAGCAGCTCTGCAGGAAGGGACCTGGGGGTCCTGGTAGATGCCAAGCTGAACATGAGTCAGCAAGGTGCCCTTGCTGCTAAGAAGGCTGATGGCATTCTTGGCTGCATGAGGCAAACTATCGCCAGCAGGTCAAGAGAAGTGATCCATCCCACTCAGCATTGGTGAGGCCACACCTGGAGTATTGTGTCAAGTTCTGGGCCCCTCAGCACAAGGCAGACATGGACATAGTGGAAAGAGTCAGCAGAGGGCCAGCAAGATGATGCAGGGACTGAAGCATCTCTCCCATGAGGAGGGGCTGAGAGAGCTGGGACTGCTCAGCCCGGAGAGCAGGAGGCTCAGGGGATCTCACCAAAGCCTATAAATATGTGAAGGGAGGGTGCAAAGAGGACAGAACCAGTCTCTTTTTAGTGGTGCCCAGTGCCAGGACAAGAGGCAATGTGCACAAACTGGAACACAGAAGGTTCCCTCTGAACATCAGGAAGCACTGCTTAACTATATGGGTGATGGAGCCCTGGCACAGGTTGCCCAGAGAGGTTGTGCAGTCTCCCCCTCTGGATATCTAAAAAGTCCACCTGGATATGGTTCTGAGCAACCTGCTCTCAGTGTCCCTGCTTGAGGAGTGGGGGTGGATCAGATGAGCTCCACAGGTCCCTTCCAACCTCAGCCATTCTGTGATTCTGTGATTACTTACCCACATCTTTGTGGACACAGACAGCAATTGGTTGCCGTCACCTCAGCCCCTTCACACACAGGAAGGCTGTTAGGCTATCCAGTCTTTCTGAACGAAAGAAAAGTCCAGCTTTTCCAGCCTCTTCTCAGAAACCATCACCTTTCAAGTAACTGATTATATCATGTGTCCTTCCTATGAACCCTCTTTCATTTGCTTTGATCTTTTCTTAATTCCTGTTGTCTACAACTGGAAGTGAGGCCTCAATACTGCTGTAAAAAGCAAAACAGATACCTTCTGTTTTTTCCCATGTTATGAATTCATCTGACCTGCACTGTGCTGTTTTTGCAAGAGCATGACACTGGGTTGAATTCGTCTTGCTCACAGGATAAACCAGGGGAATTTTCAAAGAATGAGTATTGCATTATAGAGTAGAACATTTGAATATTCAGTTTCTCATTTGTGAATCTAATATTGGTGTTATCACGTTTAATCTTATTGATGTACTAATTCTTGGAAATTGTGACTTTTTTCCACATGCTCAGTATAGCGACTGGCTGCTTGTGTTGGATGCTCTTTTCAGCTACTGTGAGAAGCAGTATGGGGCAAAGTTCCTTACGTTCAGACAAAGTTTCTCTTTGAGGTTAAATTCTGGAGGTAATCACAATACTGTCTACAGTTGTCTGTCTCTTTGGACTGCTCCTTCTTTTCAAACGTCAGGTTACAAAGAAAGAAAGAATGTAACTTTTGAAAAGAATCAGGCTTGAGAAAAAATATATCTTGTGGATGGGTTGCTGAAGGCACTCTATAGGTTATTGTTATGAGCAAGTCCAAAGGGGCTAAAATTAAATTTGTGTATCTTTCACAAGCGTTTTTACCATTTCCTGAATTTTCATCAATGCTGTATTAAAAAAAAAAAAAAAAAAAAGTGAATTTATTTCTACCTTTTCCAGAAGGAATAAGAAAAGTAAGAAATAACCTTCCTTAAGGAAGTCTCTGGGTAACCAGAAATGTATATGAATTAATTTATTTAAGCTGAAGGAAGAGAACAACCGTAAAACACCCACATTCAGAACTACACATAAAAAGCATTTTTTTCCCCAATATATTTTCACTATACATGTACTACTTAGTTCAAGCATAAAAAAAAATATATGTGTATATATATATTTAAATATATTCTAGTAGCTGGATCAAAAATATTTCAGTCTCATTTCTTTCCACATGCAATTGGTCTAGTCAGCTTGGAAACATTTGAATGCCTTTGTCTAGGTGAAATAACTTTGCACCAGACTCAGTGTATCGAGGTGTGTTGATATCTCCAAAGGATTCCTATCCTTTGACATCAGCATCAGTATCTGAGCATAACCACATCATGCCTTTTGTTGAGGCAAAGCATTTTCCCCACACCGCCCCTACCCTCAGCCCAGGATGCTGCCGTTGTGATGCCAATTCTAGCAAGACCCAGAACTGCTGTCTCTTCCTCTGGGTGGAGAAGAACTTGCCAAAGTGTTGATTCCTGCTGGAGCCCTTCTATGCTGAAGTTAAATCTCACCCTAATATACTTTGATCCTGACTGGTGTCCTTTGCCTTGGAATCCATTCCACTGGAGTTTAATTCTCAGGAATTGTTGGTATTTCTGTTAATCATGCCACCTACCATAAAGAGCCAGGGTGAGTTGGGCTGCATCAGAAGAAGCATGACCAGCAGGGCGAGGGAGGTGATTCTCCCCGTCTGCTCTGCTCTTGTGAGACCCCGTCAGAGTGCTGCGCTCAGCTCTGGGGCCCCCAGCACAAGAAGGACATGGAGCTCTCGGAGCGAGTCCAGAGGAGGGCCATGAGGATGATCAAGTTGCTAAAACACCTCTCCTACAAAGACAGGCTGAGAGAGCTGGGATTGTTCAGCCTGGAGAAGAGAAGCCCCAGGGAGACCTTCTAGAGGCCTTCCAGTACCTAAAGGGGGCCTACAGGAAAAGTGGGGAGGGACTCTTGGTCAGGGAGTGAAGGGATAGAACAAACGGGAATGGCTTTAAGACAAAAGAGGGTAGATTTAGATTAGATATTAGAAGGAAGTTCTTCACTCAGAGGGTGGTGAGGCACTGGCACAGGTTGCCCAGAGAAGCTGTGGATGCTCTGGCCCTGGCAGTGTTCAAGGCCAGGCTGGATGGGGCTTTGGGCAACCTGGTCTGGTGGGAGGTGTCCCTGCCCATGGCAGGGGGGCTGGAACTGGGTGGTGTTTAAGGTCCCTTCCAACCCAAACCATTCTGTGATTCTATGATTCTGTGATTCATTAAATGTAAAGGAATCCTCAATTTCAGTATCATCTCACCTGTAACTGTATTGGGGTTAATATCTGCTTTGACAGGGAAGATACTGCAGTAATTTCTTCAAGTCCTAGTATTTTCATCTCATTGCTTTGTCAAACTAAGAGGTAGTAAGACAGTTGACTGAAAAACTGTTGGTTTATTCTATCTTGTAAGTTTCATCATTTCTGAAACCCAGGGAAAAAAAAAGTTTGAAAATACTTCTTTAATTAATATATAGAAAAATTATATATGGGATGGCTTGCAACAGAAGACAGAACATTAATAACTTTTAGCTTTTCTAATTATTACAATAAGTAATTACAGTGTCAGGGATTTTTTATTATTATTATTTTTTACTTCAAGGACAAAATTGTAGGTTTGCTGTGTCCATAACACATAAGATTTCTCTAAAGATAAGTAGCCTTTGTTATGATATTTTAAGCACATCTATATTATGATAAATGTAAGCAACTTAATTTGTCAAAAGCAGTACTGAACAGAATAATCTGCATATATCATTCCCATCTTTTCTAAGGTGAAGTGATAGGATATGCAGTCAAATTTGCAAGGATATAAAAACTGATAAATCTTTTAAACTTCTTTTATGTTTCTTTGACATTATTGAAGATAAAAACATGCATGCATCCATTTGCAAGCAAACTTCTTAATTTTTCCAAGAAATCTATTAAGCAAGAGTAAACATGTATTAATCAAATTATCTGATGATTGAATTTCAAGAAAATAATTTGGTAGTGATGATTTTTTACAATCTCCTTTTGTTGTAGAAGATTTGGTTCAAGCTTGGTATATGGCAAAATACAAGCCTGCCTGGTTCAAAATATTCCTGAGTGCACCAAATTCTCTCTTGCAGAAAGATAGGGATAAAGAGTGCTGTTTTAATGATTTTGATTTAAAAAAAAAAAAAGTCTATTTTAATTTGTAAAATTATGCATCATTATAATTAGAAAGCATGCCTCTCTGTGCTCCATTTCCACAGCCAAGGTGCTAGCAGAAGGATCTGTAGTGTCAGAGGTCTGTACGAGTGTTTAGAAGAAAGCTTAGGATGGCTGTTGTATAGTACTTATATCATATGCTTTCTATCTTCCAGGATATATGGAATCAAACCCACTGACCTTCTGCAAACTGTCTGCCTTTAAAATATCCTTTTAGTTCAAATTTAGGTCCAGACGGCCTTGTGATTGAGAATAAAACAAAACAAAACAAAACAAAAAACTTCAAATAGCCTTTTTTTTTTTTTTCCATCTCCCTTCTGCAAGTTGAGGAGCAGGCATGCTCAACACTGAGTTTCTTGTTCTCTGTGTACATCACCATCCCCAGCACTTCTTTGGGTGTTGCCCAAGAATTACACAAGTACCTCTATTTAATTACACAAAGGTTACACTACATTTATGAAAGGGTATTAGAAGGGGATAAAATCATAAACAAGCATATTGACAATTTACATGAAATAAAGTTCCACAATAAAAATGTGCTTAAATATGTTGTGCTAGGACAAAAAATACCTTAGGTGTCTGTTATTGCTAATGCTATGTGCTAATGATGCAGAAATATATAGAAAACTCCAGGATAACTTTAAAGAGCAAGTAAAACAGCCACTCTGGTTTTACGAGGTCTATATGACTAGCTGCAGAAGCCTTACTAGCAAGGCAAAGATGGGATCTAATCATTAGATTAAGCTACAAGGCAGATGCTTTCATGCTAAAACTATTTTCACCAGTAATACAACACAGGATATTTCCTTCTGAGCAAAAAGTTACATTGGGTTGCAGAAGGCTGTAGAAGTGTGTATTTTTCATTCAGCTGAATAAGTCCAACTGGAACACTGTTTTACTACAGACCCTTTGAGATTTCCCTTAACATTTTTGCAGAGTGAAAAGCTAGGAGAAAACAAAAGAAGAGGAGGATGAAGAGCAAATATCCATAGCATAGTTGTTCTGGCCTTATCTGTTGGCAGCAGGAGGCTTGGATGGATATATGGACCATCTGCTTTTGCTCATGATTTTTCTGAAGTAGTTTGCTGTCTTTCAGGAATTCTGCCTGTGTTTCATACAATCAATAGAAAAACGTAATGAAATATGACCACAGGTATATAGCTGCCTTGGGCCAGACACTCAGCAACAGTATTTGGAATGAGTAAGAGAAGATGTAACACAAGCCTGTTGTCCGTAGGTTCGTGCCCTACTCTTTGGGACTACAAGCCAGGCAACAGTGACCATAACACTGCCTACTGCAATAAGTGTGTCCAGCTTTGTAATTTTTCAGGACTTCTATCAATTTGTGACTTTTGAACCAGTGATTTTTTTTCCAGATTGCCATTTTCAAATTAGGTACATGTTTCGATTAATTCATCCAATGTACACAAACAGTTATGAATATAGGCAAGAGCAAAAGATGTTGTCACTGCAGTTGCAGATGTAGAGCAGGAGTGAAGGTCATGGTAAGAGAGGGAAGAGTGCTCTTCCCAGATGTTCACATCTTCTGCTTTGAGATCAGCATGCATTCACACACTTCTTCACTTTTTGGTTCTTTATCTAGTATCTAGCAATGCTCTACTTTTCTGCATGTAGATGTTTTTTTACGAATGCAGCTCATACTGGAATAATAAAGCCATAAGTGAAATTTCAATTTTATCTTTGTATGTGCATTTTTTTAGGGGCAAATTTGTGCAACAATTTCTTTTCTCTATATTTTTGGCTGACCTTCCAAACTCATCAAAGTGTACCAAAGCTTCTGTATGCAGAGTGATGTTTTTCATAACATTAGAGGTTCATGAGCCCCTCATTTTCTTATTGTCTTTTGTCTGACCACATACCCATATGCCAGCCTTATGTGTGCTGCTAGAAGGTTCTTCTGAGACTAGACCTAAGAGTATCTTAGGAAGCCACACGGAAATAAACTAGTAAAAGAAGAATGCAATCATGAAAACATGTAAGCAGACCTCTGCATATCCATTCATGCAAATGAGAGGCTTTTGGAAAATCTGTCCTTAGAGAGCATATTGAAAGGCAACCAGAAAAGCCAAGTAAGAAGGTATCAGAGTGGTGAGGGATAACACCAGTGACCATAAGAGAAAATATAAGCTTTCGTTTGAATTTGCTCTGTTAGCAAAACACTGCTGAAGAACACCTTCTGATGTTGGCATGAATATCTCGTCAACAGCTCTTTTTAAGATGTGCAACTGACATATGGCAAGTGTGTTTGAGTTTTGTAACAAAAATTTCAGCACCTGCATTCTATATTACAGACATACTACTGTAATGCTCAGGCATATTTGTTCAAACCAGAAAGGCAAACCATCTATGTTGTTTCTAATATATAATTAGTTAAGTATAATCCCGAAATAATTGTTATTTAAATGAATCATCAGTTTCATTTCTGAAGATAACCAGCAGAATCTTACAGTAGGCATTTAATGCAGTGGAATTTAGAGTGGATTTGTGGAAGACATAAGGTTGGTTGTGAAGATTTTGAGTGACATATTTAGAACATTTGGACTCTCAGGTAAGGCAGCTATACAAAGTTCGACTAATGCAACAATTTATAGTTCAGATGTAGTTACATGAAAACCAGATTTTTATATTTCATAAAGCAGTGGCAAATACATTAAAATATTTCCTCTCTACAAGTAAGGCGGTTCTCCTCTTTTTATCATTTTTTGATAGCATTGTACAGTGCCATTACTCACGAAGTGCTGTGTCCAGCAGGGGGTAGTTTTAAATAGCAATGCAATACAGATGAAAAGATGCATAAAAGGAAAAAGAAAAAAAAAAAAAAAGCAGGAAGGGAACTGTGAGACAGTTCATCTGTTACTGCTTGCACAATGGTACCAAACTGGACAAAAAGGGTATCCGCCTAAGAGGGCAACTGGATTTTCAGACAGTTTCAGGCACCGTTTGCGCATTTACCGATTCTCAAGTAGAAAAAGTAATTTATTATTAATTTTGTGATTTCTTTCTGTGTTAAAACAGGTTCTCATGATGATCAGAGAAGTTACAGTACTATGGTGGCTTGTTTTTAATTCTGTTTCCATGTGTATTAATATGTAGCTGATGTAGCTGATTTTTTTCACGTGCTCCTTTTACTTAACTGTTGACTGCCCTGCATACACGTTTAATATCTGTTTTAGTTATGCAACTAGAAGTCATAATTTCCAAATAGAGCATGAAAAAGGAAAAATTTCATATAAATATGATTGCAAACTTGTGATATCATTAATCATAATAATTCACTAAAAGTGTGAAATAGTTCAAATATTTACTAATCAATCACTTTTAAGGCATCAAAGAGAGAGACTGGTATTCGTAACTTGATTTGGACATCAAAATACAATAAATAAAGAATTTTAGTTACTGTGGTTGTAATCGTGAAATACAGGCAGACGCTAGTGTCTGCTGAAAACTCAAGCAGTCCTGCTACCAGACGAAACATGCCTGGTAAACGATCATTTTCCACTACTTTTTATATCTTTCTAATCCAAAAGCAGCCAAAGTTTTGAACTGAAGGCCAAAGCTTCAGTAATTGTATTATTTGTCTGTGTTGTCCAAGAATACCATGTACTGAGGCATCTTCTATTTAATACTGGATTGAGTATGTATTTTTAATTGAATATGTAAAAAGAGATATGTATTTAGAATATTAGGTGAGAAAAAATGGTACTCAGGAGTACAGATTTGGATGTAAACTTGATTTAAAACAAATCAAAACAATTAGAGATCTTTATTTGCATTAGAAAACTTTCTTTAATGCTCATCCTTCAATGCTTTTTTAATTTAAAAATACTCAAATGTATTTATGACTATCGCTGTTCATTCTCCAGATGAACACAAGCATTTTCTCATCGCTACTGACTTGCTCTATGAAAGCCTCCACGTGTGCTTTATGGCAATAGCAAATATCTCAGTTGTCACAGAGTGTACAACAAAATAATAATTTAGGGCCTTAGTTTAAAGTGTCAGCTTTAAATTTTTATTTAAAGTTTGGAACATTCTAAAATAATTTTCTGGAGTAAGGCCAAAGCACCTCACAGATTTCAGGATTAACTCCAGATTTGATATGTATTTAAGTTCTATTTTGTGTTAGACTATGATTTTATAAATACTTACGGTTGTGTATATGTTTCTAAGAGTGAGCTTCTTTTCCTCAGCGGGATGGCCTGTATGTAAAATTAACCTTCGTTTATGCAGTGACAGGACTTAAATCATTGTCCAGAAAACTATAGTTACATATCAAAGCTTTCAGTGTAACCTTTGTGAAAGACAGAGCAAATAGTATGAAAAATTACTTATTATTTCTTATTCAAATATTTCAAATGAGGTGCTTTCCAATTACTCTGCATCTAATCTTAGAATCTGAATATTTTTGTTTTTACTTTACAGAAAAATATCAGAAAAGGTTCAATTATATTGATTGTAAATTTAACAGTTACACAGAGACAAAGCAAGTGGCTATCCAAGTCTGACAAGGGTACTTATGCAAGACAAAGTTGAAATATAAGTCTGTGTAGTACAAATTGTGCAAAAAGAACATTACAAAATTTCAGTGAACATCACTGAAGTGCCATGGCTTATAGTGAGTAAAAAAAAAAAAAACCAAACAAAAAACTATTTTTTAATTCAACGTTAACTTCTGCCTAATTTTTACAAAAGTCTAAAAGATTTGTTGTATTTTGTTTTTATTTCAAAAATACCTATGGGTTAAAAAGAGCAAGCATATCATTAGCTCTGTTATAATTAGAACAGGCCTTCCTAAAGGCATTGTATTACTTGCATCGGATCTTTTTCAAAGTGGTATTTCTTTGTGTTTGTCAACAGACTTAATTAAATGGATATTGGCCAAACTAGAGAAGCAATGTAGTTTTGTTGGACTTTTCTTATTGCCTTTTGTATCATAATTCCGGCACAACTGTAGTAAGGGATGCCCTCCATGAATAACGCAATTCAGATTTGGACCTAAATTTCTCATGAGAACAACTGAAGCTGGGCAAGGCAAGGATAAGAGAATAAGACAGTTTTAAAGACTAAAACCGACCAAACAACTACAAAAACCACGGTGTCAAACTTTCACTCATCATTTATTTTTTCCCTAGCAGTTCACCAAGAGGGTGGTTTACATCATTCAGGGCCAACATAAATAGCAACCAAGTTGTGCAAGACAGTTGTTGCTGTTTTAACTTTTTGCCAGTTCCTCTTCTGGGTCTCGTGTATGTATTTATTTATGTACAAGTGTACTGAAAGCCTGCAGGAACTGGGAGCCATGAACTGCTGACTCTGACTCGCTCTGCTTTCAGCACGGATAGGAAAAGAGGAGAGAAGCTGCTCGGGGAGAGAGGGCGATGGGCTGGGGGCTGCGTCTCTCAGGGAGGGTGTCGAGGTGACAGCCTTCCTGAGGTATTACCGGCTGCGGGCGGATTGGGGGGATTATTTTTAATCGCCGGGCTCTGCCGTGCGAAGAAGACGAGGTTGTGTGCTCAGCGGTCTGTCGGCGCTGCGCAAGGTGACAGGAGGAGAGCCGTGCGGGCAGGGCGGTTTTAACGCCGCGGGGGCCTCACGAGGCTCGGCACCGCCCTCGGAAGGGGCACCCGAGGGACGGCGGCCTCGCGGAGGAGACGGCGCCCCCCTCCCCTGAGGCGAGGAGGAGGAGGAGGAGGAGGCGGAGGCGGAGGCGGAGGAGACGGTCCGCCGTGACGCCGCGCCGAGCCGCGCAGGCGCAGCGCCCGTTGTATCCGGCCGGCGCCTTTTCTCTCTTCCTCCTCCTCCTCCCTCCCTCCCTCTCCCCGTCCCTCCTCCTTCCCCCCCGTCCCTCCCGCTCCCTCCATCCCCTCCCACAGCCGCCGCGGTCGGTGCCGCCGCCGCCGCCTGTGCGCGCCCTGCCCGCCCGCCCCCCCCCCCCCCCCAACCCTCGTCTCTCCCCGCGGCTGCCCCATGAGGCGATGGCAGCGGCCAACTTCGGCAAGATCCAGATAGGGATCTACGTGGAGATCAAGCGCAGCGATGGTCAGCGGCGGGCAGGGAAGGGAAAGGGGAGGGGAGGGGCCGCGCCGTGCCGTGCCGGCCGCAGGGACCGTGCGGGTGCCGCCGCCTGAGGCGCGGCGCGGGGCCCATTGTGTGCGCGGGGCCGGGGAGGGGCCGGGCCGGGCCGCGCTGCGGTTGCCAGGGGGAGCGCGGGCGGAGGGGCGGGGGCGCGGGGCCGTTGGGGACGGGGCGGCTGCGGCAGCGCGGGGTGGGAGGGGAGGGGAGGCGGGGAGGGAAGGGGGGGGGGCGCGATAAGGGTGGGGGGGGCGGCAGGGAGAGGAGGGGGCGTAGGGGAGGGGACTCGGTGCGGGGGGTGGGGAGGCCGTAACGTGGAGGGGTAACTTCTGCCTCGCTCCGGCCCTGCGCTCGGAAAGGCCTGGGTGCGGGGGGCGCCGTGCGACGCTCGCTCCGTGGTCCCCGTGCCCCCCCGGGGCGTCCGTCGCCTCAGCCGGCATCCCCAGCCCGTGTGGTGCTGCCCAGAGACACACGCGGATAGAGCAAGCCGGGGGCGCCAGCTCCTCCCGTGTGTTTGGGTGCAGGGGGCTGGCAGGGGCTGAACCGCAGGCAGGTCACCCGTGGCTTCAGATCCTCGATGTGAGGGGGAATATGTCACCCGTTCCCGGCCTTCGTGAGGTCTCCGAAAGCTGCTGAACCAGGGTGGGGTTCTGCTGGCGCGTTCTGGAAGGTCTTCTGTTTTCTCCCCCCTTCATCATCTTGCTATACAATAATCAAACGTTTTTAAGGGAAGAGAGACCTGGAGGTCAAAGGCTGAAGTCAGCATGGTTTTTTCATGAGGCAGGAAATGAGCAGCAAGTCTTTATGCAGCTCATCTCTCTCACGTCCCATAGTGCAGTTCAACCCTACAATAAAAATCAGATGCTCGGTGTTAGCTGGACGCTGTATTAAACCTTACCCCTCAATTTGTGCCTAATGGCTTGTGTGTCACGTGAAGAATCTGATAGGTCTGGCACTTATTTGCATAACTCCTGCAGATCTCTGTCTGAGGTTTCCGCACCAGCATGTGAAAGAACTTCTTCACGGTGAGGGTGACGGAGCACTGGAACAGGCTGCCCAGGGAGGTTGTGGAGTCTCCTTCTCTGGAGATATTCAAGGCCCGTCTGGACGCCTACCCGGGCAACCTGCTCTAAGGAGCCTGCTTTGGCAGGGGCATTGGACCCGATGATCTCTTGAGGTCCCTTCCAACCCCTGCAATTCTGTGATTCATCAGAGCAACTTGAAAAACAATTTCTCTGAGGCCTGCATCAAATTCTAATACATATTACTGTCTGTTTTGTATATTCTTTGGACAATAAGACATGACAATGCTTTGGTGTTCTTTTTTTCTGCTCCGTAGAGTTCTGCTCGCATCTGAAGTTAGAACTGAGGACAGTAACTCTTCAACATAACAATACTTATTTTCATTACTGTTACAATTCACATATTTTGCTGTATCACATATGTGAAGTAGCGCGTTAAGTATCTTACACATCAGCAATATACTAGGGGTTGTCTTTCCAGCAGTCATGCAAACTAGGGTTTTGAGCATTTGCGTTGCCTTGGTCCTCGTGTGAGCAGCCACACTGCAGTGTTGTACCAGGGTTAGTGGGTCCTGGTTATTGCAATGTTTTCTTGTTTTCCATCAGGGATGCTGGATCACCAGGTATGCAGAAGGGAGCATTTTGAGACAAATACCAAAGGCCAGCCCACACTACATTGTATGTAGATTGTTTTGCCTTTCAGAAGGTAGGATACCAACATGGGCTGTGGTTGCACAAGCAATCAGGGTTGACCTGGTTGCTTCCAACAAGATGCCTTTGCCAGTTGCGTTGTTCTTAGGAGCTCCATCTTGCATCCATTGTGGCCAGTATTTTTATTCTGATGATTTAATTCATTAATTGTATTGAATTTGCAGACTTTTGGATGTGATAGTTTGCTGCAGGATTAGGGAGTTCAGATGATTCTCAGAGGGTTTGTCACCCCAAAAGTATCTGTGTGTAGGAAATGTGTGGCTGGGAGAAAGTGAAGGTGTGAAGTATGACCTTCTCCTTCAGGAAGAGTGCACTACCTGGATGTGCCCAACCTGGAACCTGTATCCCAGGTAGAACAGAACCAGGGCCATCTACCATACCAGCGGCTCGAGGTTGAAAGCTCAATTAAAACCGTCTAAGAAGCTTCTAGAGAAGGTGGTGTGTTGATTGCTCTGTTGTCCCACACTGTCTTATTTGTAATAATTGCTTTTTTAAAACTAAATTTATGCTTTGAGAGGTAAGTATAATAATTCTTTAAAATATCCTTATTTATGTGTTCATTTGCTGAATAAAATAAAGTTCTATTTTGTTAGTGGGGTCATTTGAACAAGTATGCATTTTTTTCCCATCTGTCCACCAGTTATGCTAAACGCTTTTTTGAATACAAAGCTTTATTAATTCCAGATAACTCTATTTTTTCTTTAAATAAAAAGTAGAATGAAGAGAATAGCTTTTTTTTTTTTTTTTTTTTAAATTAAACGTCACTGTTAAAAGTCATCCTTCTTCGCTACAACAAAATTTCAAAGACATGTAAAACACAAGAAGTGTGAGAATGAGACCAGAATGTTCTGGAAAGAAAAGTTACATATTCTGTCATTTTGAAAAGTTCTAATTAGGCTTAAGTGTTTAAGTGAGAGATTTCTTATAGGACTGAATAGAATATAGACGTTCTGCAAATGAAAAGCATTATTAGAGCTCATGGCCAAAAACATATGAAAACCAGTGTTTGGATGAAGCCCAACATTTTCGAGGACTGACGATGCAGAGCTGCTTGCTGTGTATCTGTTTTTTCTCAGTGGGTAAACATTGGTATAAATGTTGTCTAGAGTAACAGATAATATTTCCAGTTATAATTACATGGGATAACTCATTATGTTCATATAAGAGCATATCAAGTGGTCACCTAGTTTGGCTTTTAATAATCATTTCTGATACTGAAATTTGCTAATTATTTAGGTACAATTTATTTATGTTACTTGAAATATGCCTTGGTCATCTGTCTTGGAAACAGGAAAGAACTCGTTCGTTTTAGGTTGTGAATTTCTCACAGTGGACTGTGTTTCCAGTCGTGAAAAATATGCCTTATCACACAGAAGAACTAGAGAGTGAGCCAGAATGTAGCTGCGAGATCAGCTGTGAGGGTGGTTCCTCCTGTCCAGATGCACCTTTCTCAGGTCTAAATACGGGTATTTGTCTGGTGATGAATTCCCCTTACCCAAATAACGATAGCCCACTGCTTTGCAAGTGAACTTATCCCCACATCCCTGCTTCTTGTGTGTTATCCAATTAATGATGACAAAGACCTATATAATTACTTGGAGAAAGAATGTCTTACAATTTTTTTTCCCCATAAATTCAGTCTTTTGCTGAAATAGGATAAACCTGTCATGCCCTGCAGACCTCCGGTAGGCTAATTGGTATTTTCCCTTTAGTTTTCCAGTCCAGTTGTGTTCTGCACACTTCCTCCTCAGACTGTTCCTATCCTCTCCATCTTGGCAAATCTGAAATACTACCTAGAAGAAGAGAGAAATTAATTACATATTTGCTCATTTGGAGAGGGGTGGAATACAGTGGTTGTGTCACTGTGTCGGAAGTAAAGCAGCAGATGAGGAGAAAGGACCTTCTGGTGATTGAGGAAAGTGACTGAAGATTTGACAGAAACTCCAGGAAAAGAAAAAGGGTGATTTTTTTTTCTTTTTTACAGATTAACCATTAAATCACATGAAAAAGAGAGATCACGAGATTGTGTTCATTTTTATTATTATTTTTTTTCATAATAGAATAACAGTAGAACTGCCAGTGTTTGAAAGAGAAAACTTAAAACTGAGAAAGGAGAATAAACTTGGACCAGTTTTCACATGGAGCTTATTACCATAGGACATGGATGCTGGAAACCTAGCAGAATTTTAGGGAGGGTGTTGGTATGGATGATAGGAATATCCAGCTCTGTAACACCACCCATCGTAAAAGGTAGTTTCTGTCCTACCTGAGCCTGTAGTTTAAATAACCTCTAACTGATGGGAGGCAGGAGGAAATCTTGCCTGTGGCTGTGTTATTTTGTAATTGCCTACTTAGGATTTTTTTTTTTTTTTTACTTGTCTCTGAAGCAGCTGAAACTGGTCATGGTCAAAGATAATCCATCTAGTTCAAAAACCTACTGGCAGCTTCTCTCTCCTTACGCATGCCAAAACATCATGGTAACCATCAAATACAAAGGAGACTAAATTTTTGTAATAGTAAGGGCTGTGATTTTTGTTTTATTTTGTTTCTTCAAAGCCCAAATTGGGTGAAACTGATGTTTGTTAGTGTTCAGTGTCTACACCATCCTCTGTGTTTTGGGTGATCCCCTATGACGATCTTGACATTTATGTGCAGCTCCCAATAGCAATAATGATTTTATAGCAAGATAGAAGGTATAATGATGCTATAAAAATTCTGTTCAGGTTTGGGTAGTCACCCTATTTAACAAGCTCTTGAGGGTAGATTTAAATGGTAATGTGCTTTTACTCTTTCCTTTGGTGACATGTATCTGTTCTTTCCCTGTGACTAAGACTTTTTTGTTACCCCACTTAAATCATTTGACTCAATTACCTAATCCCTATGTAAGCCATATTTGACACAATGTGTCTTTGTCCTTCCCTAGTGGCCAGGTCACAAACAGGACTTCAAATCTGGCGTTGTTGGTGGAGCTAGTGGGTCCAGCGTGTAGACTTACTTATCGAGTGGAGGTGCTCATCTCGTTACACCCAATTTCTGGGGATTGTTCCTATAGAAATGTTGACCAGGAAGACGTGTTAAGTTTGCTGTGTCCTTTTTAAAATCACTTTTTAAGCATTCTGTTCTTGATACTCAATAAGTGGATTTTCACTGTAACTTGCAGATATTCAGATATTTATGTAGGCCTTCTATATTTTGCATAAATAGCTCTTGAATGACAAGAGTTGAAATGCTAATCTTCAGAGAGTCTTCTCATCTTTTTGTTCCATGTTCAGTACAGAATTACATACTGGTAATAATGTCTTTTAGAGCTGTGTGTAGCCATTGGATCATATAGCTTGTGTTGCATAGGTTTTTTTTTTTGTTTGTTTGTTTGTTTGTTTTTCTTTCCATCTCGTCGGGTTGTGCGGAAATACACCCTTAAATTTTTTTTTGGTAGGTAAAGTTTTACTCTTTCTACCCACTCCTTGTAAGTGGTTTGTTGCCGGCACCCAGTTTTGCTCCTGTTTTCTTCTTACGGATTTATGAACTGAAGGCTTTGCCATGCTGCTTCTTGACAGCGTGGCACCAAGCATGTCTTCACCCCTTGTTGAGGTGGGAAAAGATGATGAATTGATGGAAAGAGGTCATGTCTGAGTGAAAAGCAGTGCCATTGCAAAAGTATCTCTATTTGCTCTAGAGGATGAATTAGCCTTTTGAGTTCTTTGAATATATCTACTTACTCAAAGGCTGTAAAAGTTGAGTGAAGAGCATGGAGTATTTACCAGATGAGCTCCTTTCCTAGAGCACAGAATCTGTGGTATTTTTGTTGGATTGACCTGTGGAATGCGCCATTGTGATTTCTTTGTGCTTGAGAAATAAGTAACAGAATGGAGTGAATTCTCTTCATTTTTGTATTTTCATTCAAGTTCTACCTTTTAAGCCACTTATTGCTTACATCATAGAATGTGATCTTTCTTTTTTGACTTTTCTCCCATCTTATTGTTTATTGGTTTGTCTTGTCATCCTCACCATCTTGAGATCAGGAAGAGAGTACGTGGTCAACCCATTGCAAATGCTAAAATACACTGTTTGCTATGAATGTACACAATAGAGAAAAAAGAATGAAGTTGCTTATGGTAAGTTAGAGGTTCATCTTAGCTCTTCAGAGCTAAGTTTAATTTCCAGTGTAATGTAAAACTAAAGTATGGAACTCCACAGCAAGGACACCCAAGCCATCTTAAATTTGTACAGTAGCGAGAAGGTGCAGTAAACAAAATGAATGGTCAGTCACGATGGGTTTGTAATTTAAAAATAAATAGTTTTTAAGAAGACATTTACTTTTAATAATCAATTTCTTGTAATGTCTCTGTGGCATAGTTAGAGTTGTCTGGATGCATAGATGCTTTCAGTATGTATTTTCAGATCTAGGGTGAAAAGTTTTGATGGAGCTGTAATATGCTTTTGTTGTTATCTCTTCTTTTATTTCAAAAGCACGAACAAGCTTTCAGATATATGACCAATTCTTTTAGCTGGCTTGAAAGCTTATCTTTGTTTTCCAGTATTACTATTTATCTCTTCTTAAGCGTATGCTTTCTTGCATTTCTTATTAGTATTTTGGAGGGAATAATTATAGTAAGAAAAAAAAAATTTCTTGCTATTGTATATTCTAAACCTTTAGTTTTTATTGTGACTTCATATTTGGGATTTTATTTAAATTGTTCTCAGTTCTGAACTGAACATAGAGACTAAAATGTATTTTTCTAATTGTATTGTTTGGACTATTTTTTTTCTGTTATTTTTGGTAGAGATTTTTGTACTTAATTAAGACGTTAGACACTTAGCACAATTAAGTTAGTTTTAGTAATTTTGACTACTGGTATAATTCCATGTCTGTTTAAGATGGTTAAATCTGGGCTACTTTTGTCTGCCCACTGCATCAGTGTTAGTTTTCAGCTGAACGTGAGGGAGGCTGGGAAACTAAAACTATGGTAATCCAGATGTAGGTTGTCATAAACTGCTACGAGTTACATCCACGAAACTGTTCTTACTCTGTGTGTTCAAATGCGTTCCATTTCTTTTTCTGTCCTCGTTACTTTCCTTAAAATATTCACTGCTGTTATACTCTTGTTTCAGTACTATTTTTTATTTTCACTCCAAGAATTAAAAAGCCAATAACTCTCTATAGTGTTCCCAATATAGAGATAGACAGATGGTTGACATGATTTTCCTACAACTTTGACCTCTGTAATGGACGCTTTGAATTCTGTAGTATGTGTTTAGCTATGAAACAGTAATGACTGTGTCTGATATCCTGGAAATGCATTTTGTTCCTATCCCCAAAAGTATCATGATAAACAGGACAATTGTTGGCTTAGAAAATCCATAAATTATTTCTTTGGTAGAAGTTAGTGAAGAACATTTATCTTGGTGAATGCTTTTCTGAAGTAGAACCACTGTTGGAGGCAGAACGTGGGGCTAGATGTTCTTGTATTTTGCCACTATTCTCTGTGCCTTGTTAATCTCTTATGGGGGGAAATAGCAGCCATAGATAGGGAGGGTGTTAGGACAACTGTATTGCCATTTCTCTGGTGAAGAGTGTTCTGTAGAGTTAATTTTGATGTCTTTGAACTTAGTTATTTCTGAATATTTAAATCTAGATTTTACATCTGTTAGACAAAAAGTGGTAACACTGTGTGAAAAATTGCATGAGAATGTACCTTTCCTGGGAAAAGGAGTTAATTTTTCAGACTTATGCTTAATTTTTATTTTTGAATGTCTGTGGTGACCTGAATCATTTACAGAAATAGAGGATGCCTAGAAGACTGTTGATAACTACTATTACAGTCTAAATTCAGTTCTTTTATTTTGCTAGGAACCCAAGATAATTTTAGAATTGCTTAGTGTAAAGGAGTCAGTAGAGGTTCTTGGAAATAACTGTATAACTGTGCTTTTAACGAGAACTTCAAATGACCTTTTACAACAGGTGAGTTATCAGTTAGATTTAGTAATTAAGCTACTTTGTTAGTTTTTTATTTTTTTCCAGTTTTCTTTATTTGAGCAGGCTCTAGTTCAGCAACGGAGTCTGATCTTATGTTTGACTCTTGAAAGAGAAGAATGAGGGATTTTGCTGCTTAAAGGCTTGAATGTGACAGTGGAACTTTTTGTTCTTTATCAAATAACACTGCTTTCAGTGTAGCTTATTGTTTTTACATAGTGGCAGTTCTGGCTGCATGTGGCATAAGCAGCTTTAAGGTTTCCCATACCTGTAGAGGGAAAAGTCTGCTTGTTCCTTGCCACTGCTGTATTATCTGCAACACTGATAATTCCAGGACTTTGTAAAATGCAATTGTGCAATACCAGGTAGAAATAAAATGAGTAAGGGAACTTGCTTATGACAATGAATCTTTGGCTTTGGTGGCATTATTAGCAGTGGGTGGTCATGCTTTCCCCCATAGAAGAATGTTATTTTGCTTTCAAGTTATCATTAATTCAATTGAAGCCTTGTAGTCAAGTGCAAGTTTGAGTTTACCATGGCTCTCATTTGACACTGAAACCTCTACATAATCCCATGTATGAGTATTTTAAGCGTATTTTTTTCCTGGTGGGGCTAGTAAGTTAAGAATTGCCTTCAAATTGCCCACCAAATACATATATAAGTGGAGGGAAGTAGAGAGAGAGATTTGTGTAAAGGTTTCTCCTTAGAAACAAAGTCCACAGTATATCTGTACTCTATTTCTGACTCTAGGAAGAAGGCAGTAGAAATGAATTCACTTTGAAAAGCACACGCACACTTAGATTTTGCAATTCTCCAATTTACTGATTCAATTTTGGGTTATATTTACGTGTTCCTTATGTAGTTTTGCTTTAGTATTTATGAATTGAACTTTCCAGTTTTTCTTGACAGTTTAATAGAATAGGAATTCAGGTGGTGATGAATGGGGTGAATATAAGTCATGATCTGAAAATTTTTAAGTTATACTGAGCTTTAATCAAACCACAGAGAAGAATTAAAATATTCCAAGTTTGATCTTGAACTTCTAGAACCTTGTTAAGATAAGGCTAAAATACAGGCTTTTAAACATGTATGAGATGAAAAATGCCTTTTAACCAGGAACAACATTTGGCAACTCTGTAATAAGTTATGATAAATATTCTTACTGAATGTAATATTGTAAAATAAGGGGAGAAAAAAATATTGACAGGTAGGTCAGAAAAGGCAAATGGTACCAGTTGAAATCATCTGTATAAGGTGCTGCTAGAAAACTTCTGTGTGTTGCAAGAAGCTGTTGTTTCTGGGCAGCTACTGTTAGCTTCAGAGAAAGCAGAGAACATCATGAAAAAGATGTCTCTGCTATTTATTTAAGCAACAAACAAAACGAGGAAGGGGGATGGGAGGGGGAACACTGGCCAAGTCATCTCAGTCTTTTGGCAGAGGGCATCCACCACACAATTTGAATCCACCACAATCTTAAATCCTGTTGTAGAAAAGCGAAAAAAATATCTACAACCTCTAAACCTCAGTGCTGTTAGAAAGAGAGACGTGACTGAATCTACCTTTACTCCTACATACCATAACTGTATTGAAATTTATACTGAACACAGAGGACTTAGATCTGTAAAAATATACGATGAAAGATTCTGGACAGGTATTTTCACGAGCAATTTTAAAAGATTTTAAGGAAGCTGCCTGCAAAATTGTTTTAAAGGACTTCAAGGAACTGCTGACTAAATGTGCAAGAAGATGTCAAATTATGTTCTGTCTTCCAAAATTAAAAAAAATAGACATAAGAAGACATTGAACTATTCCTACAACTTGTTTACAAGTTGTCAAGTGACAGAAAAGATGTGAATGTCATTACCATTAACTGAATGAAAACCTTCACTTATGCAGCCATAGTAAAAGAAAAATATGATACAGGACAGGAAATACTATAATGTCATCTGTTAATGTCTTGTTCTCTTTTGAATGAAATTTACAACTCTGATTACTTAATTTTCCTCAGATCTGAGAACTGAAGGGAGCTCAAGCAGGCCATGAGGATGACCAGTGGGAGTTGGAAAACCTTGTGTGGATATTGAAAATGGGTCTTCTTTTGTTGATTTGGTGTATACCTTTTCTACAGTTCGGAAAGGATATTTCATTGTGATTGTGGAACAAAAGTAGGATTGCTTTATGAAAAGCAAAGGAAAACTTGTTTTTCTTTTTCTTTGTTTTTCTTTCTATTCAAGACTTTTACTAAAATTGGAGAGAGTGGATTTTTATTTTTATTTAAGTTTGTGAAGTATTTCTGTCTTTTGGGGATTCATTCATCACCTTAAACTATGCTGACCACTGCCATAACCTGCCAGAGTGGATCACACCGATAATTCATCTAGCCCACTGGCAGTAGGAGAGGCAATTCGGGAAAAGCAGACCCGCCTTGCCATCTGTAGTCTGATTGATGCCTTTGTCTTTCCCCAGTATCCAGAATTACATTCGAGATGTTAGGAGTACAACTCTGCATAGTCCTGTTAAATATCCATTTATAGACCTATGGTTTGTGAATTTATTGAATACCTTTCTGAAGCAGCTTACACCGTCTGCCTCATAAATCTCTTGTGAAAGCAAGATCTGGAAGTTCGCTGTTTGCTGCATAGCCAGATGCGTTACTACTTTTATCTGCCTAAAAGTTGAAGAGAGTGCTCCTAGTTCTAGCCTTGCAGGATTTGTGGGAGTAACAGTTTCTACTCATTTTGTCCTTTCTGACTGTGAAGCTCAACCAAATCCACTTGCGGCCTTTTCCTTGTACGTGAGCATTCTCAGGTGCATTAATCTCTGCTTGTTTCATTCTCTCCATCATTTTAGTTGTCCTTCTCTAATTCCTCTACACCGTTTTTGAGGTGTGAAGGCTAGTGCAAATAGTAAATAAGATGTGGGTACAGAAAGGTTTTATTTAGCGTTTCACAGTGACGCTTTGTTTTATTCTTTAGCTTCCTGATGATGGTCAATCTTTTATTGTCTTTTTTCTTTTTTCTGCTGCTGCATTTTGAGTCAATGATTTTACAGAACGGTGAATGATATCTTAAGGGATCTCTTATTTGAATTGTAACTGCTAGTTGCAGTTTCAGCATTGTGTATCCATAAATTAGATTATTTTTCTCTGGGTGCTTTATCTTTCTTTTATCCGTGTCATCTGCCACTCATCTGCCACCTTTTGTGCACTCTCTTTTTTTCCCTCACAATTGTCATGGCATCTGACTACCCAAAAACCTGTCTTGCCAAAGGATGAGACCCCGAGCTTGGTGTATTGGAGTGTAACTGAACATCAGGCTGGAAGATGACATGTAAGTTTCTGGCTAATGTTTTGAAAAGCCTGTCTCATTAAAACAAACAGACAAAACAAAACCAAGCCTACAACACATGGCTTCACTTTCCCAGTCCCCTCCTTCATTCTCACTTGTTTACATGTAATCTTCTTTTAGAGAGGATTAAAGTATTTCACATCTCTGAGTGTCCTGGTTGTGTATGTACTGAGAATTTATCTTGTACCTCGTTTTAGTCTAGCATCCTGGTACCATGACCATTGTCATTGCACGCATACTAGTTTACTTCCAGGCTCCCATCGGAAGGGAACCAGATGACCCAACTCCTGTCGGAAACTTGAACTTTCTTGGCTGGTTGCTGAGAAGAGACCTGAACTGCATCATTTTGCCTATCACTGCCTGGGCAGCCCTTCAGTAGGTATCGCACTTTCATATTCTCTTGCACGTCCGAGGACAGCCAGCCTACACTCATGTTCATGCTCTAAAAGCATCGTAGTGGGAGGCTACAATGCAGTTTTCTCTCTGTTTCTGTATAGGTCAAAGTGAGTTAACATAAAAAATTAAGGTCTGTTGCTTGGACGACTGGGATGTGCCTATACAAGCATTCCAGTTCAGATCCAGAACTAATTTGGATATACATCTTCTGATCATCCCGTACGTCCTTGTACTATGATTTAGTTCACTTTGAAAGTGGCCTTGGAGCGTGCTACATTCCTTTTGGATGCACCTTTTCTGGAATGCACCTTCCAGTTAAATGTGCACAGTGCACTCCAACACGTGGTGTTTGGTCTGTGGCACTACTTCCCCCAGTCCCTTTGGAACATACGGTGTGAATGTGGGATCCTCTGCACCACCTGCTTTGCTTTACAGATCTGCTCCTGTTGCCATACACCACTTGTTAATGTAGGCACAGCCAAGGGACCTGCGCAGAACACCAACTGCTGCAGATGTGGGTAGTCTGTCTTGAAACATGCTGTCCTGGGGTGTCATGGACAGAACCAGCCCATACTGATTCACAGAATGGCTGAGGTTGGAAGGGGCCTCTGGAGGAGACAGGGACACCTAGAACAGGTTGTCCAGGACCATGTCTAGCTAACTTTTGAAGATCTCCAAGGAGGGAGATCACACAGCCTCTCTAACAAAGAATTTTAGGTCATAGAGCAATCAGACATTACGTTAACATCAGTTTCAGGAGTCATTTTAGCTCACCTTGCTTGATTTTGCACTAAAAGGGGGGGGTAAATACAAATTTAATCAAATCAGTCTTGTAACTTGGAGTGCCTCAATAGAAAGTAGTAGCAAGCAATGGAGGACAGATGCTGATATGCTTCTGGTCTCTTGTGTACCAGATAAGTGTCCTGGAAATGAGCAGGATCAATGCAGAGGCTTTGCATAGCATTGCTAGTTTTGAAGGTTGTTACATTATTGAAGGTAATCCATACATTTCTCTGAATTTCAGTAAAATGTTTTGTAAAGCAGGATAAATGATTCAGGTGAAGTTTAATACAGGAATTGTCATGTGTTTAAGAAAGATGATGGTGGTGTACCTACTAATTTCTACATAACACTTTCTATGGTCTGTTTTGGGACTGGCTGGCTGTTATTCATTCCTGGCCTTAACACAAAAAGTAACATTGTTCTTGGGAAACTTAATTGCTATGCTAGAGTGGGAGTATCAACTCTGTGGAGATTTATATTATGCAGGAAGAATATGAGCTATGGAATAAACTGGGATAAAACATAATAACACAAAGTAAAAGTGCATTTGCTACAAATTGGGAATTCATAAGCTGTAAATGACAGGCGAAAAATCTTGATATTCTAGTTAATCACCAAACAATTGTGGACCACTGGTGTGAATTGGCAAGGGGAAAAGTGAGTGCAATTTCATTATTACTGTAATTTGGCGGTGAGTGTTGCAGTCTGGAATCGTATGTTGAATATCACACTTCATCCTGGTTGGCAGTGTTGAAAAAAGGCTGAGTGTTTGGGCTGAGACAGATACAGATAGGTTCACCATTCCTGTACAGGTGTCCTTGTACAAACTATAAAAGAAAGTACAGAGTACTAAATGGCTGTGAACACGTGTAATCTAGAAAAATGTTTGTGTATGTTGACAGTGAGATGCTAGTGCCACTTGCCACCAGGATGAACGGCAGAGGTGCGCAGCCTAATAACATGAGGAAATAAATTCAGCTTATTAAAGTGTATTTTATTTTATTTTATTTTATTTATTTTACTATTATTTTATTTTACTATTTTTTTTTAATAGGACTTACAGTACTATGCGTTAGATGATTGGACAGGTGCTTCCTTCCAAATGTCTTTCTCTGTGGTTGTTATATGTGGAGGATTTGGTGGCTTTTAAAAATGGTAGGATGACTGGCGTGGTGCAGCTGAGATAACTGGCTGATAAATACCTAGATATCAGTGCATCTGTTACCCATTGTGACATGATACTTTATGCACTGAGCTGCTTGAGGAACAAGTCGCCTATCATTCTGACGCGGACACCTATGGAAGCAATACGGAGCTGTAGCTTCTGAATGCTGCAGTGGTGAGTTTTTCCTCATTCTTTTTGTGAAGCCAGAGGGGTGACTGCCATTGATTTCACAGGCAGTTGTAGCTTCTGTAAGTAAACAAAGTCAAGACTGCTTTCAGAGGAGCTCGTTAATGTGAAATAATGTGCTTTGAAATACGGCTGCTAGAGTCTTAGTTCCACACCCCAAGAGAAACTGGACCCGTGTTGAAGAGAAGTGAAACACACAGTGTTCCTCTAACTGGGGAGGCCACAAGAAGCTTGCTTTGAATGTAAAGGAAAATAGTAGAGGTTGGCTCAGAAAATGAAAGGTCAGCAGCAAAAAAAAAAAAAAAAAAAAAAAAAAAGCAATGAATTGCAGTTTGAAAAGACTGGTGATTTAAAAACTATTAGAGAAACACAAACTCGAGACAGCAGCAGGAGGATGCAGCTCTAGGAAATGTCATTAGAGGAGGTGCACACATATAGGCAATTAACAAGTTCAGCTAAACTAAGCAAGTAGAATTATAATATAATGGTTGGTGTGGAAAGGGTTATTGATGTTGAACGCAAGGGGGACCAAAAAGTTGCTCGTGTCCTGTTTGCTGTTTGAGGGACATGAAATATGCTCTTTGTATTTTGAAGCTAAATGCTACACGTGCTTCAGTGGCATGTGAGCTTTGGTTGTTTTTTCCTCTTTACCTCATTTGTTACTGGATTGTCAGTAAGATCTGTGAACTTTGTTTTTCTAAAGCACTGTGTTTGATTTATTTTTTTTTCTTTCCATACAAATTACATACATATCTTGGATGGGGATTTTTTTCTGAGTTCTGTAGCTTTCTTCGTGGGGCTAAGAGCAGACTAGGTTGGATTTTAACTCAAAACTGGAATATACAGACAGATATGGGAAATTTGATTTGTTTAACGTTAGTTTTTGTTCCCCAAATCCTATCTGTTATGTTGTAGAGGCTTAGAGAGATCAACATATGCAGTCATGACAAGCTTGTCATTTGAAATACTCAGGTATTGTTGTGATTAAAAAATAAAATGAGTTGGTAGCTAGGGATCATTCACAAAAAAATAATTATAGAAATGTATCTGTAATGAAAAATTATGTGGCTTTTTTTTAGCATTTAAGGTCTTGCTTTAGAGACAAGGTAGGTACTGCATATGTTAGTGGCAGTGTGGTAACATAATTGAGATAACAGCCAAGATAACAAGGAAGTGTAGCATGGCAAAAAATAAAACATCTGTATGATGAAATAAACCAAAACTAAAACATAACTTATGGTAGAAACAAAGAGAATTAAAGTAGATTGTGATAACTGAAAAGGCTCAGACATTTCGTTATACCAGGGCTGCTTGTATGTGGATAAATGAGACTTTGAAACAAAATAAAATCAAGCATGCTTAGTGATGTGGAGAAAGAAACATCTGTCAATTACTGCCAGTTTTTCCCTGTGGAATTAACAGAAGAACTGTCCATCTAGTGCAGGGAGAGAAGTTGTAAGCACTGATGAAGCAAATGGGAACATAGCCACAGTTAACATCACTGGGGACATCTACACTGGGATTGTCTTTTTCCTTTGGATTTTTCCTTGGGTGTTTGCTATAGATGTTGTTGGGTGGATAAAGCATTAGTTTTTTTTCCTTCTGGAGCTCTCTCTGTAAGAGCAGGAAGGTTCTTCCATCAAAACCCTGTGTATTGGAGCCCATAGCACAGGTAAAAATGTTTAGGACCACATTCATTCTGGTATACGCTGCTTCCTGATTCACAGCCTTATATCTAAACATACATAAACATTTTTTTTAATGTAAAACCTATCATTTGTATTCTTTCCAAAAGAGTGAGGGAAATTCTATTCTTTCCAATTTTAATTTTTGAATATCAATTGGCAGAGGGTGAAGGTGAAGCATGTCTATGTTCTATGTCCAGGTGTCTGTAGATGCGGTAACATTATGTTAGTCCCTTGTGAACATGATTAGTAAAGTCATGTCATGTTTCACAAATGGCTACTGCAGTCCTGTAATCAATGGGTAACTTCTGTTACAGTCATCATTAACTTGTACCATACTTTTGTATTTGTCTATGAAACATCTACTGTTGATGCAGTTAGGAAAAACTGTACTCATCTGAGCAGACTGCTGTCTGAGCTAATATAATTTATTTGTGTTCCTAAAGAAGTGGAAGATTCAGAGGATGTAACAAGCTCTTGAGTTTCCTTTACTGAATGCTGGCTCCATTGGCATGGCTGTAGCCTGAGCCTGCTAAAAACAATTGCCTGGTTTTGAACTAGCAAAGCTTAAACAATTGTTTGATGGTGGTAGGTTATCTCTGTGGTTTAAAGTTCTGCTGCTGTTTTGGGGTGAAGGAATGAGAGGGTCACTGTGCAAATTATTAAGTTTTCCATTTAGTAGCCTGATCTAGACTTCGTGTGTAAAGTTTTAACTATTAGGTCTCAAAGGTTTCTAAGACTTCACAAAACTGCGTAAGAAGTACAAATGCAATGTCATTTTAGGCCAGTACACCCTAATTATTTGGAAGGGTGGGGAAGGCTGTGGTCGTTCCCCAGCCTTATTTCTTGAGTCACTTGAGAGAACGGAGTGGTTTGGGTCACATGTTAGCTAGTGCTTTAGCCAAGGCTGTAATTCCAAAAACACAGACTCATATTTACATGTGGTGACTTAAATTTCTGAAAAGTAACAGAAAGATGAAGAGGCTATGGATTTAGTATTGAAATCGATCACTGCTTCCGAGTTGTGGGATTTTCAAGAAGTTTTGCAGATATAAAACATTGAGTTTGCTCAGAGGTAAAGATCTGAGTACCTCTTGGGATTTTCTACCAGCTGGCACTGCTAACTAGGGTGAGGATAGGTTAACGTGTTTGATTTACCCTGCTTATTTGCTTTTGCTGCTTCTTCCTAAACATTTTTTCTGCATCGGTAGTTCTTACAGTACAGGCATTTTATCTGCTATTTCTGCAGAAGTTTATGCTTGTTTGCTTTATTTCTCCTGTTTTTAAAATTTTCATAAGATGACTAGGAAAAGAGGCAATGTAAGAGTTGATGTTGTTCACTTGTATCAATAAAGGGGAGAATATTGTAACGTAAGTGTATTCAAGGTGGCTTCACATACATTTGCGTTGTCTTTTACTTGCAGCATTGTTTTCTGCATGCTCTAGTTTGTAGAAGGTAAACTGTGCACTGTCTGACAGAATTCATTTACAGAAATAATGGCCTGTTCAAATAACTTTTTAATCAGTTTTGAGTTCTAAAGCAATGTAACTATTTCCCAGAAAAAAAAAAAATGTTTTCCCTGTGATGTGAATTCTAATCATGCGAGGAGAGGAATTGTAAATGTGAAGAATCAGTGCATCACCTTTATGGCTGGACTTCCTTCTTTTGTTTTTGAAATGTATGTGAAGATAGTCATTTTGTAATCACTTGCTCTTTTTAGTTTTATGCACATTCGTGTTTACATGAACACGTTTACATTTCAGATTTTCATACCAGCTCCAGAAAACACACCAGAAATGAAGGATGTTGCCTTCAGCCACCTCAGATTGATTTGGCTCTTATGCTTTTAGCATTTGCAGCTTGGTCTTGCTTTATATGCTAGACAAGGTTTATGCCAACCTAATTGGTTGCTGGCATTCCTGAGTTTCACAGCTGCTGTATTCAGCTGTGTACTAGAAAAATATAATGGAATACTGTTTGCGAGAGCAAGAGGCAATTGTAAAGATGTAAATGTGCTTGCTGGCAGTTCAGTAACATGTAAACTTTTAATAACATATTAAGAATTTTGAGGAACAAATTGCATGGGTACGTTGCCAGTTTAAACATAGTATGTAGGTTTTCTATTTAAGCTGAGAATATTTGGAAGTTGGACATAACTTTTGTTAATGTTTTTTTTAATTCAATCCTGACTTTCTTGGCCAGGGAGCGGATGAAGTCTGGCATAGAGATGGAAGACTTATTGTGATTCTTTTGTTATGGCATGCTGGCTTACTGTGTTTGTGAGAGGATTCAATATTTTCTATTCATTCACCAGCCTGCTTTGATCTCCTTTCACTTGTTATGACAAAGTTTAAACCTTTTTTTTAATTATTATTTATTCTGTGGCAAAAATAGTAGAACAAAGGAACAGGTAGTATGACTTAAGATGGCTTGGTGACTAATATAGTGTCACGAGTTTCAGCAGTGAACAGTAGTTTTTCTCAAAATTTATAGAATCTGGTGACATGTTAATTATTATAATGTTTTATAGATTATTTTTCTCTAAAGTTACATTTTTCATATATCGCTTTTCCTTTGATTCCACACTGACAGCCGGGCCAAGCCTTAAGACTGTAGGAGAAAATTTTATCACTGTACGCTTGAGGAGTCTGCCAGTTCCCGCAGCACCAAAGAGTTTTTGTGTCCTTGCAGTCCCAGCATGCTGTTTGTAGCAATGGATGAAGTGGCACCGCTACAGGAAAAAAAGTGGGCTGTATTCCTAGTTTGCTAACAAATCAGAGAACTAATTAAAACAGTTCCACAATGGAGGGTTCTTGCACAAAATTAAGTCACTGTAGGTTATTAGCAGCGGAAAAAGTAATGGAGAGGTGTACTGAGCACCACACACAAAGAAAAGTCGCATAAAAATGTTCATCCAAAGAAGTGAAGTGCGGGAATGCCCTGCTGAGTTAGCCAGCTTCACAGTCACCAGCAGAATTAGGGCATAGTCCCGAGGGCAGGACGTTCTTGTGCAACATTGTTTGGGTGCTGAGGAAAGGAGTAAGGTCTGCACGTGGTGAGGAGGGTATGGCTGTGGTTTCTGCCCCTGCATCTCCTGGATTTTTCCAAATCCAGGCTGATGCCCACGGAGGAGGATGAAAACCATGCTCTTCATGCACATTGGGTGTTGTGTGGAGTGAGCGCAGTGTTAACAGTGGCAGTGTTCATGTCACCTTTTTCTTGCCCTCTGTGAGCAGCTCAGCATCAACACTGACACTGTGGGTACCAGAAGTGAGGAAGCAGACCTCGCCTTCAGTGGTGTGCGGGGGCACTGAGAAATGCAAGAGAGTGCTGCTGAAGAAGCACTAATGGCAGGATATATTCAGGAAAAAATAATGGCTCAGAGAAATAAAAACTAGCAAATGCTAGAGGAAAGGAACTAAACAAAGGGGAAAGATTTTTTTTTAATAAGTAAAATACTACTCAACCTTTTTTAACAGAGAATTGAATCTTATGATTATGCTTGGAGCAAGGACAACTGCAGAGGTTAGAAATGGTTGTGTAATGTAATGTTCATTGCGATGTAAGTGCTGCAGATGTGAAAGCACCGCTGCCTGGGGTGCCAGTTGCTACATGAGTCCCTGCATTTGCTTTTATTTTGGCTGAGTTTTAGTCAGTTTGCCCCTCTGAATGCTACATTAGACTGCAAAGATTTGCTGATACCTTCCCTGACACTTGCACCCTCTCTTTTTCCTTAGATTTAACTCGGTGTGAAAGATTAGGCAGCCTGTACAGTAAAAGAATTGCTAAAAAATACCCATATTACTTGTGCTGTTAGGTGAGATAAATTGGATACGAGTTAAGGTTTATCTTCCTTTCTGTCCCTAAGCAGGCCCTAAGAGGCTTGGAGTACATAAAAACATTAGCTTTGGAAAACTACCAAATTGTGACTGAAGTGGCTAAAAGAGAAGTTTGAAACAATGGGTGGAGGAGAAACTGGGTGGATTTTCTCATTTTTCTCCAGCTCAGCTGAAGCCCAGGTAGAAGGAGGTGCTTGGTTGTCAGGGAAATTGTTAGCTCGTGGGGAGAGCTTGATCAAATGTCCGACTTTTATATGAAATGACTGTGATCAAACTGGTACCTGCTTTCGGACTTCAGAGGTAGTTTTATTGGTGTGTTGGAAAATAACTAAAAAGCCACAGAATGGTTGAGGTTGGAAGGGTCCTCTGGAGGTCTTGTTGTCCCACCCTCCCGCTCAAGCAGGCTGACCCAGAGCAGGTGTCTCAGGAACGTGCTCAGATGGCTTTGAGGTATCTGCAAGCACGGAGACTGCGCAGCTGCTTGGCAGTGCAGTTGTGCTCGCTGTTCCAGGGGGTGGTTCTTGTGCAGAGCTCCTGCAGGATGAGCCTGGCTTTGGGAAGGAGAGGAACTCCCTCTGGGCCAGTGCTGCTGCTGGGCCAGATGAAATTTGGGTGTGGAGGCAGCAGCGGGGAGCCAGCGAGGCCAGGGCTGTCGTGGCAGAAGGAGCGGCAGGCCTTGAGGACCCTCAGCCCGGCTGTTGGTGGATGGGTTTGGAGGCCGCCGCCCTGGTGCTTGTCAGGCCCCTGCTGTTCAGTGACTGCTCCTGTCGGGGAGCTGGATGCGCAGAGTCCAACGTAACACTGCCAAGTCCACCACAAAACCATGTCCCTAAGCACCACATCGTACATGTCTCAAGTACTTCCAGGGATGCTGACTCCACCACTTCCCTGGGCAATGCCACTGTTCCCCAAGCCTGTACCGCTGCAAGGGGTCGTTATGCCCCAGCTGTTGTACCCAGCATTTGGCCCTGTTGAATGCCATACAGCTGGACATGGCCCATCGATCTAGCCTATCGAGATCCCTCTGCAGGGCCTTCCTAGGCTCAACCAGATCAACAGTCCCGCACAAGCTGGTGTCATGGGCAAACTCAGTGAGGGTGCGCTTGATCCCCTCATGTGGTGGTTTTACCTCGCTCGGAGCTGAACTCCAGCACAACCGCTCTCTCCCTCTCTTCAGCAGAGGAGAGGAAGAAGAAAAGGAAAGAAACAACTCATGGGTTGAGATAAGGATAATTTATTTAAAGGAAAAGTAATTATTAAGGGAAAATCGTTATTAATTAAATAATTTAACTAAAGGGAAAAGCAGGGCCTCGATGCATGTAGCCGTTGTTCGGGAGGACAGATGTTTTCACAGTGAGAGCCCTCGGGTCCCACATGGGTGCTTGTCAGGCCCCTGCTGTTCATCGGCCGCTCCTGTCGGGGAGCTGGATGCGCAGAGGCCGCAGCAGCAGCGAGCTGATGCGGAGGGTGGGTCCGCTGGTGGGCCTGGTGGGGCGCTGCCCTGCAGCCTGCTAGGGGGCGGCGTTGATGGGCCCTGGAGCTGCGCCAGCCCCGTCTGCTTGTCTGATCCCCTGCGGCCCCCTTCTTCCAGCTGCGGGGCCATTGTTGCTGGGCCGTGGGCGCAGGTCGTAGCGGCGCTGAGGGGATCTGCTGCGGAACCTCTGCCTGGCGGTGTTCCTATGGCCGCGAGCGGACGATCTGCACACGTACTGCTGGTAGTCGTCGTCCGCTCGCACCGTGTGCAGGATGCGGTCAATGGGCTGCCTGCAGAGCGGGCACGCAGATCTCGTGGCAGCCCACCGCTGGATGCAGCGGAAGCAGAGGGCGTGGAAACATGTATAGATGTAGGCGGTGTTTCTGGTGGTGCCCAGGCAGATGGGGCACTGTTCCCCTGCCGCTGCCTCCGATGGCCCCGCCTGCTACATCTGGCCCCCGCTGGCTGTTGCTGTAGAGCCGCTCTGCTCCAGATCCTCCGCGGCACGGGATGGAGTGTCCTGCCTGCCAAGAGAGCCCAAGAGAGTGGAGGTTGCAGGGAGGTGAGGGCCTCCTGAAGGGCCTTCTTGTGGGCTGAAATTCTTCTTCTTCCTCTTCATCATCATCAGGTTCAGCCATGTGGGCCACCCATCTCAATGGCCGTTCTCGGCACCTGCCTTGTCCCCCCAGTCCCAGCCCCTCCAGCCCCCCACGTTGTCTCCCAGGCCAGCAGCACGGCTGGAGTTAGCAGAGGGTACCTGAAGGAGGAGGTCAGAGAAGGCGGAGGAGCTGGCTGGGCGTCTTCGATGGTGCCAAGGACCCTGGCACCTTCGTTGTGCCTGCAGCTCCGGAACAGGTGCTGTGGGGACCAGCAGTACCCCACCACACAAGAACGCACAAAGGTGCAACTCAGTGAAGCCCGGGATGCTCCTGGAGCCTGCATGCCACGCGTCTGAACTCACAGGAGTCCTGAACCAAATGCAGCTTGCTGCAGAGCGGTGAGGTTGGAGAAGTCACGGGTGCTGCTCTGTGACATCACAGAGGCCTCTGGGGCTGTCCCCAAGTGCTGTCCAGTGAGGACAGCAGCCCCTCCAAAGGGGAAAGCCTGCTGCTTTGCAGGGCATTTTCCATCTTGTCACAGCCTAGCGGTGGTGTTTAACCTCCGACATGTTGGGTCCTGTGGTGGCAGGCTGCTGAGCTCCATGCTCCAGCAATGCAGGCAGGGAACCCAGGTGATGTTGGGGGTGCAAACAGAGCGCCCTGACTCGGCTCCTCTGAGGGCTGTCAGAGGGACTCACCAGAAGGGCTCATCCCTTGTTGCTGGCGGGAAAGCCTCTGTGGGCAAGTTGTTCTGTTGCTCAGTCACCCGCACAGTAAGGAAACATTTGCCGATGTTCAGACAGAACCTCTCGTGTTCCAGTTGTGATCCCTGGCTCTCCTTCTGTCACCACTGAAAAGGTCCGGGCTCTGTCCTGTATGCACCCTCCATTTGTACACCTTGATGGGATCCCTTGAGCCTTCTGCTCTTCTGGCTGAACAGCGCCAGCTCTCTCAGCCTTTCCTCAGAGGAGATACGCTCCAGTTCCTGCATCCCCTTTGCGGCCATTTCACAGAATGATGTAGGTTGGAAAAGACCCTGAAGATCATCAAGTCCAGCCATTGACCTAACGCTGCCAAGTCCACCACAAAACCATGTCCCTAAGCACCACATCATACATGTCTCAAGTACTTCCAGGTCTGGTGACTCCACCGCTGCCTAAGCGTCTGTGAAGAAATTCTTCCTGATACCCAATGTGAACCTCCCCTAGAGAACCTTGAGGCTGTCGCCTCACATCCTATCACTTGTCACCTGAGAGAAGAGCCTGACTCCCATCTTGCTACCACTCCCTTTCAGGTAGTTGAAGAGAGCGATGAGGTGTCCCTTCAGCCTCCTTTGCAGCAGATGAGACAACCCCAGTTCCCTCAGCCTCTCCTCATAGGTCTTCTTTTCTAGGCCCTTCAGCAGCTTTGCTGCTCTTCTCTCAATGCGTTCCAGCAACTCGATGTCCTTCTTGTAGCGAGGGGCGCCAAAGTGAACAGAGAACGCAAGGTGCAGTCTGTCTCACCAGTGCTGTGGACAAGGGGACAATCACTTTCATCCTCCTGCTGTCCGGACTGCTTCTGGTGCAGGCCAGGAGGCTGTTGGCTCTCTTGGCCAGCCAGACACACAGCTGTCTCATGTCCATTGGGCTGTTGACCAGCACCCCCAGGTCCTTTTTTGCCAGGCAACTTTCCAGCCACTGTTCCCCAAGCCTATACGGCTGCAAGGGGTCGTTATGCCCCAAGTGTTGTACCCAGCATTTAGCCCCGTTGAATGCCATACAGCTTGACATGGCCCATTGATCTAGTCTATCGAGATACCTCTGCAGGGCCTTCCTAGCCTCAACCAGATCAGCAGTCCTGCCCAAGCTGGTGTCCTGGGCAAACTCAGTGAGGGTGCACTTTACCCTCTCATCAAGATGGCTGATAAACAATTCTGTCATCAATTTTGACCCTAGAAGAACACCACTTATGACTGGTCGCCAACCGGATTTAACTCCATTCATGACTGTTTGCGGCCAGCATTCCTGCCACTTTGTACCCAGTAAACAGCACATCTGTCCAAGCCATGAGTAGTCAGTGTCTCTAAAAGAGGCAACATGGAGGAGACCTAGGGAATGACATACAGAGAAGGACCAAGGTGTTTTCATAGTTAAACTGTTGACCCACAGAATCAATTTATGCATGAACTGTCTGTTCTAAATGGTCAGGTTATGGTGTGGGAGCAGTACATGGTTCTTGGATATGTGGATGTTGGCTCATGGGTGGATACAAACATGAGGTCAATTAAAACAGTATTCTGGTGTGACAGGCAGGCAGGATGGTGGAAGAGGAGTTGCGTATGAGTTGGTTCTGTGGGATTAGAGCCTTTGCCGTGTATATATATACTTGGGGAGTAACTTTTACGATATGTTTCTTACTGTATCATCTATGTTTGCCTCTCATACACAACAGAGTTAGGGATTGCTTGTTTGTGCTATGGCTCATTAAAAGAGGGTATCAGAGGAGCAGTTACATTGGACTTTTATTTCTTAGAAAGATGAGTTCTTGGTGTTCTTAGGGCAACGCATGGGTGTGAAATCGATGTGACAGATGGATCTTGATCCTTTTGTGTCAGTGCATGGCTGCTCTGCTCTTCCAACCACTCTTTGCTACCATACATAGGAAATACGATAAATTGTGTCAGAGGATATAAAGAAAAGTGCAATATATTACTTATTTAAAAGGAAAATCTCTATTCCTACTGGAACTTTACTGGTTTTATTTGTCTTTATAGGGACTTGTTGGCTTGAGATCTTTCACATGAAAAGTCATAGCAATGGCACCGTAGCAGTTGTTTATAAAATGAGGATTTGTATTGTTGTTACAGACAGCTTAATTTTAGCTGAGTTACCAACTGATTGAATGTCCATAAGGAATGGATATCAGAATACTATGTCAGGGTGCTTTACTCCAATGTCGGGACACTTAATGTTGTATCAGCCTAGAAAGAATACAAAAAAGCCTGTGTGGAGCATACCACAGTAAACTTTCCCACCCATGGGGTAATCATGGTATTGGAAATGTTACTAAAACATTTTACAGGAAAAAGATTTTAAGTGGTGTGGCTTTCACATGGTATTTTGCTTACTTACCACTCAGTTTTATATCTTTTGAATTTTTTCACTGGGTATTGTCCCAGTAGAACCTCTGATAGTGGTTCACATCTAAGCCAGTTTATAGAACATGGCCAAGAACCGTCTTTTATTTATTCCCCTTTCTTTTTTAACCGTCTTCTTCCAGCCTTCCTTTGCATACATGTATTCAAATAGCTTCTGAGATTTTTTTTTTCACCTGTTAATAAATGATTGCTTGTGTTTCCTTTCCAGGACGAATTCATCAAGCTATGGTAACATCCCTAAATGAAGATAATGAAAGTGTAACTGTTGAATGGATTGAAAATGGAGATACTAAAGGCAAAGAGGTAAACTTAACTGTTCTAGAACCTTTCTCTTTTTAAATAATATATAGCCTACATGAGCGTTACTTAGAAATTTGCAGTGTATAAATGAAAAGAAGATATAAATATTATTTTACTTAATGCTTCTTTGGTTACAGACTGTTTTGAATGGGAGCTGTCTTGAAAATCTTGTTATCTGTTGTGTCAGATTTTACTTCCTGAGCTCTGTGTCATAGCTTTTAAGTAGTGCTTTTCATCTGTTGATTTTGAATGAGATTACAAAGGCTGAGCTTTTTATCCCCTTTTTACAAGTGGAAAAATCAAATTTTTGAGAGGGAGAAAGACTTGCAGTTCAGACAGGAAACCAGTGGGATGGCTAGATTAGAAATTCTTTTGTGCCTGTTTTAATGAGGAATTGGACTCTCGTTTGTTTATTTACTTTTTTTTTTTTTGGCAATAATTTTCTAGGCTTGCCTGTTTGAACTATCTTTCTGTGTGTCTCAGTTATATTTTGCTATCCCTTCTTCCTTGAAGTTTTGGACCAAGTTAGCCTGTTCAAGCTGAGATTTTGAGAAGCATCTCAGAATTACACCTAACTAGTTTTATTAAAACATGGGAAAAAGAAAAAAGTATGAACATGTCCTGGCGATCTCATCCATGGAGCTCAACCCTCTGGACATAAAGAATCCATATACTAATGATATCTTTGAAAGGTCCAGCCAAGGGAAGTGGCAGTTTAGAAACCAAACTATTTAAGATCTTTAGGAAGCCAAGTTTCAATAGATCTGAAGCTTGCTAGTTTTTAGATCTTCCCTCCTCCTCAGATAATGGCATTTTGAAGGAGGAGAACTTAGAAGAAAAAAACAGGGTAGTATGTTTAATATAGATTCAATTTTGTTTTTATATTTAGGGTCACTGTAATTTGTCTGTTCCTTTTGCACTGTCTGGGAAATTTCAAATAACTGAGATCTCCGTTTTATGTTATAGAATGTCTTTCATTATCTGCAGTAATTTTCTTTTTTTGTGTGTTAATACTAGCTATTTCTGTTTTAATTTAATCACTCTACAGAATTGCAAATATCTGTTGGTCATTTGTAATTCATCTGTTTTTTGAAGGGTGTGTGTTTCAAGTAAGACAATAACTAATGCTTAAGATGTTTTAGTGAATACAAAATGAGATAGTTCAGGTTATAGAATTAAATAGTTGTGTGGTGAAAACAATAAATTTATTTATTGTTTATTCTCAAGTCTAACAGCAGAAATTGAGAGGTTGAATTTGTTCTTAGACTCACAAATATGCTTTATGTTCTTTTAAACAGATTGACTTGGAGAGCATATTTTCACTTAATCCAGATCTTGCACCTGATGAAGATATTGAACCTAGTCCAGAGACACCACCACCACCTACTCCATCAGCCAAAGTAAACAAAATTGTGAAGGTTGGTAATACCTATGCAGTATGTTCATAATAAACTTACAGAACTTCTATACATATAGTCACGCTTGAATTTTTAAATCTTACTATTGTCTGTGGAACTACTTGTTGAATATGTTCCTTTTATTTCTGTGGTGAATGGGGGTTTCTGAAAATTTTCTAAGAATAGGTTTGGCAGGGAGGTAGATGGGGACTAATGTTTATATAACTAGGTATAGCTCAAGTGAAAACATAGAAAAGGAGGTTGTTTTGAAGCAGTACATATAGTTCAAGTAGTCTTCACCCTAGGCTCTTTGGGGTGGGATTTCATAATTATCACCTCTCTGTGTTGCTGATGTTATGTCAGAGGAAGAGGTGAGGCTGTAATTTATATTTTCAATAGTCAGGTGATCAAATAACAGACATTTCTTTCTTTGTAGAGTCGACGAACTGTGGCAGCTGTTAAGAATGATACTTCTGCCAGAGATAATAGAGGTAATTGTTATATCTGACCATTTCAAGGAAGGAAAAAATATGGAAAAGTTTTGAATTCCTGCTCATCTAAAATTCTTTAACAGTTCTGGTTTTCTAATTCAGTGTGTACACATGTGACGTGGAGAAGACATGGCACATCATTCCTAGAATTACTGCTATGTGTATTTAGGAATGGATATGTATGAATAATATTTCTCTGCAAGTTTAAGCAATATAGCATCAGGAAAGTTAAGCTGAATGAACTGAAGGTGCAGCAATTTGAAGTTAATTAATTATGCTATTATAAATTATTATAAATCATTATAGATTACGTGTGGACTTTTACAAATTAAAACATCCTCAATTTACTTCAGCTTAATGGAGTGTTTCGATATACTATGAGTAGTGCACATAAAATTCTTACACTTTCAATTTTTTGGCTTAGTTTTCTAACAGTCTGTGTGTAAACATTAATTCAAAGAACACTTTAAACCTACAGGTTATTTCTTTACAGTTAATAGTGAAAAAACTATAAAAACCATAAAAATGTCACAGAATAATAGGTGAAATGAAGTAAGTATTAGATGACTGCAGATGTTACGCATCTGTAATATGGAAAGGAATAGTTATTGCTTATTGTTTTAATTTTCTAACCTGTGCTGAACATAACTAACTTTGGAATGTCATCTCTAAGCTATTAATCAAAGCTGTTACCTTCACTTTCATGCTTTTCTGGCAGAGCTTATTAGTAGCATTTGCAAGAAACTGGCTAGCTGAAGCAGAGGTGCTTGAAGCAACTCTTTGAATAACAACTTACAATATTCAGCTCTGCCAGAGAGGCTTGCATGCTTACTACTCCCACTGCATTCACTGGGAATAGATATCTGCATCTTTAGAAATTGGCATCTCTATCACATATGGAATAAATGCATAAATTTAGGTAGACATGTTGATTGTATCCATATCACTTTCAATATGGTCTCAAAAAGGTTTGTTTCTTCCACTTGTAGTTTGAATTGCACTTGGCTGCTTTTCATTTGTTTACCTGTAGTCCTCCAGATATTGTAGGTTCAATGGGGTGGAACCATTTTTTTAATTTGTAGAGAATATTAAACAGCAGGGCCATTTTCTTGCTGGGTTTTTGGTATAATCACAATATAAATAAAATTACAGCACTGAAAGACTGTGTATCTACAAGTACATTCTTCATTCTGTGTACATATTGTGTAGTATAGTATTTAAAAATATGCATGGGCAGCATTGGTACTTCATAATTATGTTGCATTGGTATATAACATTAGGATAAAAAAGGCTGCATACCAAATGTCTTTAATAATAGACTTTCCATACATATGACTCTCCTCCGCACTCACTAAATTGTTCTGTCTCAAAAGAGGCCTTGTTTTATCTTGTCATACTAAAACATTTCAGAATTTGGTAGAAATGTTATTCTTTCACATCTAGATCAGCTTTGTGCTTTTCTTCTGCAGTGGTTGGTTCTGCACGTGCACGGCCCACTCAGCTTCCTGAGCAGTCTTCCTCCTCACAACAGAACGGTAGTGTTTCAGATATATCTCCAGTTCAAGCTGCAAAAAAGGAATTTGGACCCCCTTGTATGTAAATAGTGTATCAAGGATTCTTTCATTCTGGGCATTACATGTACATTCTCTTGGATTATGTTGTTGTCCATAAATGACAAGTGATCTATATATGCAGTTGTCTGTAGGCTTCCTTACAAAGCTTCTTCAGAGCCCTGTGGCTAAACAAATGTTCAGTTTTGTCATAGTTGTGCTGGTGCTTGGAATTTGATTTTCCTTTATCTTTTTTTTTAACCATGAATGTGTGATTTTTTATTTTTATTTTTAATTTGCCTGGACTTGCTTTTAATACAAACCAAGAGATCTCATGTATCTGTCCAAATGTGTCTATCCAAATGTTTTTTGAGGGTCATTGTCCTTGTATTTTTGGTTGTGTAGTTATGGTCCCATTCCCATATTTTTTCTAATTTATTTATTCTATGAATTTTAGAAATTAAATTTTTATACTTATTTTGTAGTAACCCTGATTTCCTTGAAAAAACAGTTGATACAAATAAATGCATTCTAAATATTGATTAATTAATATAATTGTAGTGTAAATACTAAATCCATGCAACACACTGAAAATATTTTAAATTATATCGTTTTCTCTAAGCACGTAGAAAATCTAATTGTGTAAAAGAGGTTGAAAAATTGCAAGAGAAACGTGAAAAAAGAAGGTTACAACAGCAGGAACTTAGAGAAAAAAGAGCGCAGGTTAGTATTTTTAGTTTAGATGGTGCTTTTTTTCATTCTTCAGTAATTTTTATGAACTGTGATAATCTTGAAATTAAAATGATTTCATCCTGCATAGAAGTCTGATAAACCATTTTGTTGCATAGCTGCATTGGTCTCATAGCTATTTATACAGTTTTCCCCCTCTTTTTCTTCCTACACAAATAATTGCTTACAATTACTTAACTTTCCATATGTTATTTCAAAATCAAGTGCTGATGATAGCTGTTTCTTAGGGAAAATATGTTGATAAAAATAATCAAGGCTTTGGCTTTTAGATAAGGCTTTTATTCTACAGAAGATGTTTCAACATTATAATAAATTGTTCCTTATGATCTTTGATGCTTTGTAGGAGATGTATTTAAGGCTCAAATTCAAACAGTGTTTTTTTCTTCTTCTTTAAACCTGTCTAGGAATTTATAGGAGATGTATTTAAGGGTCAAATTTGAACAGTGATTATTTTTCTTTTTTCATCTTTAAACCTGTCTAGGAATTTATAGGTTAGCTTTGTATTGTGCAGGCAGGTTGGCAGTGAGCTGTTAGAAATTTGTGTGAAAGTTGCTAATCCTGTGAGAAAAATCTCTAAACATTAAATGACTTTCTGTCACAGTAGTGTAAAAGCTTTAGCAAAACTAGTAGTGTAGTCTTGTTGGCAGGCTTGTGCTTATGGGTTAATCTCTCTAAAGAGATGCTACCAATCTGCTACTGACATGAGAAGTACCACCACTTAGTAAATACTTCAGACAGTTTAAATTTACTTTATGGTTTAATGATGTTTCTAAGCTGACCTAAAATGACCTATGTTGAATTCACATTCTCTAATTTTCACCCACTTAAACAAATGAAAAATATCACTATGTCTTTATGTGTGAGGAACAATTAATTTTTGGTTTATATCATAAAATTATTTGACATGGTGCTACACCTAAAATATTCATTGTATCTCACTGCTGTGAATACTGCCTTTGAACCTAAGTCTTAAACTTCTGTATTAGAAAGTTGTGGTTGCCTTGATGACCTCTCTGTATCTGTGCTTTCTGGTGCTTTGCGTGTTCTGTTGTGAAATGCAGCACTGTTTGCTAGTGGGCAAGAAACCACTGTCTTCTAGTGGGCAAGACCTTTAAATAGAATTTGAATAACACTAGGCAAATACTTTTTCCATAATAAGCAATATTTCTTTCTGAATTTTAGAAGGAAACGTTTCAGCAGTAATACATTTTGTGTGGACTTACTATAAGCAGTTTTAAGTTCATAGTAGTCAGAGTGGAGAACATAAAAGTATAGTCAACTTCTGATTACCACATCACAGATTTATCTGAGATGGGGATCAACTCTGTCACAGATGCACAGACATCTGATGTTTCAGCTTGTTAACCTCAGTGCATTGCTTTCTGGAAGTGGCTGTGCTGCCTCCACAATCTGCTGTGGTCCAGAAGGAGTTTTAGCTTATTTGTGGGGAGCCATGCAAAGCTCAGTAAGGTCTGAGGACCAGAGTTGGCTATGTATGGTATCAATAGGATGTCGCCAAACTGTAAAAATTGGTATTTTAGGAAAAGATATTTGAGTAATTCTGCAGCCTGCCCAGCTCTACACCTCTGACTTAGCAAGGCTTAGGTGGGCTCCGTGCATGAGCTCTTGCATGTCCTTTTGCTACGGTACTTGTGGCTCCAGGTTTAGGGGTAGGAGGGCTTGTGAGCCTGGATGTAGCATATCACGTGTCTTTGGGATAGCTTCTGCTTCTGGGGCCTCTTGGAGTGTTGGAAGACGGTTGGACTTGATGACTGTAGAGGTCTTCTCCAATCATAATTCTATGATTCTAAGAGTTTCCAGTGCATTCAAGTCGCTGTAGAAGTTAACTAGGATCAACCTCCTTCAGCCATCTCACTTAGAGCAGCTGGGGTACCTGCACGGTCCTCTGCAGCCTATTTTATGCCTATATAGTTGTCTATCCATTTGTTTTTTGGCCAGTGTTATCTCAGGTTAAGAGGCGTTGACTGCATGTACTGCCTGTTGTTGTGAAGTTGTTTGGTAGTGTTTCTTTAATGTGTTGATTCTGACAAAAGAGGGAGTCATTTTTCTTCCTTGAGTAGACTTGTAGTGAGTCCTCAATTAAAAAGTGTTTTTGACAACCAAAAATATTAAATAAAGGTCATATAATGACCATAAAATTTCCTTTCTGATCAGTAAATGACCTACATCAGAACATCAGTTAATATGTATTTTTCTTTATGAGTGAATTCAGAACTTATGTAAATTAGCCCATTTCAGGAAAATAATGTAAAAAATTCTGTTGCTTGCTTCTCTAGGATGTTGATGCTACAAACCCAAATTATGAAATTATGTGTATGATAAGAGATTTCAGGGGAAGTTTGGATTATAGACCGTTGACAACTGCAGATCCTGTAAGTACCCTAGGCAACGTGGAAATTTTTTTATCCTTCTGTATTTTTTCTATGGGTTTTTAATTTTTTTTTCCAATGTATGACTATACTTCTGTCTGTAAACATGAAAAATAAGTTGCTTAGTATGTATTAGTGTTCTTTATAGCACGGATTTATTTTTTTCTGCATTTTCTTCGGGTGCTAAGTGATGTGCACACAAAACACTTGGGTTTCTTTGAAAAACCTTGTGGAGTGTAAAGATGAATATTTGATTTTTCAAGGTGATGAGGGCCTTTGATTTTCAGGGAAGTCAGGGGAATCCTTAAATGACTTTATCAGATGTTTGTGGAAATCTGAGACCCTAACAATTTCCATCAATAATATATCCACCCTGTTACAGCTGGATTTGCTTGCTGTAAGTTGTATCTAATACTCTACAGAAACCAGTCACTATCTGCACAGTTTTTTTATCCTTAATGTATGGCTCTCCCTTTCAGTTTCTTGGTTATTGTGCAGATGCAATGGGCTTTTGCTCATTCAGATGACTCACTGTATTGGAAATTTCTCTTCGTTTATATGATTGGTTAATTACTTCAAAAGTAGAGGTAACGTATCCTATAACTGGAACTGAAGTATAGTTTACTGATAGATTCTTTCCTTTGTAGATTGATGAGCACAGGATATGTGTTTGTGTACGAAAACGACCACTCAATAAAAAAGGTATGACCATTTAACATTTTGCAGAATTCTTTCTCTGAAAAGCTGCTTCTGATAGTTATATTATTCATACTGAAGAGATCTAGAAATACTGATCAAAGGTGAAACTACACTAGTACTAGCCAATATGTATGAGGGACCCAGACAATTCATAGATTTATCATAACCTGGATAAAGTCAGGGGGAAAAGTAGTTTAAACTGTCACAGTTTTCTGGATTGGGAGTAGAGGCACAGAGACTGCAATTTTGTTCCAAGGTCATCTAGGGTGTATTTAGTTGGTTTGGACATCAATTCTGCTATAATTTCCTGAGTAATCTTACAGTTGTGTTAGAATCACCATTCTTTTAAACTATCCTTTAAGTAGTCTCCTGATCAGTGAGCTACCCAATGAAAGCTTTTCTACACATTTTTTATACATGTATTTTTTTTATGTATTTTCAAGTGGACCTAAATAAGACGTTTAGAACAATTCAGGTGGTATGTACATGTTGGTGTCCTATGACACTTTAGGCACCCATAAGTATCTAAGGCATCCTCATAGGGCTTGTGGGTTACAGACAAATTGGAGACTCATCTGTAATTGCATCTGAGGATTGGGCAAGATATCCTGGGGCATATGAAGTGGCACTAACCACCTGTTTTTAGGTACTGGAATCATTCCGTAGTGACATCTTTGTATATATGAGTAGTATATATACACACTTCCTGCCTGCTCCTTAGGCTGCAGACAATATTCCCCAAATTGTTTAGGTTTTCAACTCCAGTAAATGCCAGTCTTCTCATGATGAAGAGAAATGGGAAAGTGAGAACTGCAAATATTTCTGGATTGGAACCCATCTGAATTCAGCACCATTTTAAGCTGATTTCTATCTTGAAAGATGTTTCTTCCTTTCCCTTTTTGTATATATGTGGTTTAGCTAAAGGACTCAAAGAGCATCACACTGACTATGAAATAACAAGAGACGTATTTAGTATTTTTGTACTGTCAGAGCTACACATTAAGGATTATGTGGAGCAAGCATTTCCGGAGGAATATGCGAGAACTGTACAGGAAAGAGAAAACATATTGATGTCAGTATATAGTTAGTGTTATTTTTCCTTCCACAAAATACATTAGAGCTGCTGCTTCTACATTTTTTTCACTTTTAAGTTAAAATATATATATATATAATAATCTAAAAGGAATGCATAACCTCAAAAGCTGGTTAATTTAAATTATTTTTCACAATCTGTATAATAAGGATATTCAATGCACAAATCTGTTAGCAGTTCAATTTCTGCTTTAGCCTTGAAGGTTATCTGTAATAAAATTTGACTTAGAAATCTAATACATTTTGGGAGAAACATTGCCTTCTACCCGCACAGAAGGTAGACAAAGTGAAATTATAGTAAATGACATCAAGTTGTCGTAAGGCTAAGCTGGGATTCAAAAGTAGTACTTCAAACTGTGTAAGTTGCAGACCTTAGGTATTAGTGGTTAGAAGCTGTTGAGAAATTATTTCTGAAGAGTTTGTTGGAATCACAAAATCAGAGAATGTCCGAGGCTGGAAGGAGCCTCTGAAGATCATCTAGTCCAATCCCCCTGCCAAGCAGGATCACCTAGAGCACTTTGTGCAGGATGGCATCCGGGTGGGTTTTGAATATCTCCAGAGGAGGAGACCACAACCTCTCTGGGCAACCTGTTCCAATGCTTTGTCACCCTCACAGTAAAGAAGTGGCCCCTCATATTCAGCCAGAACCTCCTGTGCTTCAGCTTGTACCTTTGTATCCGTTGCCTCTTGTCCTGTTGCTGGGCACAACTGAAAAGAGACCGGCTCCATCCACTCGACACTCCAGATATTAATACAGATTGATGAGGTCTCCCCTCAGTCTTCTCTCTTCCCAGCTAAACAGGCCCAGCTCTCTCAGCCTGTCCTCATATGACAGGTGCTCCAGTCCTCTCATCATCTTCGTAGCTCTCCTTTAGACTCCCTCCAGTAGCTCCATGTCTCTCTTGTACTGGGGAGCCCAGAACTGGACACAGCACTCCAAGTGTTGCCTTGAAGATGAGTGCCTAAGTAAAAGTGAAGCTGACACTAAAGCTGTTTTGGATTTTTTAAAATAAGCTTCTCTCTTAGACTGGGAAGGAACCACAGAGATAATCCAGTAGTCCTATGATACACTCTTCTGAAAAGATGTATTTTATTTTTTGAGAATTCATAAGAAGCAGTATTTCTCATGCCACATTTTTAAAATTGAAGAGTATGAAAGAATTGAAAGACTAAAATTGAAAAGCACAAACGAATATTATTCTGTAAAACCCAAAGAGAAAAAATAAAAAATAGTTCGTTTCCTTTATTATTGCAATAACAATACATCAAAAATAGTACCTTTCCCTTTTCATGTTCTGTATTTTGAAATTCTGTAAGGTGCTCAAATTATGCAATAGAAATCAATTGTACGAATTTATGTCAGTCTCTCACAAACACAGGCGTATCACCATAGTCTTTGTATATTCCCAGCACTGATAATTTTGTGGACTGACTTTTTAGGAAGTAGGTCTTCAGGTTGATAATTTAAATTTTTATTTCAGTGAGGTATATTTACAGTTGAGAAATGGGTATGGTGGGTTTTATAAACACTATTGCACATTTTCATCAGCAAGGAATACAGGTTGTCCTAATAATTACCCAGGAGCAGGTAAATGTCTTATTCCAAACAATTTTTTAAGAAATAACAGATTTGACTGCTTTAACTGAAAAAGATTTTTGTGTAAATAATTAGCCTTCATATATCCCTTTTAACCAGTGTTCTTTATTTCTTCTCTGTGATTACTGCAGAATAATTACATTTTACTTCATTGCAGTGCAGTTGAAATTTTGATTATATTGTGAATTGAATGCATACTTGTGTTGGTGTGTTATGTCATGAAGTGGTAAGCATTGTACAGTTTGATAAGTTTGTTAACTGGTGAAAAGATTTCTATCTGATTGTGTAAAGCCACATCTAATTCTTGAACTGCATGCCTTACAAAATTTTACATAGAAATGCAAGCAGGACACATTATTGATCTTGACTGTACACACAAAAGATCTTTATTTTTGTGCATATCGTGGATCGCTGGGTTCTCTGTATTTTGCTGACTCATATCTCCTACAACAACTGGCTGTAAATTGTAATGCACTGTGGTAATTATAACCTGGGAACTCACTATTGAAATCACAACTAGATAGCTTTTGTTCATTCCCAATGATAGGAAGCATCATTAGCATTTTCAGCTTTCTGCTTACAAGATAATTTTTCGAAAGTATTTAACTGTAGAGAAATTCTACATTAAAGACCTACGCTTTAGGTTCCAGAAGGAATATACAAATGGAAATCTCTAAGTAGAATGAAAGCAATATTTTCATTTTTGGAAGCTGTGAACATATTACTATAACATTAAGATTTACAGAAAATAAAAGCAAAATTTTACAATCAAGAAGATTCTGCTAAGCATGTTGGACAGTACAAGTAGACTGCAGTGTTCAGTTTCTCCAGAAGAGAACTTACTTAGAAAAACTCACAGGGTATGGTAGTAATCTGTAAAAAGAGTTTATAAGACCTGGGAAAAGAACTTAAATCCATGAAAAGTGTTATTATTATAGACTATACAACAAGCTATAATTAATGATCTTTCTTTATCTAATCAACTTTGTAACACTTCTCTTAAATTTCTAGCAATTGCTAGGATAGGATGAATAGACTTCCGAAATGAAATTTCTAACTTAGAAGATTACTATCTAGGTATCAGAAGCCCTAGTCTACTGCACTGTTGTTACTTGGAGGAGCTGTGTTATCTGAGATGTTACAGGAATATAAACAATGAAAAACGATGTAAAAAATGATGTGTTGCTAGTTAAATATATATATTTCACTTATTTTATAGAAACTTTAATGAAAGACCTTGATGTAATAACAATTCCTAGTAAAGATGTTGTGATGGTACATGAGCCAAAACAAAAGGTGGATTTAACAAGGTACCTAGAAAACCAAACTTTTCGTTTTGATTATGCCTTTGATGACACGGCTCCTAATGAAATGGTTTACAGGTATGTGTAAATGCTTTTTTTTTTATTTCTGTGAATATTTTTTTATTTTATCTCTCATTTATCTCCCATGTCAGTAACTGGGTCATGGACCTGACCCCTGTTCTCTGTTATCAGATATGTATATTGCTACCTCCATTCTTTTGTCTGTATACTCATATTTTAACTCTGCTTATCCTGAATTTTTCATCTGCAATGTCATCTCCATTTCCACTTCTGTTGACCTCAGTTCTGTTCTCAGTCTTTCTCCAAGCCCAGACTTGCCAGACAGTGTGTATTACCTGCCTTCTCAGCCAGTGAATATTTGAACAACTTCATTGCTACTCCATCCACCTCAGTGTTATTTTCTTATTAATTAGTATGTGCACGGCACCTGGAGCTTGAGTCATTGCTTTTGGTCTTCAGGAAACTTGGAATAAAAGGGCAGCACCAGCCCCAAATACCGTGCTGTTTGAATATAAGATAATTAACTTCTGGAAACAAATCAGAAGAGGGTGGAGAAAAGTACAAAAAAAGAGCATTGCTGTGTTTTTCGTATTGCTGAGGTTCCTGAGCTGTTGGAAGAGGTCTAACTGATGTAACGCAGACCTACATGGAAGCTAATTTATTTTGTTCAAAGTGCTATAGCTTTCTGATTAAAAAAAAAAAAAAAAAAAGCAGCAAAGATGCACACACACACAGCTCCAAGGTATTTGGATCTCTTTTTTCCTTTATTCTTCCATTTTACTTCCATGACTGTCACAGAATAATGCACACAACACTTCAAAAACTTGTTTAGAAGTAGCTGTTTGCATTCTACCTGTCACTGAATGGATTAGATACACTAGCAGGCAAAGTTATGACATTAGGATAGGTCATAATTTTGGTATACAGTCTAAATATTGTGAAGCATTTTGTGAGGAATATTGATATTAGAATGGAATTTGATGATTTAACTTCTCCTTATGCTTGGAGAGTGCTTTCTATAACCCTAAGGAGTATATATTAATTTAATATACTAATGATAGTTTTTAATCCAAAAGTTAGAAAGTCAAAGTTGGCATCATATCCAGGTTGACTGTGGATGCTAACATGCTGTCATTGGATAAGTGAAAATACATAATGAAATATTTATTAAAAAGCCTTGAAAATGAGAATTTGAGTCCTGCGGTTGATAAAATTAGCAGAAGGATAGCAAAATGCAAATGTCCTTAGTCTGTTAGTTTAAAAGACTTTCATTAGTGTAAACTGAAGCAAAGCTATGCCCTTGGAGATTTCTCTCTAATGTTTGTCCATTGGTGACTTCTTTTCTTTCTTCACATGGAAGAGCTGTGGCAGAGCCTTGTGAAGTTTGCCTCTTGCAATGGTTTTCCTCCTGCTTAACAACCAGTTCTTTAATCTCTCTTTAATCTTTTCTGTTAGTCCTCATTTATCGTTGTGAGCATAGTGTTTAATTGTGAAAGATGTTTTTGGCATACAGCGTTACCATATTTTAAAGTTCAGTTTCTTCTGGATGGTTTTTATTAGTTACATAATAAATTAATGGTAATATGAGAAAATATTGAAATATGTTTGTACTCAGCCTGAAACAATAAATCTCTGGCCTTTGTAGTAGTGAACGGTTTTTTCTTCTTCCTCAGATGGCACAATATTGATTATTACTTGAAGGATAGTTTGCTTCAAGGTCTTCTGTTATAACTGAATTAAGAGCAAGACAGGTGTCATAGTAGGCTCCCACAGTGGGGAACAAAAAAATAGTATGACTAGTTACTCCAGTTTTCTTCGGTATAATAAAATTAATGTATTTCTATACTGGAAAAAATTTTTCAGTTTGTCAGGAAAAAATCTAATACTCCATTTTAGTAGTTTAATTTTGCCTAATTTGTATTTTAAGTATTTTGTGTCCTTGAGCCACAAAACTGAGTTGCAAGTTTTTTTTTTTTTTTTTTTTTTTTAATGTTAAAAACCTTTTAACACTAGTTTGCATGGGTATGCATTTTGAATATTTAAAGGAGAAACAAAGTTTATATATCTAAAAGATTAAGATTGCAAAGGAAGGTTCTAGTAGAAGGAAAGTTGGACTGCCTTTGGCTTGGTAACATTTGGAATTGTATAACGCTTTATGAAAACATTTCTAGTTACGATTGTATTCTGTCTTCTTTTAAAATAGATAATATTAATACCACTTTTTATAAATCAAAATGCATAATTTCAAACTCAACAGAGATAATGGAGTATGCTTCTTAGGAAAATAGGCTTCTTGAAGTTTATATTCCAAATTTAAAAGAACAAGCAGAGAGATGGAAATATCCTCTTGAGGACAAATGAAGTATATGCTTGGAGGAAATAAAAAAGAAAGACTAAGGCTGATCAAAAGTCATCTGGTGCATTCATTTTTATTTATTTTTTTTAATGATGATTCTGTTACATTTTGTATAACCCTTGGCTGCTGAATGGGTTGATCTTGCCTGTATGCTTTTTGTAAGTAATTTTGTGTTTGTTCCAAAGTGGAATAAAAGGACACATCTGGAAGAAGTTTAGAAAGAGAGCATTTAGAAGTATATTGCAGAGACTCTTAGTATAATTATTTAATAGACATAACCCTCCATTAGGTTACACTTTGCTTTTCAAGATATTTCATGAAGTAACAGTGATAAACAGCTAGCATTAGGAATAGTAACAGGATATGTTTTTTAAAAGCAGAAGTTAATCCTTTAAAATAGAAAAATAATACTTTGGGAAAGTATTTTTGACACATCAAGTAATACCTCAGGTATCACTAGATTTTTCTGTTCTGATGAGCTTGGTTATACATCTTCTTGAGCCTTTTCTCAGCATATGTATGTTCTCAAGACACTAAGAATCTCAATGCTGTTTTGGCCGTCTGTCTTATAAAATTAATGTTAGAAGCTGATTTAGAAAGAAAAGAAAGAATTAAAAAAACAACGTAGAGGAATTTTTGTATTGGCAAAACTTAAGTATTTATCTATTCTCTTCTCCCGCTCCCATATTTTCTAATGCTGTCTATTTTTTTTAGGAAGCTGTAGACTCCATGTAGTAAGCTGTGCTGTATTGCATTATTAAAACAAAGGATTTTTTTTTCTTCAGGGTTTAAAGGAGGATTATATTGTTGTAGAATAAATGGGAGACACCTTTTAGCTTTTGTTTAATGTTTTAGGATATTTTAATGCCTTAGAGCTGTATTAGCTCTAATTTGGAGATGTTCTTTGGCATCTCAGAGTACAGACCCAGTTCTGTCATTTCTGGCCTTAAAATGTATGTTGTCCCTGTGGTAGTGGCAACTTCAAGTGTTTCATTTTCTTACATACTATTTTTTTGCATTCAAGGTTTACAGCTCGACCATTAGTGGAGACCATATTTGAAAGGGGAATGGCCACTTGTTTTGCATATGGGCAAACAGGCAGTGGAAAAACCCATGTAAGTGTTTCTTCTACATGTCAGCAATACACCGTTTTTTATGTACAATGCACTTGGTTAAATTCTAATAAGTAACAAATATGTAAGTTACAATTTTGTGACCTTTAGTGTTTGTTGTTGTTGTTGTTTTTCAATGTAGACTATGGGTGGTGACTTTTCAGGAAAGAACCAAGATTGTTCAAAGGGAATATATGCACTTGCAGGTGAGACTTTATTGGTTTGTTGGCTTTTTGCAAATCAGTTGAGATCAATAGATTTTCTGCTTCTTATTGTGCAAATATAAGTTTCTACATATTTTGTGTTACAGTAGGGATTTCGTAATATACAAAGTAGTTCCGAGATGTGTAGTCTTTACCCTGTAAAGGACATATAGATTATTTCCAAAATGTAATAATAGTAATGATTAATTGAGTTTACTATTTGGGGTCTTCAGCATCTTCCAATATAATCTGGCAGTTTAAATACAGTGTTTTAGACTTGGTGACTGACCCTATTTGCTATACTTGCAAATTATGAGAGTTGCTGTATAATAGACTATTATATATTAACGAGTCTTTACTAAATGAAAATACATAACTAGATTTCATTTTAATTTGGAAATATATTCACAGCTCGAGATGTCTTTTTAATGCTAAAGAAGCCAAACTATAAGAAGTTAGAACTTCAAGTATATGCAACATTTTTTGAAATCTACAGTGGTAAGGTGAGTACCTGATGTCTTGTTTGTGAAAAAGCACTTCCTCAAAGAGATTGTGAGCTTGTTATGTAAAAGGTTTTTTTTTGTCTCCTTTTTGTTCTGAAAGCTTTATTTCAAATAATTCTTCACAATTCCCTTCCAATCATACTTTTTTTTTGCATGGGATACTTTGCATATTTTGATGTGGGATTTGAAACAAGTGTCTTCTAAAATTCCTCTTTAACTGTTCTGTTTCCCCCCCACTCCCAAAGGTTTTTGACTTGTTGAACAGGAAGACAAAATTAAGAGTATTAGAAGATGGTAAACAGCAAGTCCAGGTGGTGGGATTACAGGAACGGGAAGTCAAATGTGTTGAAGATGTTCTTAAGCTTATTGAAATAGGCAACAGCTGCAGGTATCTCCCATAGCTTCCACCAATTTTTCATTGTAAATTAAAGAATCAGAACATCAGTTAATTTCTCTGTGTCTGCATAGTGATTGCTTTTTAATATACAATGGGGTTTCTAATGATATGATGTAGGCTGCAAGTAATCAATCTGCCAGCCTTTTGAATAAGATAGTTTAGACTTTCTCAGTCTCCTAGAGAGAAATAGGAACTGACTTTTCTATAGGATATGAACTGTGTGCATTTATGTAACCAGATTACTGATTTAAATTCACATTGTTTTTAATCTGGAGTACTGCCAAATTCTTCAGTTGTAAAAGGCCTTGATATATATAGTGACAGAGGTTAAGCATAAAACTTTTATTTTCTGTTAAAATCAAGCTTCCTTGTTTTTAAAATTAGCCTTTTGCACAGGCTGCTGCGTGATCATTTAAAAATGACATTGGCGTTTTACATGTAAACTCTCTGATGATCTGAAATCTTTGAAGATCTCATTATTCTTGCTTTTAAGACGCAGGTAAAATACTATAAATCTTCCATTTCTATATGAAGAGATGGAAACATAGGTATAACTGTACTATATACATCAACTTATTAGGGTTATATCTCCAGTCTCCATTAGTATGTTAGACATGCTGTCAGTATATGTAAGAAGATACAGGACTCTGCCTTGAAAAAACTACTCCTAGGGTAGTAGGTTTAACATGTGTGGTCCTTCATGTCTTCATATGTCCTCCCCATCTCTCCTTTTGTTTAAAGGACATCTGGTCAGACATCTGCAAATGCACACTCATCTCGAAGCCATGCAGTGTTTCAGATTATCCTCCGAAGGAAAGGGAAATTGCATGGTAAATTTTCTCTGATTGATTTGGCTGGAAATGAAAGAGGAGCAGATACTTCCAGTGCAGACAGACAGACAAGGCTGGAAGGTGCTGAAATTAACAAGAGCCTTTTAGCACTCAAGGTAACTGAAATGTTTCCATTGCGTTTGAGTAGGTGGAAGCTTTCTACATTTAATAGCAATGACTATTAAAATGATTGTTTTTGAAGGCTTTGCTTGTCTACATTGTCTACTGATGTGACAGGTAAAATAATGTATTGATTTTTCCTCTAAATGCCTGAAGGAACACCTGTTAATTACCAAGCAGAAACATTGCAGAAACATTGTGCTGTCAACTTTCATACAGTTTTAAAAACAAAACAAAACAACTTGATTTTAAGACTTTTCTGATATTTACCTAAAATGAGAGCAGATGGGAGGAGAACTGACTGACTTTGATACTCAAGGTCTGAAATAGAATCATAGAATCATTAAGGTTGGAAAAGACCTCCAAGATCATCTGGTCCAACCATCACCTTACTACCAATGTCACCCACTAAACCATGTCCCTAAGCACCACGTCCAACCTTGCCTTAAACACCCCCAGGGACGGTGACTCCACCCCCTCCCTGGGCAACCCGTTCCAATGCCTGACTGCTCTTTCTGAGAAGAAATGTCTCCTCATTTCCAACCTGAACCTCCCCTGGCTCAACTTGAGGCCATTCCCTCTAGCCCTGTCATTAGTTCTCTGCGAGAAGAGGCCAACCCCCAGCTCCCCACACCGTCCTTTCAGGGAGTTGTAGAGAGCAGTAAGGTCTCCCCTGAGCCTCCTCTTCTCCAGATTAAACAACCCCAGTGCCCTCAGCTGCTCCATCTCAGGATATTATTTTTTTTAAAAGAGATTTTTAAAAAGGTAAATAATAAAGTTACCTTTATGGCGTATTTGTTTACTGAATTGATTGAATAAAACTGTTTTGTTTTCCTTGTATTTAAGTTACTTGCTGATATTGTTCTGGCTAATGTCTTCAGCGAACATACAACATAGATCAGTTTCATCCAACACATCGTTTTTAATTACAGTGAAAAGTTCTTCTGGTGCTGTATTGGTAGCTGTGATCTAAATTAAACGGAGAAGGGGAAATAAAAATTAGTGGAGGTCTTGCAGAAGTCTTAAAGCAGTATGATAAGATATAACTGTTTCAAAATATGTTAATTTTCTGTTTTTCGTGTGCCTCCAAAAACATTGCACATCTTTTTCTGTTTGCATTCAATACCCTTGAAGTTACTGTCAAGCTCAAATTAAACTAGTATGTTATGAGACTGGTCTTCAGTGCTAATCCAAGATTTGCTGCTCACATGTGTATGTCAGTCCTGTCCTAGCCGATTCAAATTTTGGTACAAAAGGTTTTTTCTGTACTGTTCCTACATGGAAGTAGTGTTGTTGTTTTGTTACCTGGTTTACTGTGCTGTGATGAAAAGAAAAAATGTTTAAAACTCTATTCAAATTTAAAAGCTGGCAGTGTTCTCCTATAATTCTTTTACTATTAAGAAGACAACAGAATTCAATTTTTTCAAGAGTGAGCAAACTAAAAATTGTTAAAGTAATTTAAAATATCTTAATTAAACTTGTTGGTTGCTATACTAGTAACTCAACATGTACATTTGTTATTGTCTAATCTACTTTTCTCCTTTTGTAAATATAGTAGTAAGGTACAAAAAAAATCAGAAATTTCAAGGAATGCACTGCCTTGCTCATCTATAAATATTGGTCATTGGTGAACCTTTTAAGCATTTGCATGTGAAATTTACATTCAACAAGCTTCAGTTTTTCTGTTTACCCGAGCTGTGTCCATTCTAATAAATTCAGCTGGTGAGTTTTTAAATAATCACATTAGATAAGTCCAAGTTGCCATTGTGTTTTTTTCTGTTCTGTGTCACGGCAGTTTTATTCTGAGCCCCTTTTCAGTTCTGTTTCATGCTGTTTCACGATTGCAGTGGTTTCTTGGATTATCATCCCCTGGTTTCTAGCCTTGCTTTTGGAAGACCTGTTTCTAGGAAATTTCAAAGGTTTATATTCAAACTTTCTTATGTAAGAAGTGATTTATTAACTAATGTTTGAACTCTGGGTGGGCAGAAGTGATGTTTAAGTTATAACAAATGCATTTTTGCACTTTTGTACTTTTTTGCTGCTATAAATTCTATAGTAATTTCATAATAATAACTTCTGCACAGTATTTTTTCACTGGAACTCTCCAACCAGTTGCAATACTAGTACTCATTATTGCATACTCACTACATTTGTGACCTATGTAAGCTTTCAGAAAGTTTGATCACTGATGTTTTCTGAGCTGTAAAGAATGTCCAGGATAGAGCCAGAATCAAAGCTATTCTTTTAGCTTATAAGAGTTAACACCTGCCACCATCCCTATTCTTCTGCTGTTGGATGCTGTAGATCATTCAGGCTTTTACAGCTGGTAGTCAGAAATAGTTGTTTGTCTGGATATTTAACATCAACACTGAATTTGTTGTTGTTGCTGGATACAATAGATGTAAACATTTCTGGTGAGGTTCAGGAAGCTTTTAAGGCTCCTAAGGTAGGAGGTAAACTTAATGAGAGGTAAAAAAATCTAACTTCTTGAATCCAAGGTTTAAAGGTAAATTTTAGTGATGACTTAGAGGACAGCAAGATAACTAGGGCACGCATTATCTGATTTTGAATAGCATTTTAGTATGTAATTTTCTTTAACATTGAATAAATAGAAACCTTTTTGTTCTTTCAGGAGTGCATTAGAGCCTTAGGCCGAAATAAACCTCATACACCATTCAGAGCAAGTAAACTTACTCAGGTGCTAAGAGATTCATTCATAGGAGAAAACTCGCGTACCTGTATGGTAAGTTTGTTCGGTTAATTGTATGTATTTACAACTGAAAAAAGAAAAGAAGCTACGAACATAGGACATCATGTTTAGAGCTGGTCACTTGCTACTGGCAATCTGTTAGGCTTAAGTTAATGAGTCTGAGAAAATAAGAAAATAGACCACTTCATTTGGTGGGAGTCTTTCAGCAGAGATGTGTCCTTGCTCCCTCCTCTACTTTTTATTGGCCGTTCTTACTGCTTGTTCTAATTTTCTAGCTAGGGACCTAGGTAGAAACACTTCTAGCTTGAAAGGTGTTTCTTTTTTTTATTATTTTTTTAAATTATTGTTTTTAATGATGTCCTAATTATGAGGGCATTGTTTGTTGAATCAGAATTTTGTAAAAGTGGTGTAAACTGGAAATACTGGTGAGTTACAGTCTTTAAATGGTGAAGGAAAATGTAGAGTTGCAATCAAAGATACCAGATTATGCTCTAGGCTGTTGAAGAGGGGAGTATTGGGATATATAGGATGGATAGATGTATGTTTTCTAAGTGTGTATTTGCATGAGTCAGAAAAACAATTTTTCTGTCAGGTGGTGGAAAGGACAAATAAAACCATGGATTTTCACGGGTTTTATTTGTGCATCCATAACACTCTCCCCTTACGGAAATGCAAAGTCTTTGCAGTGCACACTGTCTGTTAAGCTTCTTTGTACTGGTTACTTTTCACATATACCCTGGAATTATTTGAGAGGCCACAGAATTCTGCAGACCACAGCATGAAAGCCAGTGATAGCACAGCCTAGTCTTTTCTTTAGCTGTTAGTATGGTTCTGTTTTGAAAGTGGTGGTAAAAACATTTTTGATAAATCTTTTATTCTCCTTCAGTCTTCCAGTGAAAGGACGGGATTGTTCTCTTTGCATTGAGACGCAACTTCATAAATCCTACTCAGGATCAAAAAGCTAAACATTGCATTTCTAGCTAACTTACCCATATTATTGAGGAAGATTTGGGAAGTTAGGTTGTTGACAACTACTGTCCGTACATAGAAGGATTAGCAGTTGTGAATGTTTCATGAGGTTCTCACCATCACCCTTAACACTCCATAAAGTGCTAATAAGATGTCTCTTGTTTTGCTGTAGCATTTTTATTCATTGCTTTTATGATAGAGTTGTCATAACATTTTTTCCTGATTAAATGCATAAGAATTCTATCAAGAACAATCCATGATCTGTGGGTGTTTAATAACTGATACAGCTCATATTCCTTCATTCTGTATTCAGTATACTTCTGAATGAAGGAAAAGAATACCCTCTGAAAGTGAGTGGAAATACAATTGAATTATTTTTCTCGTTCATACAACTACAGTCACTTTACAGTTAAGAAAATTAAACTACAGTGCATCTTCACGATTCTTTAGATTGAGCACTCATGTTTGCAGCACATGTTCCTGCAATAAATAGATGCATACAGAAGATAGCTTCCTGTCTAGAGATCTGACAGGCTACTGTACAGCATATATTGAATTGAGGGACATGTGGGAGATACCTTAGCCTAGAATTAACTCAATTTCTCTGGAAAGAAGAGAGATTTGCACTGCGGTGGCCAAGTGGTGGGAAGCGTGGATAACGATCAACAGCCTCATCCATCTTCCATCTTTATTTACAATGAATAATTTTAAATGATAGTTTATTCAGCCTTACACATTAATGGCTGTCTCTTCGGTAGGGTGTGTCTGGTGTGTAAGCATCTTCATGTTTAGGCTTTATTTCATATGTTGGCAACATTTTACTGATGAAATGTACAGGGAAAGGAAACGGCAAGTCATGGTTTATAATAGCTGAATTTGAACAGTCTTTTATTAAACTAAAAGAATACTTATTCTGCAGGTGTACTGACTGCTTGTTTGCAGCAGAGCCACATAATTAATTGTGGTGCTTGGAACTTCTAAAAGTGATTGCAAAATAAAATAAATCATTTCATTTCGAGTTTCTACAGTTGACTTTAGAGATCACCGCTATGTTCTCTAGAACACTGTCAACATTATTTTAAGTAAATGAAAGTGTAGAAGATCTTTTTAAGTACAGTACTGTTTCAACTGTTGCAAGGTAATGGTAGCATTTCCTCCAAAACATTTTAGCCTTTTGCAGGCAAAATAAATTAGAGATTGCAACATACAAATATTATTCAGTTGGAGACTATCATTTATTGAATGTGTAAGATCAAAACTGGATCCTTTCAAGATGCTGGTTTTGCTTATTAGTCAGGAGACATTCATTGTAAAGGGACTCCTCAAGAAGACAAAGATTTGATCTGATATAGAATAAGACATTTTGCAAATAGGTTGGTGGTTTTCAATACGGAAAGCGTATAAAATGATGCAGTAAAAATTGTGATTTTAACTTCCTCTTCCATCTTTTGAAATATGCTGTTATAAAATACCTTTTGGGCTTTTTCCATTTTCTTTCTGTCATACTAATCTTAAGTGGGATGTTTGAGTCAAATTTATTTGGTAATTTCTACTCTTAATTCTTGTTTTACTTTGCCTTTTATTATTTATGGAATCCCTGTTCCAATTTTGCAAGTTATGTCTTCAGGGATGGAACATTCTTCTCTGTATAAAAGGTTAAGATATGATTCAGAAACTTAGTTTTTTGAAAATAACTTCCACATGGACAGTTATGACTATTATGTTTCATTCTGTAGGAATCCAGAGACAGTCAGCAAAAGTAGTTTGGTTTGAATGTTGTTAATCGTTGCAATTGCACTGAAGTTCTTGTCCTAAAATAATTTCAAAGACCATTTCATGTTGTTCTTGAAGAGTTATATCATAGGATAATGTATCATCATCTGAAATTTGCAGTGCAGGCACATAAAACAGACCCTTTTAACCAGTTCTGCATCCTCGACGTGTTATATCCTTGACGTGCTGGAGTCATTGCTGAAGTTCGAGACCCGTCAGTTCTCCAGGCAGGGAGCAGGAAGTTGGAGACTCCAGTCCCCTAAAAGGGATGCTGATGCCACTGTGGTGATTTGTAACTGATGTAGATATGTTTGAGATGGGAAGATTGGTCATGGCTGGTCTTAAAGATATTCCTGTCCACAAGTAGTGCAACCTTTTCCCTTCTCATCATTTGAAGTTATGAATGAGGAAGTGAGCGATGGAGAGGTTGGAGTCCTCTTCCTCCTGCGCTGGGCTTGTTGAGGCATGAGGACATGTGATTCAGTGGACATTTCTATTCAACAGACGGAGTATTGTGCCCTGAAAATGGCATCAGCATGACTGACGGCACCTGCAGTGGCCCTTTCTTGTAGCAGCTGTTCATTTTGTGCATGAGGAGTTCGAGCGGTGTCCTGGTGTTGAGGTGGTTGCTGTGTGTGGTGTATTCAGAGCATTAAGCTGACAGAAGTAGAACATGCACCTTTCACATAAAAAGATTCTGGAAGGATTTTAGAAACTTGTAGGTTTTTGTTCCTTAGTATTCACGATGCTTAATAAGGAGACATGCAATCAAAGGATCTTTTCAAATATACATTTGTTATTTTCATTAGTAACTGATGCATACTGGTGTTAGAGATTTAAACTTAGTGTATGTAGTAGCAGGCTCTTTAAACTTTCTCCCGCTGCATATTTCTCCCCACTGGGAGAAATTCCTCTCAAGATGAGTACCTGTGCTCTTGTATAGTAATGTCAGCAGCAGGATGAAACAGAAGACTGGGATTATCTGATCTTCATCAGTTTCTGATGCTGTGCTGCCAGCAGAAGTGTTAGTGTGTTGGATCTTAGAGGTGTTTGTCCTGGGTAGTGTCTTTTTGGCTCTTCTGAAAGGAGCAAAGATGTAAAAATTGGACTACTGAGAGAAGCTAGGACAATTAATGGTACCACTCTTGCCACTCTGGCCTGATCACTGTTGTATTTTTGCTGATTTCTGAAAAGAAGGTGATATCTTCAGTATATTTTGTTTAAATGGAAAAGGAAAGACTTAGAGATTCCAGATATGTGTGATAAGTTAGCTATCAAGTATTATTTACAGAAATTTTTTCATTAAAAAAAATATTAAAAAAATCTCTACTTAGGAAAATACGTAGCGATATTAAAGATAAGCATTTTTTCAGGTACAGTTTTGAGCTGTGGCCAAAACAGCTCTCTCCAATCACTATTCAGTCTGCTTGAATGGAGAACAGCCCTTGAAGATGCACGCATTAAAAAAAATCTGGTAATTGCATGCAGGATGCATTAAACTTACTTTCTTCTGAATTGCATATTTCCATATTTCCCTTTCTGGGGAGTCTTATTTTTTCAATTAGAGTTTTCAGTTCACATGTTATGTTACTAAGGCTGTCAGATGAGGGAAATAGATTGAAATTTCCATGAATTCTTAATGTGTCAGGTATGGTTAAAAAATTTAAGCTGAAGGTTTGACTTGACATCTTTATTCTTGACATATCATTGTATTAGGACACCTGTACACTGTAGATGGTGTTTGTAGAAGTTCTTAAATGAAACCAGGGATTTAAAACAAAACAAAAGTTAATTTGAGTTCATCTACCCTTTCATCTGAACAAAGTGATTTATTAATGTGTGGCTTGTTTTCTGCAGATTGCTACAATTTCTCCAGGGATGGCATCATGTGAAAACACTCTAAATACATTGAGATACGCAAATAGGTATGGAAAATGTTATTCCTTACAGCTGTACTGGCTGTTGATCACTGAAGTTTGGAATACTGTTGTTCCATGATATATAATTGTTTTATCTACTTGAATAATTTTAGGGTACTTGCATTTCATAGTAAGACTAAAACCTTACTTAAATAAGATTATTGATCCAGGCTCGCATTTAATTTAATTGGTCATTTTTTTCAACCATTACAGTAGAATCGTTAGAAACTGCATTTAAGCCATTACCCAAAGGTTGGTATAGTGTGCAGTGCAAGTAGTGTGGAAGATGCCACTATTCGTTTTGCCCCTGCCGTGGAGGCATCTGCTCTTGCATTAGGCGTCGTTGGTATTCATGATGATTCCCTGGAGTGCAGCCTGAGATACCTTTCTACATGTATTTTTGTCCCCTTGGAATTTCATGCAGTTGCCAGGCTATTTCATATATATATCAGCTAGCTTATTCTAAACAAGATTCCACAGTTGCTGTGGCCCTTATTCTATACTTCCTAACTATAGGCAAAATTTCTGAGATAGCTGGTAAAGAACTGGTTAATCAACGGTGACGATATAATCAGTGTAGAGAAATTAGCACCTCCAGAGGCTGTCAGCACCTCTGAGACTTGTTCTGCTCTCTGAAAATATTAGCCTCTCTTCGATGATTGTAAAAGGAGCCTTTCCCAGCTGGAGTTCTCTTTAGTTTCGTGTAGATGGGGTGATCTTGTGTGTGCTGCAGTTAGACCTGCTACAGTTTTTCAGCAAGACCCAGAGACTGCAAAGAACAAAGGAGGCAAGCTAGCATTTGGGCTATTAGCAATCCTGTTTTTTTTTTTTTTTTTTTTCTTTCCCTCCGGAACAGGCTACCACCTAGTGGCCTGGAATCAGGTTTTCTTGCCTGAATGAAAGAAAGCCAAAAATGTTTCTCCTGGCTGTCTGGCACCCCTGGCTAGTCACTAATGACCAAAAAGGGTGCTGGAAAAGCTCACCACCAACTCCTCTTGTAATCCAAATTTGTGCCTGGATCAAGGGACTTAGTAGCAAATCTGTCTGGGTTGGATTTGTCTGTGTGATTTCCTTCCTTTTGAAAATGATGCATCTAGTCACTGCAGTCACAGAAACAAGGGAGCTCCATGTTCATCAAGACTCATTGAATCTTCCTCTCCCATATAGCATGTGCATTGCTGAAGTGACTTCAGAAAAAATGCAAAAAAATTAAACACCAATTTCTAGTATATGACATAGTTGCATTGAACCTGTTTCTTTGCCTTGGTATCAGATTTGTATGCTGCTACAGTGTAAATGCTGTTACAGGGTAAATGCCTTTCACCATAAAATTATCTTTAAGTTGCTTTCTAGAAATGTATCATTTTCATAATACAATTAGTTTTTAGGTGCTGAACACCAGTGTGCGTGTAGTGTAAGACAGTGGGAAGGATAGAATTTAAAATATTTATATATTTATTTATTTTAAAAAGAGCAGCATAATTTAATATTGAGTGTAGAACAAATTTTATTAACTGCACTAACTGAAATCTAGAATTACTCTTCTGAAAACACTGCTATTGTAGTCTCCTGTAGATTAGCTGCACTGGTTTTGCTCAGTTTTGTTAGTGATCTCTATTTACAGAAGGTTTAATATTTACTCTATTTACAGAAGGTTTAAGTAAATTCACACTCTTACTCACGTTTTGATTTAAAAATAATTTGTTATATTGTTAGACTATCAAAGAAGAATGCTAAACAAAGAGTTGTCATTTTAACTGTGTTTACAAGAACATTTTCTCTTAATTTGCTGCTGTATTTTGCTGCTGCAGAGTAAAGGAATTTGGAATTAGTCCTTCGGACATTCCCTTCTCACAGGGTAGTGGCAGTCGCTCTGATCTCTCTCCTTCCTATGAGTATGACGACTTTTCTCCTTCAATCACCAGGTCTATTTCATTCTATACATGGAGTCTTATTTTTAAGTTTTCTTTTTGGCTACGTAATTTTACAGACCAACCTTTCATTAGTTCCCTTGCCTTGAGTCACACATACTTTTTGTTTTTATTTTGTTTGGCAGGTGATGGTTCTGCATGATCTGCAATCATCTTCCCACTATTTTGTTCATCCTCCTTAAACATCCACATTTTGTATCCAGGCTTGCTATTCTCCATCATACATTAAAAAAAAACAACAATGGTGATGTCAGCTTTGCACATTTAGCGAACCAAATCTGACTACTCTGTTTAAAGGATAATTAAGATATTTTCATTTTTGAAAGTATTTTAATTAAAGGATATATTCATTCTCTGAAATACTTGGTTGCATAATATTTTCTGTAGAATTTTGGTGGGTTTGCTTATAACAGCTAATTGGTTGCTGCTGATTATTATTTTTTTAAACACAATTGTTTGAACAGAAAAAGAAAGATGGTCAGGTTTTGGGTGTTGAGTGAACTTTTCTATCATATATTATTTATTGTTAAGAAGTTTATGTTGAGGGTTTGAAGATTTTTGCCCTCTTAGCATTTTAATGAATAGTAAGGTCTCAGTTTAAAAAATACTTTTTGCTGGAAGATGGATTGTAGTTCACAAGTAGCTGAAACTCAATGGTCCATGTTTTTTTTTTTTTTTTTTTCACTAACGTGTTCTTTGCACATTAAATTTGTGAAGGTGGCATCATCATCCATATTAAGTGAATTAAATAGCATATAAACCCATAGAGCTTTATTTTTGGTGGTGGCTACTTTGCACAGGAAGTTACTAATTGGAAAATTAAATATTTTCTGATCGTAGGGTGAAGGAGCTGACAGTTGATCCTAGTGCCGCAGGAGATATCCGTCCCATTATACACCATGCTCCCAATCAGATCGATGACTTGGACACGCAGTGGGGAGTGGGGAGCTCTCCTCAGAGAGATGATCTTAAACTGCTTTGTGAACAAAATGTGAGTAGTTTACAACAATACATATAGAGAGCAGATGATAAATATAATGGTAGAACAAGTCCAGAGTAATGTGTTTTTATAGCCCGTAAGCAATACAATAAATACAGCATGCATCTTTACTTTCTTACATTACAGTTCACTCTCATACAGAATTCAAAAATAAAAGGCTTCTCAAAGAGTGAGAGAAAACACTTCTCTTTATCTTCCTCACTTATTAGGACCTTCAGTGTCTAAGCAGTGTATGTTCTAGGCTCTGATGTTTTTTTAGTGTACGTTTTTTCCAGTATGGCTTCACCTTAAATTAGGCAGTTTGACATATCCTGGGATACTTGTCCATTTTATTTAAAACGCGGTTTTGAGCATTATTTTCCATGCATTTCAAGTGAGTTTGCCTTTCTCTGCATTTAGGAATCTGGGTACCCATATTCCTCTTCCCGAAATCCTGATTTTCATGGTGTGAAACCCCAGTGCCCTGTCTGGGGGTGAGCCCCACCGTATTCCCAAAATGTCTCCCTGGTCTGGACGAGTGGGGAGCTGGGGCAGAGAGGCATCTTCCAAAGAATATTTTTCCTTCACTGATGATTATCAGCTGTTCTGGATCCTTGAATGTTCAACAGGGATTAATGCTCAATTTGTGAAAATGCTGGTGAAAGATGAAACAAAAAATCTGTACTCTCATAACATATTTCTCAAAATTCTCTTCCTTCTCAAATACGTCTTTGTGGTCTTACCTGCATTTTCTCATTTTAGTAACTAGCTCTAGAATAGGCTATGTGATTCCTGAAGTTTCCCACTGGACAGACAGATAACCTTTCACATGCTTTTCATTGCTCATGTGGAATTCAATTAAGCTTTACAATGTATTTTTAGAAAGATATCAAAGGCATGGTATAGGGAGCCATACTGTCTTGCTAAAAAATTAATTACAACCTACCTAGTGCTTTCCCCTTTGATTATTAATTATTTATGTCTACTGAAGTCCTGTTTACCCCAATTTCTAATTCCATGCTGTGCATTCTTCTAAAAGAACTAACTACGTAATTTTTAGATTTTTTCACCTTAGGTTTATTTTTTTTCCCTAAAGGATGGGAATTTTGATATCCTGAAATGTATTGAATGTGTTCTCTTTTTTGAAAATTGTTGCCTCTATTGTGATATGCTCAACAAAGGCCATGACAGAAAACCTAGTTTTCTGTAGGTGTTAAAACCTACTAGAAATTACCGTTCTTCACTTGTAACTTTCTCCTTCCACTATTTTAATTCATTCTTCTGATGTGAGATGTTCTACACACCAGTATTCACGAGGATGACTGGCTGGAAATGTCTAATGAGTATGAATTAAACTTAACTCTGTTAACATTTTGATTTTTATTGCCCTCTCCCCCCATTTCTGGAGATTTTCATGTAGAAATATAAAATCCCGTTTTTGTCAAGGTCTGCCTTCCACATATTTCTTTTCATGCTCAGTGATGGGATGGAACGTGTTCAGTGTATTTCTTGTAGTCATGGTTCTTTCCAGACTAACAAGCTTACCTGTTTTTTTTAGGAAGAGGAAGTTTCTCCACAGTTGTTTACCTTCCACGAAGCTGTGTCACAAATGGTAGAAATGGAAGAGCAAGTAGTAGAAGACCACAGGGCTGTCTTCCAGGTAAGGATGGATCTCTGTTTTGTTTCATCCTAATCTAGGAATTTTGTTTTTTCCAATTGAAGCAAATATCCTGCATATGATTTGTGTATATGATGCAGGGTATCATCTGGTCATTACTTTGCAGTCAGGGATTTCTAAATTGTTTTATTACACTAAATCCATTGTAGCAAACAAATAGGGGCAGATGTTTAGATCTGATAACCACTAATCTTTATCCCCATGATGAAAGAGAAGCATATTTTTCTATCAACCCAGGAATCTAATAAGATTTTCCTTTTCTTCTCACAAGCATTCCTAAATAGTTTGTGTTCATTGTAAGAAAAGTTATTTTCAGTACTGAGATACTTTCTGATTTAGTCCTTTTCCAGCATTAGTGACTCTGTTTTTTTTTTTGTAGTTGCAGGAAGTTCATTCAGATTGGTCTTGAAATTTTCATTTCACTGTCTAATGTACGCTAATATTCATATTTCAAAGCTGGAAATTAGTAGTAATGTTTCTATCAGCACCATTTCTGTTGATGGCTTGGTCGTCTCCCTCTTAAGATGCTGTAATACTCCCCCCAAGTATTCTTCTGTGATATTCCCATCCGAGCTACTCACATCCAGAAGAGACCAGTATTTTTCTAACTGCCTGTTTGCTTCCTTTTTACAGATACATAAAGGTTTTCACTTGCTATTAGTCAGGGTCTTTGGAAGGAATATTGCCAACAAAGTACAGTGCTGGTCAGCACCATGGATCCTTTTACATTCACAAAACAAATTGTAATAATAAGTATGAATTACTAGTTTTCAGAGGGAAATGTGAGCTGCTTCTGTTTATAACCCAAGAGTCTTTAGGCAGGCTGTCCTTTTGGCACATCTGCTGCAGGAGAACAGCAGAACATTAAACCTGTGAGGAATATACTCACCTCCTCAATGTAGGCATTGAACTTAATGGAACACTGATGTGTGGTCATATAATACAGCAGGATGCTAAATAACACATTCTCCAACAGATCTAGAGATTTAGTTATGAAACACTAGTCCTGAAGTAAAATATGCAGAAGTGTGAAAGTCAAACGCCATATGCCATAGCTGTGTCCTCATGCCTGGGACTTCTCGAGAGACAAGCTGCATTAATTTATGATGTTATTGCCTCTGTGTGTCCATCTGGCCTTCTGCTGGAGATTACTGTTCCTCACAGCAGTCACTAGAAGGAAATGTGTTCAAGCCTTAGCTCCCTTAGTTCGCAGCATGGCTTGTTAGCTTAGGCTATTGGCGGAGGTGTGCTGCACCAATACAGAATCTACAAGCTGTATCAGGCAGAAGTTGTCTTCCATCAACTTTCTTCTGGAAGCTGTTGATTCTGGGATACAAAATATCCTATCCTGACAAAAATGTCTAAAATGAACGAATTGTGCTCTAGACGTGTCCATCTTCCTTTGATTCTGTGATGTATGAGTCTACAATAGGTATCCTAAAAAACATACATGGGGTTTGGACTGTATTTTTTATATTACTTGAGCTACTGAGCACAGAGGGAAAGACTTAATTTTAGTATTTCAGGCCCAGCATGCCTAGAACTGTCTGCTGCTTTTTTTTTAAATTAAAGCATTTCTAATAAGATCAGTTCTTCTAATCATAGCTTTGCATGGTTCTGTAAGCTTTCAGCTCCTGTTTGCATTCTTTGCTGCAATACTTCTTTTTTTTTTTTAATTTCTCTTTTTTTGGTAATATTTGGAATGCAAAGGTGCTCAAGAGCTGGTTTAACCAACCTTTACAGTACTCAGATCTATGTGGGGAGTTAGCACAAGCAATAGAGAGCTTAAAATAGCTCTTGTTTTACGTAGCTTCTCTCAAAACTGGTTTTGAGCGTGGACAGAGTTGTCTTGTCTCCTTGACTATAGTAATAAGTCTGTGATTGCTGTCAGTGACAAACAGCCCCTATTTAAAATTGAAGACTCACTTCAGAACCATGTATGGTTATGGTTGTTGATACGGCTGCTGGAATTACGAAACTGTAGCAAACACACAACTTTGCTGTCCTGTGAATAAGGATTCATTTTAGGATTGAAATCTGTTTATTGAGGTGACTGTAGAGGTATGGTTATCCTGTGAAAAGGAGTAGGTCTTTGTTTTGCATCTCGTACTTCTGCCAAAGTATTTAGTTGTTTATTGTTTTTGTTTGTTTTTAATTGTAGGAATCTATTAGATGGCTAGAAGATGAAAAAGCACTTCTTGAGATGACAGAAGAAGTAGACTATGATGTGGATTCTTACGCTACCCAACTTGAAGCAATCCTAGAGCAAAAAATTGATATTTTGACCGAACTTAGAGGTAGATTGCTTTTAATCACTTTTGTTGGGGTTATTAGCAATTCATGGAGTGTACTTTTATTCTGGGATCTTTTTTACCTCTTATGCTGTCCTGTGGAAGGAATGTTTATTCTGTTGCCTGGGAACAAGTTCACATACGTGTTCCATTCATCCTAGTTTAAAAGAAAAGCCTGTTTTTTTACCTCCAGGAAATATGCACTTCTTCTTGCAACTTTCCCTTTCTTTTCCTTCATTCCAAAATTATAAATGGAGGAAAATGAAAATACAAAGGAAGTGCACAAAAAAAAGTAAGGTAATGTGATAAGCAAAAAGTACTTGGAAATCCTTGGGAGATGAGTGGTTGGAAAGCTGCCTGGCAGAGAAGGACCTGGGAGTACTGGTTGATAGTCGGCTGAATATGAGCCAGCAGTGTGCTCAGGTGGCCAAGAAGGCCAACAGCATCCTGGCTTGTATAAGAAGCAGCGTGGCCAGCAGGACTAGGGAAGTGATTGTCCCCCTGTACTCTGCTCTGGTGAGGCCGCACCTCGAGTACTGTGTTCAGTTTTGGGCCCCTCGCTATAAGAAGGACGTCGAGGTGCTCGTGCAAGTCCAGAGAAGGGCGACGAGGCTGGTGAGGGGTCTGGAGAACAAGTCCTACGAGGAGCGGCTGAGGGAGCTAGGATTGTTCAGCCTGGAGAAGAGGAGGCTCAGGGGCGACCTTATTGCACTCTACAGGTACCTTAAAGGAGGCTGTAGCGAGGTGGGGGTTGGTCTATTCTCCCACGTGCCTGGTGACAGGACGAGGGGGAATGGGCTAAAGTTGTGCCAGGGGAGGTTTAGGTTGGATATTAGGAAGAACTTCTTTACTGAAAGGGTTGTTAGGCGTTGGAATGGGCTGCCCAGGGAAGTGGTTGAGTCACCATCCCTGGAGGTCTTTAAGAGACGTTTAGATGTAGAGCTTAGCGATATGGTTTAGTGGAGGACTTGTTAGTGTTAGGTCATAGGTTGGACTGGGTGATCTTGGAGGTCTCTTCCAACCTAGACGATTCTGTGATTCTGTGATCCCAGTTCCTGCTCTGTTGCAGTCTGTAATGTAGCAGTCTGCTCATTTTTAAATGTGTGTTGTTAACGTAGTTTTTTTACACAGCTGCATTTCTGTATGAATTTGTTGAATGAATTTACTTCTTTTTGTTGAAAACCATAGTGCAGTTAATTCTTAGCACCTGTACTGTTTGTCTTCTAAGTCAGATTGTCAGCTTAATACCTCACAGAAGGTACTCATACCGTAGTATCTTCATTTTAGCAAACGTTTTTTTTGATCCAGGTAACTCCTTAGAAGATAAAATCTTAGATTTTACTCAATCTCAGTATCTGCTGTAGGTTAGAATGAGTCAAACAAATCAGATGTGGCCTGCTCAGCAAATAATTGTCAATTATACATTCCTTTGCTTCATACAAACTAGCTGAGGGCTTCCTCTTCAGGAAGAGACAATTTGAGACACCAGCAGTGAGAAAATAAAATTTAGGTGACTCTCTGCTCTTCTAAAGCTTGTTGGATACCTCTTCTGAAACAGTGTTCTGGAGGTAAAGGTTGTCTAAAAAATCCTTGTGTGTTTACAGGTAGGACGATGTCTGTAGGGCTTACAGGAGGGAAGAACTGTTAAGTCAAAGATTCTTTCTCTCAGTAACTTCTGAGTTTTGCTTGTGGCAAACAATAGCCGCTGCATATTTCAGCTGTTTTTCCTGTCCTTTTGGGATTGATTTCTTTACATTGTTGTTCTGGTTTCCTTCTTTGAATTCTGGAGTGTATTACTGGGAAGTGGCTGGGAGAGGAATAGAAATATGAAGGATTGCCATGCTTCCTTTCCTAGGTTTCTCCCCCACCTCCTGCTAGTTATGATGAAAAGTATAAATGATGTGCTTATCTACTTACAGTGAAAAACTTCAAAAATGTAATAACAAATGCACTCATAGGAAAATAAAGTAGAATTTATTCTGGTGGGTGTTAGGATGCTACTGATTATACACTGAGATAAAATTTTGTCTGCTTTTAAAGATGGTTGAGAAGCTGCTGGGAAGGAAAGGGAAGTATGCTGTTTGTATCTTCCTGTACTCTCCAAGTTAGAAGCAGAACTTAAGCACAAACAGGTTACATGCTGGGAGTGCAACTGTGCAGTTTCCTGCCTTGAGACTAGGCAGGATAGCATCTAAGAAGGGACCAAGTTGCTAAGCAGCTTGTTTTATATGGTGAGCACTGAATTTAAGCTTATCTCAGTCCTCTTGCCATTTGTAGCTTCAGCTGCTTTTCTGCATGAGTGTGGTTTTTTTTTTTTTTGTTACGCACTCGGGCAGGGATGTGGAACTTCAGGGCTCTTCAGGGCTTAGTCTCATGATCTGTGTTGAGAACAGGCACATCAGTACTCATTCTCTCTTTTTCCTTACAGATAAAGTGAAATCCTTCCGGGCAGCTCTACAAGAGGAGGAACAGGCCAGTAAACAGATCAACCCCAAAAGACCACGTGCCCTTTGAAACGGGCCTTTGCTGCTAAAGGAATCCACAAACCCGTACTGCTGTAGCACACATTTGTTACAAAACCCAGTGGCCGTAAGAACTCAACTACTTGAAAGTGTAAAAACATTAGAAATGTCTGTGGAAGTGTCCTGTTTCTTATTCACCTGAGTGACATTTTCGGTTTTGTGTGAAATGCTCCTATGATGTCTACAAAATGCTTCTAGACCAGACAGCACAACCATGCAGGGTTCAGATCTGTGAAGCACTTTGTTTAAAATATTTCATTTATTCGAATTGTGAATTTTTTGTTTGGAAGTATTTACCATGTTTTTAATAATGAAGTAAAACTGTGGCCACTAAAGTCACAGTATTTCCTTTAAACTATGTTCAGTTTTGTTACAAAGACCAGCTGTGCAGTTTTAAATTGTGTTTGCATGCATGCACACCTCACTAGTGGTTGTACATAACTTCTCTTCTACATACAGCTGTGCTTACCTCTTCCCATTCTGTGCCTTGATGAAGGCTACTTAACCCTAAACATCCTCTTTTTGAAGCACAGCCTTAATAAACAACATTCCTTATTTGTCAATATAAATTACTTTTAGTGTGTGTACATTTTTAATGTATTTTGAGACCTTTTTTTTTTTTGGTGGTTAGTTCATTCATTTCACAGGATGTGCCATATCATTTGAACAGGAACTGCAAGAGCTGTTGGAGTGTACAAACAGCTGGACATTCCATCCTCCTTGTAAAAAATCTGGATTTTAGATTCATTTGAACGGCGTAAAGAATGGTTATATAATTCTAACATTTTTCTCTGTAAAAACAAACAAAAAAAATAAAACAAAAAACAGAAATATAAATTAGTTGATGTATGATAAAGGGTAATGTTTAAGTACTGAGGAGAGTTGTATCTTAGGATAATGCAGATAAGCAGTATGTGGTATGATGTGATAATGCTGTTGGAAAGAAGGTACAATCTGACCTCTGTGTATGATGGATAGGATAACTGTCAAAGTTTGGGGATATAGCTAAAGAAATACGTACTGGCCTTTCACATACTGTTAAAATTTGGCTTTTGATGCATGACAGACTTACATGTACATTAACTGTAGTTTGCAGGTAGTTTGAGTAGCTCTGTTGCTTTAAAAAAAAAAGTAGCTAATGCCTATTTTTCCCTTTGTATACGGTGCCAGCAGCTGAAAAGTGAGGTGAAATTGCATCATTTGAGGATTTGCACAATACCTCTACCTAGTGCTAATAGAAATCCCTCAAGTACCTGAATTCTCACAAATGGCGCCATGTATATCAGCACTTTTTAACTGGTGGCACTCAAGTTATTTTTGCAAAGTCGGTATCCAAGAAAGACTAACCTTTCATGTACGAATTTTGTGTCAAATGAAGAGTTGTAGACCTCTCTAGGAGTTCTCCCTGTTTCCAGGAGTTCCTATCAGCAGACTTTCCCTTGGAACTGTTTAAACATTACTTTTGGAATACAGGCCTGTATGTTTGTGCCAGGCCTGAAGGAAAATAAAGGGAAGGCAATGAAAAGAGAGTTAAATGAGCCAGGAATTCCTGTAGTGTTTAATGTTTGTATCTCCCATAGGAAGGTAGGCTATGGGAAGCTATTGTTGCATCATGGTTAAATCAAAAAAATCCTCCTGTGTGTAAACATGAAAACTGAAACAACAATGTAGATTTTACATAATGTGTTTAATAAATTAAGCTATTAAATGAACTACAGCTGAGAATTTACTTCTATGAAGGCTCTGTTCTGCTTTGGGAAGGGTTGCGCTTTGTAAACACACGTGAGTTGTTGCACTTTTTAAAAGGCCTCTGATTTCAAAATGAACATTTACTTCTGGAAAAAAATATTCTATGCAAATTTGTAATTTAAGAAGAATTCCCCAGAGCACTGTCCTGACTTTCATTTTGCAGCAGGTCTTGAAGAAACATCACATGGCTTTCTGAGCATTTGGCTAAGAACGTCATTCATCGCAGTTTAAAAAATAAATAAATAAAAAGAGGCAGCCACTTTTGTTAGTGGACGATAGTACAGGTTATTGTATAATACCAGAGGGTTTCTTTGAACTTGCTCTGAAGAACTCTTACTTTATAAAGAGCCTCTAACGACTGGGGCATCATATGTGGGAAACAGTTGCTTCCCTACTACTCCTGCATGCAAGCCAAGAGCCCCAGCCAGGCTGTGGTTTATAGCAAGTAGTAACGATGACAGGCAGAGAAAAGGCAGGTAGATCTCAGCACCTTTTACTAAACCCTGTAAATGACGTGGTCTGTGAGATACCAGCTGCAGGTTAAAATCATGTCTAGTGGCCCTTAAGAGACTGCCTCTGTGATGAGCCTGCTGTAAAGAGTAGTTCTACACTGAGACTGAAGCGGTGAGAATTAAAATAAGCAAGTGAATGCAGCTGGTTATAGCACTTGAATTCTGTAGGCCATTGTATGATGGTCAGGCATGACTAGGACTCAGACAAGCATATTCTGTTTCCTGTGCTGTAAAACAAAAGCTTACAAAAAACATGATGAGTATCTCCTGTATTTCTTCCTTCTGTGTTGGTCTGTGCCTATTGCTATGGCAGCTTAACCATCGCTCATAAATTGGTTCTATAGGCAGTGAAGCAGCACTGGAATTGTTACAGTATAAAATAATTGAGCACTCCTTCAGGATGCCTGCAAATTCAGGCAGTGTTTCTGAATCACTGACCTTTCAACTTGCATGAAGTTGAATACTACAGTACTTTTTGTTAATCTGTCTCTTCTGCATTTACTGGCAAGATGCCAGACATGAAACAAATGACTTAGTACAGAATCATAGAATATCTCAAGCTGGAAGGGACCCACAAGGATCATCGAGTCCAACTCCTGGCTCCACACTAAAACCACCCAAAAATCAGACCGTGTGTCTGAGAGCATTGTCCAAACCCTCCTTGAACTCCACAGCTCGGTGCCATGACCACTGCCCTGAGGAGCCTGTCCCAGTGCCCGACCACCCTCTGATATCCAGTCCTGATACCCAGCTTATGGTAGTTAATACACAGTTATGCCATCAAACTTGCATCATGCTACAGAGCTAATGGTTACTGTTTTCCTGAATTGTAAGAGAGATCAAAGTGGATTTTTCTTTTGATGGTTGCTATGTAGAGTTAACGCAAACTTCCTTGGGAAAAAACTCTGCCTTGTCCTTAGTAACAAATACATAATCCAAACTATATTAAGACACTTCAATAAGTCAGGACACATGAATGTATTGCTTTGAGGTTCACTGAAAGCTTTGATCTATCTTAATCCTCCTTTTGGCCTTGAATGACAAATTTTTCTGACAAAAAATAGCTGCCTGACTTCACAGGTGAACACCTGCTATAACCACCTTCTTCTGTCCATGTTTAAGACCGCTGGCCAGTTAGTAATTTTCTGCTGATTCCTACAGGGGTCTGATGGCAGTAAGGAGGTGGTAAAGGAGATGACACTGGTAATGTTAGGTCCCTCAATGATATTTCCAACAACTGACACCAAGCCCGTATGATAAATGCTCATTTCTGAAAAACACTTACTGGGATTTCTTGAATGGAAATACGTTACTAACAGACTTAGAATGCTAGTAGCTACCAGACAAAAAGGAAGAAATGGACATTCCAAATCAAAAGGAAGTGTTTAAATATATTTTAAAAGAAACAAGAACCAAGTGGAATGACTACAAATCCATTTTTGTTGCTAAACACAGACTTATGAGTTATACCGTAAGTATTACAAGAATATACTGAGATCAAGTTCACGAGCAGAGAACACAGATTTCAGTTATGGAAGCATCAATCTGCATGTCACCGGGTAAATTTAAACATATTCTGTTGTGTGGAAGTCCAGCATCTCACTTCAGTCCTGAAAGAATTTAACGCTTTTAAAATAAGGAGTGGCATCTTGCCTATTTATTACCTCTGATAAAATGTTAATAAGAACCAGTGTGCACTCTGTATTCTGTTGCTTTTGTGAGAAGAGCTTGTCTCATTGCAGTCACTGTGGCTTCAGTAAGGCTTAGATAAGAAAATAAAGATCTTTCACTCTTCTGGTAGAATCTATGAGAAATGGATGCCTTCTGAATTGAAGCCGTGCAACAGTCTGAAAAAGTGAAATATTCATGTTATAATTTCCACTCATTTATACAGCCAATTAAGTCATTTCCAAGTCACGCTGGCTGGCAAAGTATATAAGTAAGTAGCATAAAAGCAGCTACTGTTGTTCAAGTACTATAAAAATTGTTAGGAAGCTTACACTACAAGTTACTATGAAGTTTGCCATTGTATAGATATATTTCCAGTGCAGTTACTGGTGGTGAGTCCTAGCAGGTTTGCTGCATTTCTTTGAAAAGCAGTGACCATGATAATTGTTATGCTGAGAAACAGCTAGTTTTATCTTGAATTAAGACTGAATTAGGACAGGATTCTTGTTCTAACATAAATTACTCACCAGAAGAGCAGAAAATAGTAACTAATTACTAAAATTTCCAAATTACGTTAAGGCCTAATCCTCAAGACAGGAGGACAGCGAAGGATTGTGTAAATCTCCAGAGAAAATTACGATAACCAATCCTGTTATTAGAGCCATTTTTAGCAGAGACACTGTCTAGTGTCTAGAACACAAATTACAGAAGCAGGGATCTTTAGCTAGTTCCATCTGAGTGCTGTAAGCAGCAGTTTATATTGGGTTTATGCAGAGGAAAATGGTTAGTTCTCTTCTGATGTAACCCAATGCTTATCTGTTTGACATAGAGGTATAGAAGCAGGTAGAATTTGAAAAAGCTTAATAGGGTAAAGAGAAAAGATTTACCTAATGAAGTCATCTATATCCATTGAACGAGCTCGTTTTTCAGAGAAACCTGTATCTTTTAGGACTGTCTGTATTTTCTCCGCAATTTTGAAGTTTTCAGGTATTTCCTATCAATGGAAAATGGGATACAAATTACTTTTCTATTCATAGCATAGAAATAGGTTAATGTAAATAATCTATTCTTCCTTTGCTTTTAGAAGAGTTCTTCTTTCAAGTGACATAAGCTGTAGCTTTTCTTCTATGGATTATTGTATTCTTGCATCTGAATTTTTATATCTCATCTCATTCACTATAAATGAATCACCAACAGTATTGTGACACAGACTCCAAGTTTCCTTACTAGATTTTGGTAAAAGTCCATCCTTGAGACATATACAGCCAATATATTAACAATATCCCCAGATTTCATTTTTTTCACTGTAACTTAGTGACCCTTTTAAACTGTTCTTTAAGAAAAAAAGTTTCTACCTTCCCAAAACTCTCTTGGAAAAGCTTTAACATGTCAAGCTTTTCAATTCTGATTTTTTTATTCTTAGTATTTAGGTCAGAGTACACATAAATAAAACATAATATATTAAAAAGGAACTTACTCTATTATGTAAGGAACAATGAATTCGGTAATTATGATCCAGCAACTGCTCTACAGCACTGGACCTGAAAGAAATTCAAACCTAGAATGAAAACTGATCTTTAAATGTTTTGTTTTTGACTTAACTGGTTGTTCATCTTTAATATAAAAATAAACTAATGACTACACAGAGCTGTTCTTCTTAAACAGCTGACTAAAAGTTTAACTTGAGAAGTCTGTGACCTCAGCATAAACTCTCCATCGTGGTTTATCTCAGATTCTGCTGGCATGCATATAACACTGCTAGATATTTACACAAAATAAATGGTTAATTTGACGAACTCTCAAACTTAAAAAAATTCTTCTAACAGAAGTTACTTACTTAAAGGCTGCAGAGAGTGTCTTGTTTTTCCTAACAAAGGCTATCCTTACCAGACCATCCCATTCCTGAAATTAAAGCACACAGTACTTAATGAAAGGAACATACAGTTGCTAAGAACAAGAACACTATTGGCAATTTCACAAGAATACTGAATGCAAAAACGTCTTTTCAGTAGAGTACCTTTCTTAACAATACAAAGAGCATGCATTCTTGGACAAAGCAACCCAAATGGAGGGAAAAATATTTCACACAATAAAACCTTTGAATTGTTCTTTTTTATGCCTGGGTACCACTGTCCAGATCTTACGTGATGAGAATGCGGACACTTCAAGAAAATCTGCTAATGCTAGGCAAGGCTGAAATGGTCTCGAAGACCAAAGCATTTTAAAAATTAACTTTTGAGTATATTATCCTGTAGCATCTGCCTTCTGAGACTATGCAGAGTAAGGTAAGAGTTCTCAAAAACACTCCTTTGATCACAAGTAACTTAAGTCATCAAGCTGGAAGAAATTCTGTGACATAATAAGCACTATGAAAGGGATGTTATGAGTAGCAACTCTCCAACTGATACGGAGGTAGTACCTCAGTCTTGTCAGAAATAGAATCATAGAATTGGATAGAAGGGGCCTTAAAGATCACCCAGTTCCAACCCCCTGCCATGGGCAGGGACACCTCCCACCAGACCAGGTTGCCCAAAGCCCCATCCAGCCTGGCCTTGAGCACTTCCAGGGATGGGGCATCCACAGCTTCTCTGGGCAGCCTATGCCAGGGCCTCACCACTCTCTGAGTGAAGAATTTCTTCCTTATATCTGATCTAAATCTCCCCTCTTCTATTTTAAAACCATTCCCTGTTGTCCTATCACTACTCCCTGACAAAGAGTCCCTCCCCAACTTTCCTGTAGGCCCCCTTTAGGTACTGGAAGGCTTCAATAGGGTCTCATTGGAGCCCTCTCTTCTCCAGATTAAACAGCCCCAACTCTCTCAGCCTGTTCTCATAGCAGAGGTGCTCCAGCACTCTCAGCATCCTCGTGGCCCCCCTCTGGATTTGTTCCAGTAAATCCATGTCCTTCTTGTGCTGGGGGCTCCAAAGCTGAACACAGGACTCCTGGTGCAGTTTCATTAGAGCAGAGCAGAGGGGCAGATCACCTCCCTCACCCTACTGGACATGCTGCTTTTGATGCAGCCCAGGACACAGTTGGCTTTCTGGGCTGCAAGCGTACATTGATGGCTCATGTCAAGCTCCTCGTCAACCAACACCCCCAGGTCCTTCTCCTCAGGGCTGCTTTCAATCCATTCTCCACCCAGCCTGTATTGCTGCTTGTATTTGTAAGTACTGCAAGAAAAGCTGCACCCAATTATATGCAGATAATGCAGTAATACAAGCCTGATCAATACAAGAGTAAATATTGTGGTGTTTTGTAAATACCAACGGATACTTAGTAGTGAAAACAACATAAACAACTGAGTAACAAGTACAAAGAAATGAAACAAAATTAAACACTATTACTAGAACATTACATTGTTATTATACTATACAACACTTACCTGAAAGTTGATAGGTGGTGGTGGGTTCTTTGGCTCTATTCTGACAACACTGGATTCCACTTTGGGAGGAGGCCTGAAGTTGTTCTTTCCAACCTGTTAGAGGTTAGGCAGCTGCATGAATAGGCAGTGAATCCTCACGTTCTTAGAAACATTATTCTCTCTTTGATAGCTTTGTTAAGTAAAGCAGAATGACAATACCTTCATCAGATGGTCCACTCGAGCTAATAACTGAGTATTAATAGAAAGTCTGCAGTATAGCTTAGTTCCTGGTTTTGCAACCAAACGAAGTGCAAATTCCCTTTGAAACATAAGTATTGCACACCTGAGAGCAACAGAAATGAGAAAATGAATTCTAAATCTAACCAACTTTTAAGTCAAAAGCTAACTGCTATTTAGAAAATATTTTTTCCCCCCTCAGGACTTAAAGGAATGGAAGTCTGTGATATGCACACACTCCCTTAATTAGGTAAGACTTAGAAACAAACAAACAAACAAAAGAATACAACTTGGTAAAACTATCCAAGTTTCATTAAAACTACAATAGAATTTTGTTCTTTATACTGCTAAATGGATCAGAGAGAGTCCAGTCTCAGAGTTTCATGCATGACAAATAATTTTGAGTAATTTCACAGCAAACCCTCCAAATACAAATTCTCTAGCACCAAAAGTTGATCAGTAACGTCACTAATGTTAATATTTCAGCGTGAGAAATGAAGAACTACTGTCATGGTGAACAACACACAGAAGTACCTGGGCAGTTACATTTTTAGACCAGACAATAGTAAATGTCTTGGCTTCAATTCTACCCTTAGCACACTTACTTCCTAACATAGGAAGACATTTGAAATGTTACCATGCTCTGCTTATCCTTGGAATAACGATTATTTATAATCTGAGTGCAAACAGGTGCCATTCTTCCTTTCATCAGCTTGACTCTCACGCCAAAACTAAGTTTATCCTTATGCATTAGTTGATATTAACTAGTTGACATTAACTAATTTTCAATCATTGACAGTTTTCTTATTATAGAAAAAAAAAATTGGTGTGGCTCTGATCCACCAAAATATTTAAAAACTAAAAAAACTGATTTGTGAACATTTGTGAAACTATTTTTTTGCCCTTCCCCCATCCCCCATCTGGTAATCTAGAGCAGTGCTCTTGTACATACCTGAAAAAAGGTCTATGAAGTAACAACTTGAAAACAAATGGTGAGGAAATCTGAGGAAAAGAGTAACAGCATTAGTGTAACTTCCAGGCAGTTATCATTAAAAAAAAAAAAGTTTTACCGTGTTGTTTAGCGCATACCTGGTAAGGTAAGTTAGCTACACATGCATCAAAGAATGGCAACTCTGTTTTCAAGACGTCTCCAACCTTGATTTCGAGTTTGTTTGCCAGACACCTGGGTGAAAATATACTGTGGTTATCTTCAGATAAGCATGTTGACAATGTTTTTGCCAAAGCAGCTCCACCGCTTTAAGTCATCACTACTTCAAAGGTTGATACGTACGTGCCCTGGACTCTCTTCTGAAGTTCACCCACAAGTCTAGGGTCAATTTCACAGGCAATAACCTGAAAATAAAGCAGATACTTGGAACTTTATACACGAACTCCTCCTAGCTGGGATTAAAATTACAATTGTAAAAAAAACATCAAATAAATATTGCTATGCAATTAAATAACTCTTAAATACTTCTCATTACATTATGCACCTTTTTTTCTGGCACCACAAAACATGCAAAAGTTATCACATAAACCGACAAAAGCAATGTAGTTTGACAAAGCCATGCATATTTTACAAACACAGCTAAAAAAAAAAAAACATTGATATACATGCAAATGTTAAGAAAAATACACTTTATTCTACTTTTTTCAATCAGGTAGCTGAAAACGCTTCTCTATTCCAAAGGCCAAGCCATAACATGGCATGCGTACGGGAAGGCGGTGGTAAAGTCACACTTACTTTTTTTACTTTCTCTAGCATTTTTACTGTCAGGTTACCAGTTCCAGGGCCGACTTCCAGAATGACATCTGTACGTCGTAAGGCAGCCTAAGAACAAACAAAATAATAAATAAAAATTATTAAATAAGGAATATTTTTCTGGAACTGATTTCTAGCAGCAATTCAATTATAAAATGAAAAATATAAGCAGCTCAATAAAAAGCTGAAATCAGCTAACAGAGAAGTATGAACTTTTTTTTTTTTTTCTTCTTTTTTAAGGAGGGAAGCGGTGAAAACAAGGACGTCGTACAAGTTAACTAGGAGCGCCACTCGGCCGAGCACAGACAGGTAAGTGAGCAAACAGCCCCCCGCCGGCCCGGCACCCCCCAGCGCCCACCTTCTCGATGATGCTGTTGACGACGAGCGGGTTCTTCAGGATGTGCTGCCCGGCGCCGGTGTTGAAGAGGATCCCTGCGGAGAAGCACAGACACACACAGCCATAACGCCGCTCCCGCCCTGCCCGCACGCCCCGCTCCGCGGCCTCCCGGGCCAGGACTCGGCCTCACCGGGAGCCTTCCCCTCGGGCCGCTCCCGCCGCGGCCGCTTCCCGGCCCGCGCCTTGGGCATGGCGGCGGCGGCGGGCACGGCACGGCCCGGCTGCGAGCACGCGTGCGGCCGCCGCGGCACGGCTATAGGGGACTACGCGTCCCGTGGAGCACCGCGGCGGCACCGCGACGCACGGCAGCGGGGCGGACCCCGACGGCGGCCGCGGGGGCCCAAACGCGGCGGTGCCGCTGGGGGCGGTGCGCGGGCAGGAGGAAGCCCCCGGCCGCCTCTGTCGGTGGTCAGGCCGACGGCTTTTGTGTGACGGAGGTTACCGAGGTGCTGCGGTGCGCCCGCAACACCCGACGCAGAGCAGGGCCAGTGTAATATCAGTGGTGCGTTTGCGGCAGCTATTTAGGTTTGTCTGAATGGCGTTAGCCACTTACGAGTGGTTTGATGCATTGGTGCTGCTATCTCCTCTTTTATCTTACATATAATTATTATGGGAATATACTTTCCTCTTTTATCTTATATATGGGAATATACATGTCCCTAACGTCACAAAGAATGGCAGCCTGTTTTCCTAGGTAAATACTTTTATTTATTAGCTAAATAGTATTTCTTATCTAAATAGTATTGCTTAATATACAGCATGAGGGAAGTCAATTGCATTGGTTATTTAGACATCGGTTTATTGTTGTGAGGAGGTTAAAAAACACACAGACACACACAAAAAGCAGAATACCCATTCCAGCTAGCTGTGCGTGAGTAGAAGGCAGGAAAAAAGAGTGAGAATAGATAGCAAGGGGGAAAGAAAAGAAAAAGTTGTTAATAGAGGATTTTCTGTGTCAGAGTATTCAGCATTATGCTGTGAGAAACACCTCAAATAATTTTCTTCAGACAGGATCTTCTGTGAAGCTATTTTCTTTGCAATTGCAATGGCAGGCGTCCTGTCAATTGGGAGCACATTTTAGTAAACAAATCATAACCTTTTATTCCCTATTACCCGACACCTGATCACCTCCCGTTTCCTCATTGGCTGCGTACTGCAAGTTCACAAGCTACTTGACGCTTCTCTATACCATATACGTACAATTTTTCTTTTTTCTCAACCCTTTAATTTCTCCTTTCTTATGTTTTGAGAACTTGTGATCTTTGTTTTACCGTACTCACACTGCTCATCCTGTTTTTCTCAAGCTTCTACCTTATTTTGGAACAGTGAGGCCTTCTACTGTCCACTTACCTACTTAGCATTTCTCCTTATTATGACTACACAACTGCCTTGGCATACAGAAAAGTAATTCTCTATTGCAAAAACACAACTTAGTTTCTCACACTACACAACTACCTTTGAATACAGAAAATTAGTTCTCTACTGCAAAAACACAACTTTGTTTCTCACAATGCTGCTATATACGAACAACTAGAATTATTTCTTCCTTCCTGAGTCCTCCAGGGATGTCCCATCTTCCAACACCTACTATTTAACTTTTTTTCAGCCTCGAAAACATGACTAAAAGGTGATTTCAAACAATGCTAAAGCAACATGACGTTTTAACTGACATGAATGGGCTATCAGTTTATCATCAGAAACTGTGCCTTAAAATTGAATAGCCCTGTGTTGGCACACCGTACGGGTGAGTGTTTGCTGCTGTTCCGAGCTGACGTGCTGTCACGGGCGAAGGACACAAACCAAGCGGTAGGGCTGTGTACAGCAGCCCCAGCTCCTCATTCCGCTGCAGATCCGGGCATCTCAGAGCCCAGCCTGACGGTTTCATCAGATACACCTTCAGTGTTTGCTGTTCCTCCGAAGAAACAAACACAGATGAAGTCACTGAGCACCAAACGCCTGGCTCGGTGCACGTGAATGCACCGCGTGTTTGTACGGGAGCCCCCTCATGCCGTGCTCCCTCGCCGCTCAACTGCTCGGGATGAGCGCGGAGTAAATAAAACTCCCCCAAAACTTTACTCTTCCTTCCTTCCGTTACCTCCCACCGCTTACACACCGACCTCGTCAGCTCGAGGCCACCCACGAGACGTGTCGCGAGACACGCACACATCGCGACCGCCGCGCCCGCTACGCGACCGTTAAACGTCCGTTACCCCCTCGGCCACGCCACGCCCCCCCTCCCCCCGTCGGCGGCGGCACGCGCATGCGCGGCGGCGGGCGGGCGGGGAGAGCCCCCCGCCTGCGTCGCTGGGCGATGACGTAATCATCGGGGCGCTGCAGCGAACCCCTCCCCCCCCCCCTCCCCCCCCCCTCCCCTCCCCTCCCCGGGCTCGTGGCGCCAGCTTCGGAGCGGGCGGGGGTCGCGCGCCAGGGCCGGCCCCGCCCACCGCCGGCCTCGCCCCGCCCACCGCCGGCCTCGCCCCGCCCACCCCCGCGTGCGGCGCCGCCACCGCCCGCCGCCGACGGTGAGCCGCGCGCCGGGCCCGCGCTGCACGCGCCGACACCGTCGTCACAGGGCTAACGGCCGCCAACGGCCGCCTTCTGTGAGGGAGCGGCCGCGCCCCGGATACCGCGGCGGGTCGGGGGGTGCCGGGCCCGGTCGGGAGGCGGGGAGGGGGCGAGGCGGCCTTCGCCGCGCTGTTGGCCGCCGCGTGTGCTGCCCGCTGCCCCGCCTCAGCTTCGGCTTATTTTTTGTTTTGTGTTTTTCTCCTCCCGGCTCTGCGCGTAGGTCGCGTGGCGAGTGAGAAGGGGTCTGCTAGCTAATTGCGGGGAGCCGCTGCCGCGTTTCTCCTTGCGGTGGCTCTCCGTGCGGGTACGGCCGGCGGGGAGGCGTCGGTGAGCTGAGCGGTCGGGCTGCATCTTGGCAGAACTTCAGTTCTGTGGAAAAGGGCGAGTACCGTTTTATTAGTTGTTATTTTTTTTTTTTTGCTAAATACGCTTATTTTCTTCCTACAGATTCTGGAGGGATAGCAGTTGACAACTTACTGGAAACGGCTTCTTCCCAAAATTGAAGGCAGGGTGGGTGCAGGAGTGGTGAGTTATGTCTTCTGTTTGTGTTTACGTACAAGTTGGTAATGTGTGAAGTGTAAGAACGTGGCCGTAAACACAGTGCTGGTGCAGTTTCCAGGTTCTGCTGCTACATACCTTGCTTCCCCTGCCTCAAAGATCAAGTGGATCTGTAATGTGTGTGCAGTGCCTTTCGGATTCACATTCGTAATACATGGGACCACCTCAGTCCTTACAAATAGCATGTTCCTTATGGGTTATGACTTCTTGAAACTTTAATGCTAGTATCTTTCATCACTCTCTACTTTTTCTTCTCGCATTCCGTCATTGTAATGTTCTGCAAAAGGGTGTTTTGTACTGTAAATATATATATATATATATATATATGGCCTAATAAAGGCTTTTGTTGCCCAAGCTGAACATAGAAAATTTTGAAACTGTATCATCAGACACAAGTTCTAACCATCTTCTGAAATTGTTTTCAATTCAATTTTCAGTTCAATTAACTATTTAATAATTAATTTAAAGTCTCTGCATGAAGGCAGACAAACTTGCATTTCTATGTCAGCTCTTGAATACTAATTCACTATGAAGTGTTCAGTCGTGTTTTTGAAAATCTACTAAAACAAGATGAGCTAGGAAGAATAGGGAATAAGATTAGTCTTATGAGTTTGGTCATTGCATAAGCTGACTATTAAACATTAAAAATATTCTTCTATTGTCTCTGTGTTTCTCTTTTTTTTTTCTTTTTCTGTGTTATTGGTACTGAGCCCTATGACATGGTTTCCTCTGAGCTATATCCAAGCATATTCCTTGGAATAGTCCCACTGTCAGTTTTTATTCCTGTTATTTCTGTTGGGATTTTTGGTCAGTTTCATTTGGCCACTTTCCATTTACCATAAGAGGCCATTTTTCTTCATCTGCATATTTTATAATGTAATCTGAGATACCTCTGTAAATATTATCAGCCTTGCTCGCAGCTCTCCATTATTCCTGTGTTCCTCCTTTTTCTTTACTCCTTCTTCCCTGGTGTCTTCTGCATGCTGATTTTTCTTATACCTGGGTTTTAGTTTCAGTGTTGTACTCTTGTAAAAAATACATACATATACAAATTGTTATAAATAAATTCTAGTCTTCTGTTTCTGTCAACAGCAGTGAGGAGAAGAAACACTGTAGCTCCTTCCTACATAAGCGTTTTTATTTCTCTTTATTATGTTTTCAATTGGCAAAGTGTAGACAGTCTTTCTCATTTACATAAAAAAAAATCTATTGCTTTTGAAAGTCTTAATAATGACTAACATTAATCTTTGTAGTGATTGCGGTCATTAGTGTAGTTGTTAATGGTTCTAGAAATACCCTGAACATTCAGAATACTGGTGGTTTGTTTGTTTGTTTTTACTACTCAGTAGAAATACTAACATCTGGCATGATTGATACAGGTACTATAATCTTAGGAAAAAAGGCTGGTAGGAAAATTTATAGAATGATGGAGAGAGGTTGGAATGATTACCAGCTGTTCCTGAAATTGACCGTATCCTTACAAGCATTGTTAATGCCATGTGAATATTGCTGCAGATGCTAGCTTTCACCTTCTTTTTTTTTAGGTGTCCCCTTACTGATTCTTGTGGCTTTTCAGAATAGCAACTTTGTTTTTCCTGTTTTCCTTAAAATAAGTGTGCTGAAAAACAGTCAGTCATAAGTTTCTCATTGAACCTCCCAAGCTGCAGTTTGTAGCTTTAGCCTGTCATCTGCCATTGACCTGAAGAGTTTGGCTCTGTCTTCTTTGAAAGTGCTCTTCAGGTAGTTGTTTGTTATTTGTAGGTGTCTTTTAAGTCATCCGTTAGCTCTGCTTCGCCACCTGAACAAGTCCTCAACATCTCCTCATAAGTCAGATCCCAGTCGTCTTAGTAACTCCGGGCTTTCCAATTTCTGCACTTTTTTCTTTGAACTGGGGAGAGGGAGAGCAATGATGACAAAACCGAAGACAGCGTGCTAGAAGCAGTCTGACACATTGCTGCACAGAGGAAAATAGTAACACCCCTAGAGCTGCTTACCATGTCCCTCTAAAAGAAGCCCAGTATGTAGTTTGCATTTTTTTCAGCAATAACACTATGTATTTTGTGCAATAATTTAACCAATTTCAGAAGATTGTAACTAGATCCGTTCTTACACCTCATCACGGTGGAAAAGAATTTATGGAATTAACAAAAGATAAAAAATGTATAGAATTAATTATTGGGATATGAATGAATACTGCATTCTTTGAAGTTCAAAAAAGTGAAGTTTGTAGGCATTTACAAATGAAATCTTTGGTTTGTTCCCTTGCAGATACATAGCTATTCTTTTTTTTTTGTTTTCATAATTGATGAGTGATTCTAAAATTCATGTGTGTTTCAGTGGTATGGGAAAAGTACCAGTATACTTTTTAGCCTCTATTAAGAGGACTGACTGATAACGGAAAACATGATGACAGAACATTCAAGAGACTAGGACTATTGTTTGAAGAGAACTGCATGTATGTGTATTTTCTTACAAAGAGAATTAAAGAGTGCAGTGTAGAACAGGAAAAGTGGATCCTGGATTTTTGCAAGGGAAAGGAGATGTAGGAGTTGGTGAGTAGGAACAGAAGTGCTGAACACTGGAAGGTAAGAATGAGAACAGAGCATTGGTTTTCCTGGTGTCTCAAGACATCGCTGGCTCATTGTGCTGAGGGGTTGCATTTGATGTGTTATATATTTTCTAGGTGTAAGTAAAGTTTTTTTATTTCAATGGAAACTGGGGAATATGCTGCTGTCTCAGGTCTATGCATGCGCAGTAGGGTCGTGGAGAACAGGTTTCCTTCTTGTATGTGGTTATGCTCACTTCCTCCATACAAGCAGAAATTCTGATGTGGCAATAAACCCATGCTTTGATTTGCAATTGGAAGATGTTCAATACCCTCAGCTGAAAGGATTTCTTTTCTTTTTATCCCCACGTGCTTCCTGCTTAGTTGCGATAGCAATAGGTATAAACCACAGAAAAGCAGCAGAAAGCAACAAGTGCTGCTGAAATTGCTCACTGCTTATTTTGAAAACAAGCTCTGAGATTAGATACAGAGGTTGGAAGCGCTAAGCTTTTCCCAGTGATCAAGCTTGGAAACTGTCTTTTACTACTCAAAAGTGCAGCCCCTGCCTGCCTTCTAAGAAAGTGGTGTTTCTAATGTACATAGACTCCACCAATGTTTCTGTGCACCTGTCATGGCTGTGAAGGCACCCAAAAGATAACAAGTATTTAGTACTTGCCTCATCTGTTTCATCTTCAGCACATCTTGTAGAACTTGTTTAACAATGAATTGAGTACTGGAAGTACTCAGCAGACTGTGGAGAAAATCCTTGTTCCTGTGGTGTAACCCATCTGTGATGTAACCCATGTCCCTTGTTTTTTGCTGTGCAACAGAAAAGACTTTTGCACCTCCTGTTTTAAAAGTGATCTGACCTGGAACAGCCCTGCTTCAGCTTTTATGTAATTCCTAAAGTTGTGGTTTGGTGGGGCTTTCATCGTCCTAATGCAATCCAGCTGTGTTCTATTGTTACATTCAATCTCTGATGATTTAATGTATTCTACTTACCTAATGAAAATGTTTGAAAAATATTTTTTAGAAATATATACCTTATATTATGTACTTACGCTTGTGCGTGGTTGGAAGGAGTACAAATTTTTCTTCCTCATCTGAAAAATCATGTTTTTATGGTATGCAAAGCTTTAACTGTCAGCTAAACGCCAGACCTGGTTGGGTCCTATCTGCAGGAACTGACAGCACGAAAGCATCTCTGCACTGACAGCAGTAAAAGTTGTGTTCTGGGAGGATCCACTAACACCTGAGATAAGAGCTGATGCCCTAAAGGTGTTGATCATCTTTACAGAGTGCATGCAGAGGATAGGATTTCTGTTGAAAATAAAGTTGTTTTTGGGAAAGGAATATCAGGAGAGACTTTTGAATCAGAATTGAATTTGTCTGTTAAAACCAGAGCCTGTAATGGCTTGATGCCATTGCTGGAAGTCCTGTGTTCCTCCAACGTCCTGTAGCCTCTTCTGGTGTCTGCCGAGTAGGGTACTCAGGTGACTTGACACACTAACCTTAGAAAACACAAAAAAAACTGAAAGACAACTTTTGGTTCTCTGGATGATTAGTGAGTTCAGCTGGCTTACCAAAAGTGAGGATGAGAGATGGTGAAAAGAAGGGGGTGGAAAGACAAAAACAAGAGGAAAGGGAGCTGGGGGGAGTGGTGGAAAGGGAAGTATATGTCTCCCTTTTGGGACCAATTTTTAAGTTGGCTCTGTTTTAATATATGTTTGTTTGAAGTATTTCTTTATGAGGCACAAGTAAAAAAAGATTGATAGACCGCATTGGTTCCCAGGATTTTTTTTTTCCTTTTAGGAATTACTTGTAGTTGAAAGTTCAGTATCTTAAAGGAATGCTGAAGTCATCTTGAAGGCATGTTTTTTTTTTTTTTTCCCCTGTATCTGAATTTGGTAATTGATTTAAATTTTTTTAAGATTTAAGGGAAAAGTACTTTTCTAGTGTTAAGATTGATTTTTATGAGAAAAACACATGCTGCTAATACCACAGTTTTCCATTTCACTGAAAAGGGACATCCCTAAACATGCATACTCATTCATTCTTAGGGTACTGTTAGGCATCTTAATACAGATCTTGGATCTCCTAATAACTGTCAGTGTTTGTTTATTAAACCTGCAGTTGGATGAACACTTCCAGCTGGCATAAACCAGTACTGCTGCTGAAGAAGCACCTGCTTGCTGTTCTGCCTGCTCTTTTATGCCTAGCACCCTTAGTTGCGTGGCAGCGTGGTGTGGAAATGATATGGGAGCTTGATGCAAATAAAAATCTATGCATTTTCCTCATCCTTCTCCAGCATCCAGCATTTAAGGGGTGCAGGGGTAAGCATAGGGTGGTACTCTTTACTTTAGTAATCATAGCTTTTTATATAAGCATACCTTATTTGTAATTAGCTTAAGCTGCAAAGTTTAATTTTATCTCATATTTCGCTTGTGACAGCTTCATCCAATGTTGTGTGGGGGATATCATCTACATGGGGTCAAAAAACAACAGTGTAAATTTGTGGAAGATCTGAGGGCTGTTAAATTCAAACGGCCTGCTTCTAGGAAGTCCTTGAACCACAGTCTTCTGGAGGATGGGAGAGTATTTTTCAGAAATATCACTGAAAGGTTGTCGTATTCCGGTGTTCTCACTTGGGCATCCAGTATGGTCTTTGTCAGAGACAGAATAATGGGTTAAATTATTTTTTGTTCTGACCTGCTAGGGTTATTATTCTAGGAGTGAGCCCCATTTTTTTTTTAAATGAAAATACAGACTTCTTGAAGAATGAGAAGCATTATCAAAAAAGAAACTTTGCAAATTCTTCTATGATTTTTTTTGTCATCTTTAGATCTGTCAGCTAATTATTTTGAAATCAGAAAATGAAAAACGTCCTTGCAGGTTTTTGTTTGTATTACACTAACTTCAATAAGCAAGTTATTTAATGAGAGCTGTTCTTGATGAATTATGTGAAACTTTAGTAGCAGCACTGTTCCCTGGGAGAAGAGACAAAAAAAAAAACAACCCTCCTTTTCTGCATTGGATTCAAATGTAGCTGAGAAACAGTTTTGTTTACCAAACATGATGTTAGTTTTTTAGTGAAAAATCAGTTTTTACACAGAAGTTCATTAATGATTTTTTTTCCATGTCCTTGCAATGGATATTTACAGCAAGTATCTGGATATGTGCCGCAGAATTGCTGTTGATACATGCAGTTTTCCTGTGCAAATCATTCTTTGAAGAACATGGTTCATCAATAGGCTTAAAATAAATTTATTTGGAGTTTAAGAAATTGTGTAACATTTTGCTTAGGCACGTACACACTGCAAGCCTGTTAACTTTCAGAAGTTGTCTGTTTGGTTTTCACCTCACAATTAAAACAATGTTCAGCTATTTTTTTAGTTGATTAGGTGCTCCAAAATTATACTTTATCAGGTTCTGATGGCTGGTGTGAGATAAGAATGTATTTCTTTTGGAAAGCAGTTAGTTTGACTTTTAAGTGGAAATATTTGTAATCACTTCAAATATGAATTATAGTTTTGATCTTGTAGGAATTGAGATATGTTTTTGTCTTTTGTGCAAGCTCTACATCTACTTCTTAGGACATTTTACCCCCATTTACTTCTTTTCCTCTATTCGTTTCCCTCACTACCTTTCTTTTAGGTTCTCTGAAATTCTATTAGCTATAATAGACATACTTCAGCACTACAGTGTTTATACCAGAAAAATCTGAATGTATCTTTTACTGCAGCTTTGCTTGTGTGTCTGTTTTACTAAGTTCTTTGTGCTGTGCGATATAAAGTTCCTGTTGTGATCCGTGTGAGTTAACCCAGTGTTTTTATGTGCTGTCATTGTCTTGCTGCTTCCTGGTTAATTTTGACTGTGCAGTGATGCAGACAGACAGCATAAGGTACTCAAGATACCAAAATATCCCCTGAAAGGGAGAAAAATTAACGATATCGCACCTAAACATGTCATCTTACTGTCGTGCCTATAAGATTATTTACAGGTTTATGATTTCATTATTACTTTTGATGGAAAAATGAACCTAGCAGGACTTTTAGTATAACACCCAAGTCTTACCTTGACATTGTTTCTTTGTTCTGCGCAAACCAGTCCCAGCTCGATTTTACAGTGTGCATCAGGGTCTTGGTCCCATGGAAATTGATGGCTTTCTAAGATGCAAGCTAAGAATTTGAATGTTTAAAGTTATGTGAAGGTCTCATAATCTTAGGAAATCTTTAGAGAGTCTGTGAGCTGATAAAGGTTTAAATGGTACAAGTAATTAAGAAGAAATAGAAGGTAAATTGTTTTTGTAGGGCAGTTAAAGCAGAGACATAAAAAGATATCACATGGCAAGTATAAAACAGAAGATTCCTTGCTTCTTTTCAATTACTTCTGTAAAGAGAGATGATTTAGTGGTTAGTATTTTTGAAAGTACACTAAGCTTTATTTTTTCAACCCTAAAACCTTTAAATTTTTTGTCTTTTTTCATTAAGGAAGATTGGAGACATACATATATTGTGAATTCTTACATTTTTTCCATTTCATATTGCAGGGCTATTTCTGGAATAACAAATCTTTAATCTTATTTTTTATTTTGGTGTTGGGGTAGTTTCTGTTTTTTCAAAAGAAAATTTTACACCTGCATCAGAATAAGGTTTGATTTCTCTGGTGTTCTTACTATCACCGTAACAATTTTCTGCCTCTTTTTTTTTTTTTTGGTGAAATTGGAATGATAAAGTTTTTTTCAGTTTTGAACAAATTTTCACACCTCTTTGTAGTAGAGAAATAAACTGTGTTCTTTATTTGGAGAACTTAAGTATAGAAATATTTTAACATGTTTCTGTATTACAGTAAGTTTACGTAGGTTATAAATGGAGGTTTTTGTAGACAGAAAACCAGTTCTGTTAATTGTCAGGTTTTGTAGTTGTTTTTGTATATGTTTCTCTTCAATTTGTTTTAATTCTTTTCCTACAGTCATTCTCTTCTCTGTGCCATTTGGAGGGCAATGTTTTGGTTTGTCTTTATAGATCATAAGAATGTCTTTATATTTGAAATTACGCAGTTAGCACTCTCAATTCATCTGATTATCATGTGATGCTAAACAGATAATAAATACAAGTATGTTGAGGAAAATTCAATTTCATTGAGAACTCTAATTGAATAGGATTCCACAAGTCATCCTTTAAAGTAGATATAAAATGTCTATATATACTTGAATGACAGAATTTAACTATCAGAAATGGATCAGTTTTTCTTTTGAGGAAAAACTATTTTGAAAATAAAGAACTGTTAATACTCTGCATCTTTTTCCTGTTTTAGTTAACCCCATGGTGTTGCCTGCTTGGAGCTGAAGTTTGTTGTGACTTGCAGTTTTGCTCTGTCTGCTGTGCTTCACAGGAGAGGTAACCAGTTTAAAATCAAAATATTTTCAGTAATTCCTCAAATCTAGTAAATGTAGTGACAGACTTCATGTTTGCTTTTTGCTGTGTAGGATTTTCTGAAAGCAGAATAGTTTAATCACTTCTGTACCTTGATACTGTGTGTGAGTGGGTGTGATGTTACCATACACAGTGTAGTCTAATGAAAAGTTAGTGGGGTTTGTTTAGATAAAATTCATGGAAATTACTTGTCTGTATTTGCTGTCTTCTTTTAAGTGTTTTTCTTCCTTTTTAAATGTTCTCAGACTTTCATGGATCTCAACAGTGCAAGTACTATTGTTTTGCAAGTCTTGACGCAAGCTACTAGTCAAGATACTGCAGTACTGAAACCAGCTGAGGAACAACTGAAGCAGTGGGAGACGCAGCCAGGTTTTTATTCAGTCTTGTTGGTAAGTTACAGTGCAAAAGTGTTATTACTTACATTGTGGGTAAATTTGAATGTGGCTTTTTTAGAATGCTGTTGAACATTGATGTTTAGCTGAGGGAGGCTTTTAGTTGTCATGGCCCAGCTGCTGGTATCTGTACAGGATGCCATGCTAAGCATTGCTATCACTGTCTCAAAGCAGATTCTTTTCCCAGTTGTTTACAAAAAGGAGGAAATCCATCTTCTAGCATCATGATTGATTGGTCCTCTAGTGCTAAACCTGTTGTTGTCCTCTTGTGAACTGTAGATAACAGAAGGCCATTGCCAAAGAAACTGCCTCTACCACCCCAGGAGGTGGTGACAGTTGTATATGTCAAGGAAATACACCTTTTTCTTTATTGTGGAGGTGGTGCATTGTGACGTTTTTTGTAGAAGAAAAGCTCCCCATGCTTTTCAGTGTACTGAGTTTGATTCCCAGGTTGGATTGGTTTCCTTATCAGTAGAGAGGGACTTCCAGGGAGATTACCAGACTGGCTGGTAGTAAGGTTGCCGACATGGAAAAGATGAAAACTTGTGAAGGTTCCAGTGCTGTTGATGAAACAGATGCATTAGCATGTTGCAAGGTGATGGAAACATCTTCTAAGAAGGAGGCCCAACAGTTTCAGAGAAGACACTCAGAATTTAACAGTGTTGTTCTTGTATTCCTTTGTGTATGTGTTTATATGAACTATACAGTCTTAAAAAACATGCAGATAAACTGCTTTTTCTACAAACATCTGCCTTCAGTGGACGCAATGACACAGAGTTGTATGGTGACGTTCTGTTCTCTGCAGACCCCCTTGTTTGAAAAGTTGAAGCAAGTCAGGATTTAGGAAGAGAGATTGAGCTGCCAAATTCAGTTTTACCTGCTGCTTAGTGTTTCGGTAGCGACAAAAAATCTTGAAAGAAAACAGCAGAAATTGCCTCTGACTCGGAATTCTTTGTTTTCTGAGCATTACAGCCGTACAGCTCATGTGGTGGACATGATGAGCACTCACAGCTGTAATTGAAGTTGGTGGGAGTTTTAGATATAATGGCTAATAACTGAAGTGTTTAAGAGGATCAGATCCTGTTAATTCTATTAATGTGATCAAGTAGACCTGTTTGGGGACACATGAGCCTTTTCTTCAAGTGTGAAATATAAACAGTAATCTTCCAAACCAAATATAAGTGGAGAATCTCTACTTTGTTTAACTTGATTATGGGAATCCGACTGTCTGAAGGAGGAGGTAGCTGGTACCTTCTTAGTGGAGCAAAAAATGAGGTCTTGAGGGGTGAAGCAGGTGGTTGTAAATGGAGAGTTGGTAAGACAGCTAATCCCTATGGGATAGGGGAGTAATCTAAGTACTTAACGTCAGATATCTCTTATGGGATGATCAAGACAGAAGACCGTAATTCACAGTGAAACACATCTGTGAATCTATAATCTTTAGTACCCAGTGGAGATGTTAATATTTATTTCTATGCTTCTTTTGAAGGTGTTATGTACCTCTCTTGAAGAACAGAGATGAAAAGTCAGAGTTAGAATGTTTGTTTTTTTTTGAAAAGCAACCTTTGTCCTTTACCAGGTGTATGAGTTTGCGGTGTTCTTGTAGCTGTAATGCTGTCACAGAAATTACAACCTTTTTGATATTTTTCTAAATGTTGCTAGTTTCGAACTGATACCTTTGTTAGCATGTAAGTGTTTGCTTTGTAGTGATTGGGGTTTGTGGCTTTTTTGGTGTGTTGCTTGATGATCTTAGGTTTCTGTAGTCCTCAGCTCTTTGAAGAGTGTATTTTTAATTGCATCAAACCTGGCACCCAATTGTAGCAGAATCTTCTGACCTGAAACCTTGTGTTTTAGTAGAGTTCTGAAGCTAACTAATTCAAGTGCACTATAAAATAAGACCACTGAGCTTAAGCCTATTTATTCCCCAAAGAAGAGTAATGTCTCTCACCCTCAAGATGAAACCATCTGGTGTAGTCACCCTTTTCTTAAGGGGATGGTGGACACAGCTGTAAAGCAGCAGGAGAGCTGCTATCCAGAGTAGTACCTGTATTAAGTTTCAATAGCCGTCGTTTATTTCAGCTTTTCCCAGTTGGTTAATTTTACAACGGCACCATATAAAATAATACCTGTATGTGTTTGCATGCATTTATGTGTATATGTATGTATTGTGTGTGTGAATATATGTATATATAAGTATATACACAGATACCTATATATCTCTAGCAGCAGAAGCTAATTTTCAAGAATAAGCGTAGGCAAGTTTGAGAGTTGCTCTCCTAGCACGTCACTGTTTTTCTGTCTACCATATTGATAGTGAGGAACGTTCTTGGCATGGGTCAAGATAATGAAGAAATTTCTTGAAAGATTTTGGAAATCTGCGTGATACAGAGTGCTTTTTTTTTTTCCTGCAGCCAGAATCCATCTGTTTTGTTAAAAAATGTAATAACTGGTTGATGCTAGTAGTTATTGCTGTTATATTCCCTGCTCAGCCAGACAAGATTAGAATTATCCTTACACTATACATTGGTCTTATTTTTTGTAAATTATTAGACCTAGTGCTAAGCATTTCTGTGATCTTTTAAAAGTAGTTTTTAACACATTATTTCACTTGCCTGTCAAATGCTGACTGTGCATTTTGCTTATATACAACTGTATATACAGAGGTAGGTGTATTTATACATATGTCAGTGCATATGTTTATACAACTTCTATCCTGTGAGTGTCATGCTGAATAACTTTTAACTTATTTTTTTAAACAGAACATCTTCACAAATCATACCCTGGATGTGAATGTCAGATGGTTAGCTGTGCTGTACTTTAAAAATGGAATTGATCGCTATTGGAGACGAGTTGCACCACAGTAAGTTCTAGTTTTCTTGCACTTAACTTACAATAGGTTTTGTTACACTTACCCAACTGGAAACAGCATGTTTCTTGGCTGATAGCAGCTTCTTTGGAATTTACGGTGGAATTGATAGAACATTTCAATATTGGGGATCATTAATGAATCAGTCTGTTTTCATATCACTTCTTACAACTTTGTTCATATTTTTACTCTCAAACTGAGTTACAAGTTTTATTTCATAGATGCCAGATTTTGAAGCGACATAAGTTTTATAAAGTTATGACCTAGATAGATTATTAGATGTGACAGGTAGGAGGTTTCTTGGAGAGGTTATTTGAGACACGTTAATTCAGAATTCTTATCGAATATATAGAATCATAGAATGGTTTGGGTTCCAACTACCTTGCCTTGGGCAGGGACACCTCTCACTAGGCCAGGTTGCCCAGAGCCCCATACAGCCTGGCCTTGAGCACTTCTAGGGATGGGACATCCACAGCTCCTCTGGGCAACCTGTACCAGTGCCTCACCATCTTCTGAGTAAAGAACTTGTTCCTGATGTCTAATCTAAATCTACCCTCTTTTAGTTTGATGCCATTTCCCCTTGTTCCTTTTATATGAGAAAGAGACAATAGCTGTCATGATAGAAAGTTCTGGTCCTCTTTTTTGTTGTTCTGATAATGCATGATAAAAAGTTCTCCAAAGAAACTAAAAATCTAGCCAGTATTCTTGAGCATTTACTTAAAAGTTAAGAATGCCATTATAATTTGTGGTAACTACAGAGCTATATACTTGTCACTGCTCTGTGTGTGAATTACTTTCTTTTTCCTTTAAAAGTAGATGTAATTTAAAAAAAAGGTTTCAATTTTCCTTAGTTTTGTGGGAGCTATGACAGACCTGGAAGTGTTACGTCTGGCTTTTAGATGCTAATGATATCGATAGGTGGAACGTCAGTGTCAGGTTGTGTAGGGTGTAAACTGGAATTTCAGGTCCAGTTTTTATGGAGTATAACTGTAAACTAAAAAGAAAAACTAAAACTCAGAAAGTATGGCATGGTTTCCATTATGTTTTGTGAGGTAGTTTTGTGTAGTTTGCCTTGTACTGTAAGCTTTTTTGAAGATCCACCAAGTTTGTGTGTCAGTAAGAGGGAAAAGCGGTGAAATTCTGTACCTTCAGGGCATTTCAAATAGTGTGGTATTCCATTATTACATGAAGCACTGGAATTTTTGCATAGGTGGATTAGTATATGATTGAAAAACGTATGCAAGCAGATTCTCTTTTTTAAGAGGAAAATACTGTCTTGGGCATGGTTAAAATTACAAGATAATGCTGTTTACATTACTGCTGCTTACTTAACAAGTATTAGTCAAACCAGTTAAAATACATTGTTCCAATGTGTTATTTTTTTTAGATAGATATTAGTAGCGCTGGCATAAAAGTCAGTGATTAATTTCCTGCAGAAGTAATGACTGCAATCTTTTAGTGTGAGGTAAAAAATGAGTAACAATCTTTCAACATGCTTTTACTGTTGCAAATGGAATGTAATTAAAAAAAATAAAATCACTGGTTACTATTAAAGATTGCATGGAGTAAATCCATGTTAGATTTTCATACTGCCCATTTTTAACCCTATTCTAATTGTCTTTTTCAATTTCTTTTATGGGACATCTTGCCAGTATTTTGTGCTCACACAGATCAGTTTTCTTTTTGTTGAATATGTTGAAATCATTTTGAGAAATACTGTTCTTAGTGGCAATTTCTCAGTCGTTCTTTGAAATAGTTGTGTTTTGGATACCATGATTTTTGGAGGTTACATTCAACAGGTTGCATTTTTTCTTTCGTCCTTGTATAATTCTCATCTTTCACCTCATCTCTCAGATCAGCAGCTCTCACTTGTCCATACATGGTAGTACGTCAAAGCTTGCTCTGATCTTCCTAGACTGTTTGGTTGAAAAAATTGTACTATTGACACTTCTGCAATTTGCCAAATTTGAAATTTGGTGCGTAGATTGAAGAACTGTGAGAACTGAAAGAGTTCTTGCATATAAATGACCTCTTCATGTAGCTTTAATTCATTAGCAAAACAGCTAAAGAAGGATTCTTTTAGACTGCTAGTCTTGAATATTTATATACTTGTGGAGAATCTTGAATCTCTAAAAACTTTCACAACCAGTAAAATGCCTCTGTTGTACAAGTGTATTGAAGTTAGTTTTCTTTCAGTATAGCAGGACTAGTTTTACCCTACTTCTATGTGTTTGTGGTTTCACAACTGCTACTGCTACAAGGCAGGAAAATATAGAGTAAGTTGAGATCATGAATTCTTTGGAGAGTACAGTGGTTGAGTGTTTCATTATAATAAAATACACAGTCACAGAAGGGTGAATACAAACTATTTTTTTAAAAGAAAGTGAACCTTCTGAAATATTTTGCTTTTAGCACACATTCACCGTTGCTATTTATTCTACACATGCTACTCATTCTTTACCTGCCTTAAACTAAAATCAGCGTTTTTGGGTGAAAGTATATTTAGAGATGGGCATTTGAATGTCCTTTCTCCTATTTTTCTCAGGCAGTTTTCCAGATTGCTACAGGAAGGAGTCTAAGATTGTAATGGCCTGTTTTAAGGCACAATTTGGTCTATCTTTTGGAAGTGTTACCAGCTTCCTCATTTTACAATTTTGCACGTTTTTGGCTTCTTTCAAAAAGACTTCTTTAATCTGAATGGTATTAAGAGTTCATTTTCCTGAAAATACTTTTGATTTCACAGAGAATTTCTATTAATTCCTTAATTCTTGTGTGGACTTAATTCTTTGATTTGATTACTGTGGTAGCAACTTGTGTAATATTTTTGTTTTAACACTAATTATAAGTATCTTCAGATTCATATTTCTGGTTTATGAACTAGCTGGAAAAAGATCAAAAACTTTGAAACTGCAAACTGGAAGAGTACAACATAATGTTTAAAATAGTTCTGCAGAAGATCTTAATTTTTTGTTTGTGATTCAGCGCTGAGGTGAAACAGTTTGTTGAATAACATGCATTCTTCATAATTTCTGGTTTGCCTACAACTTCACTATGGAGTTGTGGGTTTTTCTTGCAATATAATAAAGGATAAAGATGGTTTTCAGCTGTTATGTCTCAACTCTGCGGTAGGTGAATATGTAGCTGGGGTTCCAGTGTCCAGCAGATGTCACTGTTGGATTAGCTACATGGTAAATTCTTCCATCCTCCTGTGGGCAGCCTGAGACTACTTTACTCGTACAAATCACATAAAAATGCACTATACCACTTGAATCCTAAATTAGTTTCTTAAATTCTTATACATGGTATTTGACAACTTTGCTTGTCATAAGCTTTCGTATTTGAGGAGTTCATCCTCATGAGTCCTTTTTTCCTTTTTTTCTTTCAAATTACTTTTGAAAATAAGGCTTATTATGCAGTTATAAGTCACCAATGAAACAATGAATGGCCCACCCTTGTGTACAATACTTAGTGATATGTCTTTGATTTGGGAAATAGTAAATATTTGTGCAAAGGAGGATAAAAAGTAAAAATAACAGAATTGCTGCGAATGTTTGATCTTAGGGTAAATACTACTTTCTTGTATTTTGAAATGAATATTTCTTGCTTGCCTAGATTAGTGTAGATTAGTTTTGTTTTAGGGAGCTTTAGGCATAATTTTAAATCTTGCTGTGTAGAAAGTGTGGGTTAGTATCATAGACTGGCAACTGAGATCAGACAACAGGAAGTGGTAGTGTTGCTGTGTTTAATCTCTGATTCTAGCTACTAGACTTCATTTGAGATGTGATAATTGAATGCATGCATCTAAATCATTGCGATGTGAGGTAAAATTTTCCTAAATAACCTTGACTGATGTGTGCAAGAAACAGATTTTTAGGTATCATCAGTAAATAAAAGAGCATTTATTTTTCCTGATTATATAACCAAATACCAAAAAGGCATTTTGGAAAGCAGTTTTTCCTGTCCAGAAATTAAAAGGAGTTATGTGGCTCATATGAAGCCTGAAGCAGTAGGGGAGTGATACGATATTTTGTAATCTCAACTCATAAACTCATAAAGAGGTCACTTAAAGAAGTAGAGATAAAGCTTTACTTGAATAAAAATTGACCTTTATGGCTTACAGTTTGTCCTTCTTACTTGTCTTCCTTGCATTTTGTAGAATCATAGAATCACAGAATGGTTTGGGTTGGAAGGGACCTTAAAGACCATCTAGTTCCAACCCCTTGCCATGGGCAGGGATGCCTCCCACCGGACCAGGTTGCCCAAAGCCCCATCCAGCCTGGCCTTGAACACTTGCAGGGATGGGGCATCCACAGCTTCTCTGGGCAACTTGTGCAAGTGCTTCACCATGTTCATAGTAAAAAGAATTTCCTCCCAATGTATGATCTAAATCTACCCTATTCAAGTTTGGAGCTGTTACTGCTTGTCCTATCACTACATGCCCTTGTAAGAAGTACATCTTCAACATTCCTGTAGGCCCCCTTTAGGTACTAGAAGGCTGCTGTAAGGTGTCCCTGGAGCCTTCTCTTCTCCAGGCTGAACACCCCCAACTCCCTCAACCTATCACAGAATCATCTAGGTTGGAAGAGACCTCCAAGATCACCCAGTCCAACCTCTGACCTAACACTAACAGTCCTCCACTAAACCATATCACTAAGCTCTACATCTAAATGTCTTTTAAAGACCTCCAGGGATGGTGACTCAACCACTTCCCTGGGCAGCCCATTCCAATGCCTAACAACCCTTTCAGTAAAGAAGTTCTTCCTAATACCTAACCTAAACCTCCCCCGGCGCAGCTTTAGCCAATTCCCCCTCGTCCTGTCACCAGGCACATGGGAGAATAGACCAACCCCCACCTCGCTACAGCCTCCTGTAAGGTACCTGTAGAGTGCGATAAGGTCGCCCCTGAGCCTCCTCTTCTCCAGGCTGAAGAATCCCAGCTCCCTCAGCTGCTCCTCGTAGGACTTGTTCTCCAGACCCCTCACCAGCCTCATCGCCCTTCTCTGGACTCTCTCGCTCTCTCGAGCACCTCGACGTCCTTCTTGTAGCGAGGGGCCCCTCACTGGAGTGGTGCTCCAGCCCCTTGATCATCTTTGTGGCCTTCCTCTGGGCTTGCTCCAACAGCTCCACATCCTTCTCATGTTTGGGGCCCCAGAGCTGAATGCAGCACTCCAGGTGGGGTCTCACAAGAGGAGAGCAGAGGGGGAGAATCACCTCCCTCATCCTGCTAGCCACAGTTTTGATGCAGCCCAGAAAGCCAACTCTATCCTGGGCTGCAAGCACACATTGTCAGCTCATGTTTAGCTTCTCATTAAGCAAAACCCCCAGGTCCTTCCCCTGAGGGCTGCTCTCAATCCATTCTCTGCCTAGCCCATGCTTAGGATTGCCCTGACAGAGTTGCAGGATTTTGCACTTGGCCTTGTAGTTGCGTGAGGTTGCTGCATGCAGGCCTTGAACTGCATGAGGTTCATATGGGCCCACCTTTCAAGCCTTAGCATACTTTCTAGGAGGGTCACCTCCTTTTCCATCAGCTCCTTATTTACCATGTGCCTTAGCATAGTTTGCAGGAGGATGTGCTTCATGGTGTTACCTGGCACAGAGGTGAGATTGATGGGCCTGTAGTTTTCCAGGTGCAAGACTTCGTACTCGGTGTTACTGAACTACATGAGGTTCACACAGGCCCACTTCTCAAACCTGTCAAGGTTCCTCTGTATAGCATCTGTTTCTGCCATCAGATCAACTGCACCACACAGCTTGGTGCCATTGTCAAACTTGGTGAGGGTGCACTCAATCCTAACCAAGTCAATGTTGCTGACAAAGATGTTAAATAAGACCAGTCCCAATACTGACCCCTGAGGAACACCACTCGTCACTGGTCTCCACCTGGACACTGAACCATTCACTGCAACTTTTTGAATGCGGCCACCCAGCCAATTCCTTATTGGAGTGGTCCATCTGTGAAAACCAATTTGGAGACAAGGATGTTGTGTGGGACAGTGTCAGATGCTTTGCATGAGTCCAGGCAGAGGATGTCAGTTGCTCTTTCCCTATCTACCAAAGCTGTACCCCCATTGTAGAAGGCCAGCAAATGTGTCAGGCGCATGTGCCCTTAGTGAAGCCATGGTGGCTGTCACCAGTCACCTCCTTATTTTCCATGTGCCTTAGTAGTTTGCAGGGGGATGTGTTCCATGATGTTGCCTGGCATAGAGGTGAGACTGACTGGCCTCTAGTTCCCAGGTTGTCTTTTTTTCCCTTAAAAAAAAAAAGGCATTATGTTTCCCCTCTTCCAGTCAGTGGGAACTACACTGGACTGCCACGACTTCTCAAACATGATTGACAGTGGCTTAGCAACTTCATCCACCGGTTCCTTTAGGTCCTTTGGTTACATTTCATCAGGTCCCATGAACTTTTGCACCTCATTCTCCCTGTCCCTTCTTTTGCCTTCTGTGACTCGGGTGTTGTGCCTAGAGCACTTCCTGGTGCAGATTGAGGCAAAAAAGTCATTGAGTACCTCAGCCTTCTCCATTTCACGTGTAACCAGGTCTCCCGTTTCCTTCTCGAGAGCACCCATGTTTTCCCTAGCCTTCCTTTTATCAGTGATGTACTTGTAGAAGTCCTTCTTGTTGCCCTTGACATCCCTGGCCATACTCAATTCTACCTGGGCTTTAGCTGTCCTAACTTGACCCCTGGCTGCTCAGACAATGTTTCTGTGTTCCTTCCTGGTTACTTGTCCACCCTTTGTAAGCAATATAACTTTCTTCCTTTAGTACTTTCTTAGTTCAGTAAGTTGAAAAGGATTATTGCTTTTGTATCTGATTGCCTTATTCTTAGCACCTTTTTGTCGTGATCCACTAGCGTACACGGGCCAGGTCATGCTTCAGTCATAATTGTCATAGTAATAACTGTATAATAACTCTTTAATAACAACCAGTTTATACTTTGTATAGCTTTTTTCCTTAATATAGCTGTGTACCCTACTGTATATGTGAACTTTGTCTTTTGCCTCTTGGGTTTGCAGAGGTCACAATAAAACCTGATTTCAAAGGGCTTCATAAATACTTGGTTGTTTCACTGTTCCCTCTCTTTTCAAACACCTTAAGATAGCGATAGCAGAATTACAGTGGATGTGCTCTTGATAGTTTATCAAGCTGAAATACATGAGTTTCAAGAACATGGTGTTTAAAAGTAATCTTTAGCATTTGTGCAACTGAATTTGACTGAATAATGATCAGCTTCTGTGTCCATTAATAGTGACAAAATAATTCTAAATATGAATTAGTAGTTGGGTTTTGTTGAAAATGAAATGATATTCTAATAATTGTATCCTTACAGTGCTCTTTCTGAAGAAGAAAAAACTACTTTGCGTGCTGGACTTATTGCCAACTTTAATGAGCCAGTGAACCAGGTTAGTGGTGAATGACTAATTATTACTGTCTTAGCAAATGCTTGTATTGGTGTATAATTTGGTTTCTTTATTTACAAAGTGTATGAGAATAATAATGAAGTTGACAAGTTGCAATTTATGTGTTGCCTCTCAGAATGTTTTTCTATATATGATAATTCAATGTGGTCTCTTTCTTGTTTTGTTTTGCTTTTTTGTTTTGTTTGTTTGTTCTTTGTTGCAGTGACAGGTCATGTTGCCCCTTACTGTTTATGCAGCTGCTTGGTGAAATGATTGAGGGAATAGGTGTAGCTCAAAAATAACCCTCTCCATGCTCCTGGTCCTTTGTGACTTACTTTTTCCAGATATAGCCATACACGGAAGTGTGGTGGCGTTGGTGTAGCAGGAATGAGCTGTTGAAATAGCTGCTGCATAAACCTGCCTAAGCAGTATTGCTGTCACATGTCTAATCACAGCATTAATTAATTTAAATAAGCATGATAAAGATTCAGTATGATGGTGTCTTGTCTTACATAATTTAAAGTGACTAATATTAAGCTACTGTTTTGATTAGAATAAGGATTTATTGTTAAATTGAGTTAAGAGCTAATGCTAAGGGTTCAAAATAGGCATAGATTAATCAGTCTTCCTTCTGCTACAGTATTCTTGCTCATAGATTGAGATTCTGAAAGGAAGTTATTAGCTAATATTTTAAGTTATGTCTTAAAGAATTCGGAAGACAAAACATAGATATGATTTGCAAAAGGTAAAACTTAAACAGAAGAGGTATAGGAAACACGCTTTCATTCTGCAGACAGTTCAGTTTTTAGCTTCTCCTAAATTCCTTCATGGGATTACTGCTATTCATAGGATTACAGCAATATATCAAAGAGTAATTTGTGCTTTGTAGAAGTCACTTGTGCAGTGATGATTTTGAGTAGAATTTCGTTTTTATTTCAAATATATTTTTTAAATGCCAGTAGGCATAGGAATTGTTAAATTTTTCATGTAAGTACCATTTCATTGTAAAAGTATGACCAAATATTACTTGTTTCTTTTTCAACCAAAAGAAACTATGAAGTGTTTCATGCTGGACCATAACGTGTGCATCGTTTATGCAATTGCTAGGTAGTGCAGAGTTTAGCATATACTTCATTTTAAAGTGACTGCATGATATCCATGTTTCTAAAAAAATATGTTAAATGCATTGTATGTAAAACAATTGCAACTTTATCAATAAGTTCTCCCATTAGTATTTAGTCAGTTTACCTGCAAACACAGTAGTATATCTTACAGGTGCAAATTCTACTGCTGATGAACAGTTAGGCAATTTAAGACTGTAGTTGGATGCGGAGACTTGAACCTTTTAAACTGACATTTATAAGAATATGGATTTACGTATTTATCTGTCTGTGTAACAGTGTCAGGATTCAATCTTTTAAGATGCGGAGGGGTTTATTTTATGCCAGCGCTGTGCTTCTAAGTGTTTGCCCAGACAGTTGTTGTGATATTGAACTGTATTTATAGAGACTTTACTGACGCTTATTCAAAGCATGCAGCATGATTCATGAACCACAGATAAACCACACAGAATTTTGTGTTATGTATCCTGCACATTGTTTGCTAACATGCTTTGATGTTAAGGTTCTTGGGGCATGCATAGTTGGCAGTTGCAGAAAGGTATTTCAGTCCATTTCCCTTTCTTTCCTATCACCCAAACTGTGCTATAGGTATCTTGATGTTTCCTTTCAGAGGCAATGTTCATTTAGTTGCCGCTCTGATAAGCCTGAAATTTGGTATCTTGTGTTCTTCATGAGTGCCATTTTTTTAGTCACAGATACTTCATAACAGTTCCTTGTGCTTTCTGCATCATTAAAAGTAGGAAAATTATAACAGTTTTATGTATAAAAATGAAAACAAAAACAACAAAAAAGTACCTCAAAATATAAGAATTAGACATGGTATTATGATGACTTCCTCTGACTTCCAGGGGAGGGGGAGAAGAAAACAGAACGTATGATGGGAGCACAATTTCCATGCCCTATGATGATATTTACCATATAGAGGGAACAGTGAAATAAAATGCTCATTGAAATGTGGCGTTAGATTTTTTTTCTACTTAAATAGCCAATACCTCAAGACAAAAATACTCTTTAGCATCACTGTAGAAGTTCCTTGTGTTATATATGGAAAAGAGTTTATTTGCTCCCTCCTGCCAATCAACATCACTTGATCCAAGAGTAAATAAATCTCCTGGTTCTTCTTTGCAAACTTTGACATCAGCTTTCTGAAGAAAGCTCCCTTATCAAGCAGGCAGCAATGAATATCGTAGAGAGTTTTGTGGAGGTGGTCAGACTTCGTATTTAACAGCTAAAGAAGCAGTAAAGGAAGGAGGGCATGGTTATTACCTCTTATGCCCTTAAGTTGCTGGAATTACCTTTGATAACATCAGAAGGTAACTTCTAGTGTAGAGGTTGTTGTAAGGATGGGAACAATGGCTTCATTAAGGTTATCTGATGAAGGGCCTTTTCAGTGTGAAGGAGATAACAGACACAGCCTGATTGATGAGGGCTGACAGACAATGCCACACACCAAGAGTCTGCTGCCACTAACTGGTGGGCAATTAAGGAACTCCAGGCATGGCTCTGAAGAGAGTCAACCTGGACTTTGTAAGGGATTAGAACTGGGAAAGAACAACATCATGAGGTTTGGTGTTATTTGGGATGAAGGTATGTGAAACTACACAAAGTTTATTAAGAAATGTGTAGGGGGAGAAGTCAAGTGTGGAATAGGCAGGAAGGTGTATAGGAGGGGCCAGCCCTGTAAACCACAGCTGGTCAATACCCTTGTCTGAACAAGTGCTGTGCCTGATCTCTACAGTCTGTCCTATCTTCAGGTTAAATCCCTTCTTGGATATCTTTTGGTGTAATCTCATTCTCTTGTGTGTGTGCACTGCAAGGGATAGGTACCAGCTAATAGTGAAACTGGTGTGTTTGGTGCCAGCAACTGAAGTTGGAGGGTGCAGGTGTCCCTGGCCTGTGCTATGAGGATCTGGAGCAGGTGAGAACTTTTTGGATGGGACTGTTGGTCACAGGACTAGGTGCCAGTAGCTGGAGGGAAGGAAAGTCTCTGTCTAAAAGTTAAAAATCACACCCAGGGATAGCAGAAATAAGGGTGATTGGTGTTCAGAATTCTATGGTATATTTTTTTTGGTAGGAAGTGGTAGAAAAGATGATTAACTAAAAAGTGTTTCCCAAGTATCTGATTCTTCAGTAACATGATTTCTAGAACAAATGACTTCAGTGATCTTTATGTAAAATTTAAACAGTTTAGTGAGCTCAACATTTTATGTAATACTTAATCATAAAATTGAAGTACAGTTTTTTTTCCACTTTGTGTTCTGCAAACTTTAAAATAGCTTAAGGGGAAAAAAACAACACAAACTCTGTCAATCTGTACTAACTTATTTTTAATTCAGGTTTTATTTGGCTGTTAAATTCTGCAGTGTCTGTTTTCTAAATGATTTTTGGCATTGTGGTAGCTGTATTTATTTATTTATTTATTTTATTTTTATTTTTTTTTTGCAGATAGCAACTCAGATCTCTGTGCTAATAGCTAAAGTTGCCAGGGTGGACTGCCCGAGGCAATGGCCAGAACTGATACCCACCCTTCTGGAATCTGTGAAAGTCCAAGATGATCTTCGACAACACAGAGCATTACTTACCTTTTATCATGTTACAAAGACTCTGGCATCCAAACGGCTCGCTGCAGATAGGAAGCTTTTCTATGATGTAAGTAATGTGATGCAGTATTGTAGAGTATAGGCAAACAGCTTGTCTTACATGATTGCTGCTTCCCTGTGTTTAGCTGGCACTGAATTAATGGCAGGTATGTTGACTTTTGTGTCTGTATTTGAAGTAGAAAAACTCTTACTTTGGTGGTTATATGTACAATATGAAATATTTGAAAGTCAATTTCTTTGTGGAATGTCTTTGAGATTTTTATTAACTTTGTATGTGACAAATATTTTTATAATGTGACTCATGTTTATGACTTGGGTGTTTTTTATAACAACTTGTGTTAAGAAGCAGAGTTTGATCTGCAACACAATCTGTGCAAATCAGTCTTTTGTTATCAGGCCCTAAAGCAGATGTTATATATAACTTAGAGTGTTTTTGGAAGACTGCTCTGGATTCATAACTCAATAGTTAAACTAAAACAGTGCCAAATTTTAGACTTCCATACCTCAATATTTTTTCCTTCATTATTAGTGGAAATGTGTTCATGATGACAGGGCTTTTATCAGATCAACTTCTTTCTCCAGGTTAATTAAAAGATAAGACATGAATGAAAATGCCAAGTCTTGTCTCATCCAGCTTGTAATCTCCATTGTAAGAGTCCACTGATTAGAACACAGGTTTGTCTTTGGCTAAATCTCCAGTCCAGTTTGGAGTTACGCAACGATACAGTACAGATAACTGAATTTAGTGAGCTAAACATCTTTTCCAAGCATGTTGCATTTGAAGTTTCAAAATTTTATTTCATTTCTTGATTTAAAAAAAAAAAAAAACTTATCACACAGGTATTGAAGAATGCTTCTGAAGGTTTACTTACTAATCTGTGTAGAAATAATTTGCCTGGTTGTGAGATCATCAAGGTGAAATTAAGTCAGCAGGAGCTTGAGGGACTGAAGGCTGATTCCTGTAATAGGACAGGACTGAGATAAGTTTTTGTTAGGGGTTTGTGTGTGGAGAAACAGTTTTTCCTCCCTCAGACATATATAGATACGGATGAATATAATCCATGTATAGGAAATATTTGTATTTAAATTTTGTAATCTGTTAGACCATTATACACAACTTGAGTACTTGTACAGTACAGGTTTTGGTAGATTCAGTTCTTTATTCGAAAGTAATAAAGAAAGAGCAAGATAATTAGTTGTTTTCTAGCGCTCTCCTAAAATAAGCAGCTGTGAATGTTGCTGATGCTTACGGAGATAGAAAAAGAAATAAAAGTCCAGCCTCAAAGCGCCATCTACATAAATAGTCAAATCTCAGTACAGGGGCAGAAAGGAATTAATAGGTCATAAGGTGTAGTATTGTTAAAGTTGTCTTGTCCAACAGTACCTTTGCTGTTTTTCAGCCATTTCACAAGATTCAAAAAGAGCTCAGTTACCTTCAATCATATTTCACTTGTTTCCAGCAAGCTCATTAAGTTTGTATGAACCTTCTTCCTTGTGGAATACCGTTTTTCCAGCATGACAGTTTCTTTGTATATTCTTCTGTTTGTAGAGAGAGAAAATTTCAGGTGTGAAGAAAAGCCATATAACAATTTTTTTTTAGATTTATAGGGCGTTTCATATCCAAAATACAATTGAAATTTCCTAACGTTTAAGCACAGTCTAAGTCTTTACATTTAAACGTTTGCTGGTTTTTAGCTTTTGGATAAGTTCAATACCTAGAGTTCTTCTATCATCTGATTTGAAATTAACAGAAATATTAGTGTGTTCAGTTTCACTGTGAAGAGAAATAAACAGCTCTGAACTCTGTATGTGAATAGTTTTTTAACCTTATGTGGAAAAAGGAGATTTTTTGGGCATCTGGTACTATGGCATTCATATTTTATGATTTTTTTTAACAGCAGCAAAACTGGTCAACTTTGCAGTTTGCTTCTTCTGTCTCCTGGTAAAGGGAATTCACATTCTTTAAGTGGCAGGTGATTTCTCTTGGACAGGTTATTATTTCTCATAATAAATAAGAGCCATTCTAAACATTTTTACAGCTTCTGAGTGTCTGTGTACTTCAGAACTTCTGTATCTTTTGAAACAAGAGGACAATGTTTGTTATCCTAATTCTTTGTCTTACTTTTGAGTATCGATCATCTGGACAAGCTACATGGCTATATTGGAAAAGATACCGTGAATTGTTGCAAATCAGTGAAAACATCAGTTACTTTTTTTTTTCCAGTTTCTTACAGTTTTTGGGCCTTCTCCAAACTGGCCTTGAACACATCCAGGGATGGGGCATCCAGAGCTTCTCTGGGCAGCCTGTGCTACTGCCTCACCTCCCTCTGAGTGAGAAGAATTACCTCCTAACATCTATAGTCGAAATCTTTCCTATTTCAGTTTGAAAACATTCCTTCTTGTCCTATCATTATTTGCCTGAGCAAAAAGTCACTCTCCATCTTTATAAGCCCCCTTTAAGTAATGAAAAGCTGCAATGAGGTCTCCTTGAAGCCTTCTCTTCTTCAGGCTGAACAGCCCCAGCTTTCTCAACCTGTCTTCATAGGAGGTGCTCCAGCCCTCTGATCATCGTTGTGGCCCTCCTCTGGACTCACTTTAACAGCTCCACATCCTTGTGCTGGGGACCTCAGACCCAGATGCAGGACTCCAAGTGGGGCCTCACAAGAAAAGAGCAGAGGGGCACAATCCCCTCCCTCCACCTGCTGGCCACTCCTCTGTTGATGCAGCCCAGGATGCAGTTGGCCATCTGTACTGCAAATGCACATTGCCAGCTCATGTTGAGCTTTTCGTCCACCACAATCCCCAAGTCCTTCTCTGCAGGGCTGCTCTCAGCATGTCTGTACTTATGTCTGGAATTGCCCCAGCCCAGGGGCAATGTTGCTGTCACCAGCACACCTTGCACTTGGACTTGTGGAATCTCATTAGGATCCCATGGGCCCACTTCTCCAGCCTTTCCAGGTTCCTTTGGATGGCATCTCTTTCTTCTGTTATATCCATTTCACCACCCAGCTTGCTGAGAGCGCACTCGATCCCACTCATTATAATGTTGATAAAGGTACTAAACAGCACTGGTTGCAAGATGGACCCTTTAGGGACACCACTCATCACCGGCCTCCACCAGGACATAGAGCCATTGACCACCACTCTCCATCTGTGTCCATCAAGCTGATTCCTTATCTGCTGAATGGTCCACCTTTCAAATCCATCTCTCTCCAATTTGGAGATCAGGATTTCATGTGGGACCATGTCAAAGACCTTACAGAAGTCCAGGTCTATGTTGGTTGATCTTTCCATGTCAAGCAATGCAGTCACATTGCTATAGAAGGCCACCAGATCAGTCATGCACAATTTGCCCTTGGTGAAGCCATGTCTCAGATCACCTCCTTGTCTTGCATGTACCTTGACATTGCTTTATGATGATCTTGCATACTTGCTCTTCAGCTTAGGTCCCTTAGGTACTACCACTATCACACTTTGTCTGCTTTGTTGACTAAAGGAATTTAAATTAGCCTAGCCCCATGACTAGGTCTCTAGGTACTGCAGTAATGCAAATTACAATTGCCATTTGAATGACTTCAGATGTTAAAAGTATGTGGTGGGTCTTCCTATTGGATGGTATATATATTTGTGGTTCTCTTACTCCCCCTTATTGTTAATAAAGCAATTACTATTTTGAAAACCATCAAGCATTCTATATTTTAAATGATTTAAGGTGAATCCAGGGTTTGCAGATGTCATTGTAATAAGTTTCAGTGTAAGCATCGTTCAGTACTTTTTTGCTTAGATATATGCATGTAACTGCTACCTGTTTTCCCAGTGTAAGCTGATTCAGATGTTACCTATGGTGTGAAACAAATAGTTTAACTCTTGTGAGAGAGAAGGCAATGAGAACAGCTGGAATTTTTTGAAGCTTCATACTCTGTTTTAGACCTATGGCTAGAGTTAGTGAAAATCAGGTAAGAAAGGAGGCCTAGATAGTTAGCTTTAAAGCGATAGTCATAGAACAAGTAGTCAGGGAAGCAGATGAGTCTATCATAACATACTCAAATTAAGACAAGAAATTTTTCTGGAAAATAGTGTTGAGTCAGTACAACTTAGTACAACAAAGGAATGAGTGAAACACTGTTGCTTATATTATACAAGAAGATGGATTAAGTAATATAATAGTCTCAACTGCCATTTAAAATTTATGAATATATTGTAATACATTCAGGAAATCAAATATTGTTGATCTTTTGCAGCTTGCATCTGGTATTTATAGCTTTGCGTGTTCCTTGTGGAATCATCATACAGATACGTTCCTACAACAAGCTTGTAGAGGGGATGAAGCTGCCGCTACAAGTTCCTTAGAAAGAACCTTGTTATCATTGAAAGGTAATACAGAATAATTATTTAATACAAGTAATGAAATAAGTTTCTTCACACCAGATGATAAACAGTTCTCTGGTAAAGAGTCCTAACATCTGATAAAGCCATGCCTGTTGGGAAAGCCAGTAGTCTTGGCTTCTTCTTACCTATGCCTTTAGCAAAGCAGAATAAGAATGGTGCACTCGGAAGGGGAAGAAAGTACCTTTGTTCTTCAGAACGCACCATTCTGATATGCATGTGGTAAGGAGTCTTAAGTCTTGGAAGTGGGAAAGTGGAAGGCATGACAGGACGCATTTTTGTGTGTGTTGTAGTGTAGACTTGCATCTGTCTGTCTTATTTTAGGTGCTTAACTGGAGAATCTGAGCTGTGAATTTGTTTTGTTAAGTTCATCTCATGGTCACTTAAGAGGTAGCTTTATCGGTCAGTTTAGATTTTAGGTCGATGCTCAGGTACTTAACGGTGGAATGATCGCATATCCTTACTGTACTTTGCTGCATTGAGGAATTAAAATATTTTTGCGTGGTGCCTGCAGTGTGGTTGATATCAGTCCTGAATTAGTTCAGAAGTTGTGGCATATGGCTACTTTGGGTTACTGGCGGTAACAAACCTGAGAAAATCAAAAAGATGGCATATGCATCCTAGCTTGGCCCTTTTCATTTACAGAACCCCCCCTATAGAGGGTGAATATTTACAGCATTTGCAGAATTCTTTACAATTCAATAATTCTTGGCGTTCTTTTCATTGGTTTTCACGTAATATACAGAATTTTAAATTATTTCAAGAGATTATGTTCATGTTAGGTATGGTTGAGGTATCCGAAGGCCCAAAATTAATGTATTTTTTAAATTTGGAAGTTGGAAGAAATGCACAGCAACTGATCATGGTCTGAAATCTGAACATGAGAAATATCTACACAAGTAACTTCTTTTTTCCTAGTGCTTCGTAAACTAACAGTCCATGGATTTGTAGAACCTCATCGAAGTGCAGAGGTGATGGTAAGTAATATGGATTTGTTTCTAATTTAAAAATCTTTTGTCAATATTTCAGGTGTTACAGCAATGTTCAAAGATGGCTGAAAGACACATTTTTGTTTTGTAAAGGAAATTCAAGTAATATTCTCTCAAAGTTGCCCTCTCAAAGTTAAGGATCATCAGACCCTAGGTAGATCCTAGACACTGTGACATCAATGGCAAGATGTCTTTGGGGAAAGGAAAAAACAAACCTTAAAAAGTGTCCCGTCCAGTTTGCGTCATGTGATAATAGCATCTCTCTCTCTACTGGTAGATTTCATGTGTACTCTTCAGCCATCGTTTGAAAGGATGTTTTCATTTAATTATGAATGTAATGATGTATTTATCCATGATAGAATTTTTCTGATTATGAGATGAAAGCCTGCGGTATGCAGCCCATCTAGGGCAAAAACAACAACAAAATGAAACCCAAACCTCTCCTTCACACCCAAACACTTTTTACTTTGCTGAAAAAGTTGGGTACCTAACAGCTTCATCCTAAACTGTGAAGTAGAGAATAGTTATACCTGCCATATTATATGCTGAATTCAAAAGGAGAGATTGTAAAGCGTAAGTCTGTGTTTACAGACTCCTGTTTCTATTGGAGATATTGTGCTATTTGTGTGGTGCTAACAAAGATCATCTACGCAGTATGCTAGCTTGCTAATTACTTGTTTCGTGATGAAATTGCTTGTCCATTAAAATTACTTACTTACTTAAAAGTGATCCTGTGATGTCTGGGCTGTTAACATTACGTTTGACTCAACTTTCTTTTCACAATACAGTGTAAAATGAACTTAATCTTTAGACACACATACTCTTATATTTTCAGGGTTTTCTACATGCAGTGTTTGAACGGCTAAAACAATTTCTGGAGTGTAGTAAGTATCTTAATCTTTCCTTGTGTTGGTTAAATATTAGAAATTGGATGAAAGAGTAATACAGTTCTATCAAAATCTGTTTTTATAAATGCAGAGTTATTTTAAATGGTGCTGAGACTGCACAAGAAAGACTTAAATAACATTGTTTTTACTTTTGTATTAAAAGACTAAAACCCCACCAAAATCATACCTGGTGTTATATTGCCTATTTTGGGGAGAAAAAAGTCTTAAGCCATGGAGTGACAAAGTATGCATATTCAAATATGTAGATACCACAGAAATACACATCATCTTGAATTTTCTTTTTGTTTTTCATATTTCCTTGAGTCTGCTGTATATTTTGGTAACTGTCAAATGGAAAATAATTACCACATTCAGCTATATGTACTTTATGCCTGGCAGAATAGTAGTCTTAGGCAGACAACCACGGGTTAACACAGTCAACAGAAGTATAAGCATAATTGGCAAGTGTTACTGCTTTTGTAGGGAAGTTACCTGAAGCAGGTAAAAAAAAATGCTCAGTGGAATTGCATCTCAACACACTGCTCTGCTCACTTGCAGTAGGCCTGCAAAGCCATTCATTCATTTAATTCACCCATAGTGCAAACCATTCCTTAATTTGAAGCTTGTCAGGCCACTCTTTGAGGACTCAACAAATTTCTTTCCAGTGTTTGATATCTGAGCTGAATAGAAATAATTTTTTGATACAAATGAAAGTAGTTGGCTCGGGAACTTGTACTTAGGTGAGAAGTGCTGATTTGGACTCTGAACCTTGTTTATAGGAAAGTTTACTGAAACTTCCACTCTGTTCAATGCCAAAATATTTTCTTTTTTTTTGGTCTTCTATAATACAGTCTTCTCTGCATGCAACTGTTTGCCCCTTCTGCTGTGTTGTAATCATGCTCTTTCTGCCCCTTCTTTCATTTTTGGCTAGATAGTCTTCTGGCATAAATTGAATGACTTTTAAGGCAATCCCATCTTGATGCTTGACGGTTGTCATAGGATTCAAATGTCCTATGATAAGAAATGAGCTGAAGCTTACTATTTCCATTTTGGTTTCTATAGAATCACAGAATGGTTTGGGTTGGAAGGGACCTTAAAGATCATCTAATTCCACCCCCCTGCCATGGGCAGGGACACCTCCCACCGGACCAGGTTGCTCAAAGCCCCATCCAGCCTGGCCTTGAACACTTGCAGGGATGGGGCATCCACAGCTTCTCTGGGCAACTTGTGCAAGTGCTTCACCACCCTCTGAATAAAGAATTTCTTCCTAATATCAGATCTAAAGCTACCTTCTTAGAGCCATTCCCCCTTGTCTTATCACTCCACTCACTCCCTGACAAAGAGTCCCTCCTCAACTTTCCTGTAGGCCCCCTTCAGGCACTGGAAGTCTGCTATAAGGTCTCCCTGGAGCCTTCTCTTCTTCAAGCTGAACAACCCTAACTCCCTCAGCCTGTCTTCACAGGAGGGGTGCTCCAGCCCTCTGTTCATCCTCATGGCCCTCCTCTGGACTTGATCCAACAGCTCCATGTCCTTGTGCTGGGGGCTCCGGAGTGCTCACCGTGGGGTCTCATGAGAGCAGAGCAGAGGTCCAGAATCACCTCCCTTACCCTGCTGGCCATGCTTCTTTTGATGCAACCCAGGATACGGTTGGCTTTCTGGGCTGCAACCGCAGATTACCAGTTTATGTCAAGCTTCTTATCCCGCAAAACCCCCTAGGTCCTTCTCCTCAGGGTTGCTGTCAATCCATTGTCCACCCAGCGTGTATTTGTGCTTAGGATTGCCCTGGCCCTGATGCAGGACCTTACATTTGGCCGTGTTGAATTTCTTGAGGTTTGCGCAGGCCCACCTCTCAAGTCTGTCCATGTCCCTCTGGATGGCATCCCTTCCCTCCAGTGTGTTGACTGCACCACACAGCTTGGTGTCATTGGCAAACTTGGTGAGGGTGCACTTAATCCCACTGTCCATGTTACTGACAAAGATGTTAAATAGTGCTGGTCCCAATACTGACCCCTGAGTAACACCACTCATTATTGATCTCTACCTGGACAGTGAGCCATTGACTGCAGCCCTTTGAGTGCGACCATCTAAGACTTAGCCACCTAGTGGTCCATCTGTCAAATCCATGTCTCTCCAATTTAGAGACAAGAATATTGTGTGGGACAGTGCCAAATGCTTTGCACAAGTCCAGATAGATGATGCCAGTTGCTCTTCCCCTATCTACCAATTCTGTAACCCCGTCATAGAAGACCAGATTTCTCAGGCATGACATGCCCTTAGTGAAGCCATGGTGGCTATCACCAGTTACCTCCTTATTTTCCATGTGCCTTAGCATGGTTTGCAGGAGAATGTGTTCCATGATGTTGCCTGGCACAGAGGTGAGACTGACTGGCCTGTAGTCCTTATCAGTAAGCTGTTTTTCAAAAGCACACACCACTAACTATAATGAAACTAGAATTTACTTCTGTTATATCATCTTCTTTGCTTGTATGCTGTCAGTATGGCTGTCTTTATTTTTTCTATTTTCTTATAAAAGCTTTATCTTTGTTTTCTGAATTCAGACTGTTTTCCGGTGTCCATAACCTTTTTTTTTATGATGGGTTTTCTAGTAAAGCACATACATACATATGTAATAAGGATATACCGTAGTTTTCTTATGAGGGCATTTTAAGCTTTTCAGTGCGCTCTTGCTAGCATTTTGCTAATCTATGCTAGCATTTTGCTTGCATTATTTTGACTGTCTTCTATGATTGAGTGGTGTGTGATGATGTCCAGACTGTTCTATTCAGATCAGTTATAGTGACTTTCACTGCAGCTGAGAGAAATGGTTAAAGATTATTTTTTTGCAATACTCATTACCTTCAATTTATGACTTTGAATTTATTCTGCCATAGAACTTTTTTTCTGGCTGCTATAACCCCTGAACTGCAGATAAAACAAGTTGTTCACCAGTATTAACTTTTTAAGATGTAGTTATCCAGAAAGAAAAGGGGAGTCTGAAAAAATGATAGTTGTTAAATATCTGATTTACCAGGTAGAAGTATAAGAGCAGAAAACGTATGCAGAGATCGTCTAGAAAAGACTATAATTCTGTTCACTAAAGTGGTAAGTAAATTCTCCATACAGTTACTGAATAGATTTGAGCAGTGCAGTCCCCAGTCCCCAATATGTATGTTCCTTAAAACCAGTAGGTTTCAGATCTTTTAAAGAAAAAGAAGGTACTGCAACTTGGAACTTCTTTGCTATAAAATAGCCTTTTCTTTATTTTATTTTATTTTTTTCAGAAATGTATTTGTATTTTCATGCTGACATAAATCACAGGAGCAAAGAATCCATTTCCTTAATGCAAATAGAATGGCATTCTATAAGTAAATTATTAAGTAGTCTTTTGTTTAAAAAATAAAAAATCATGGTCTTTATTAGAAATCATGAGTTTTTTCATCCAGTTAAGTACTTCTATATATACTTAGATTGCTATTTCTAAGGCACTGTTAGTTCTATTGAATCTCTGGCCAGTTCGGATTTACTGAAAGAAAATTAACAAAAATAACCCTTCTCTTTCTCACTTTTACAGTCTGTGACTTTTGTATTATATAGTACATTTTGAGTTTTCAGCTAATTCTGTGCAACCATTAATTGTGTTATCAGAAGGTAATTTTAGCATTGACATTTGCTCTGCCTTTAATAGGTATGAAACCTAATGACTTCCCATTGTTTGCAAATTATATTTTGGGACAATAGTTCTAATTTAAATGTTCAGCATAATTATTATAGGTGGGAGGCACATGTAGCTATCAGCGAATTGAACTGAAGGTACTCTACCCAACATTCTTAGTCTTTATCATAGTACTTCTTCTTTTGAACTATAAGCGGAGTATGGGGGCACATCTTTTTTTTGTCTTCATAGATCTGGAGAGAAAATGCACTTTATTGATAGATAATCTACCATCTATAGAAATTAAGATGCAAGAACTTAGCTTTAGGCATTTTTGCAAGTAGTAGAGATCAGGAAGTTGTAAGCACATTCTAGATCACGAGTTAGAAGAACTACGGTGAAGAAGCAAGTGCTTGTTCTGGAGTGTGGGGTGTGTGGAGAAAAAAGAATTAAAACTTCTTACCCTTGCACCTCCTATCTTTCTTATGTCCCGTGTGTTTAATGATGAGAATGTCAGTACCATCTGGTATGTCTTATGAACAGGTAGCAAGTATCTGTAGTGATGAATTTAAACATTTTTCCTTATGGTCTGTGTACATTGGAATTGCTTTTCGTGATACAGTATAGGATGTCTGGAAATCGGCAATAATTTGCTGTATGTTTATGGTCCAGTGAAAACATAGGGTTGCCTCTCCTTAGTAGTTACCCAGTTGAAGGCTGGAATTTGTTTTTTAAACAACATGAACCATAAATGCTGCTCTAGAAGTACCTGTGGAAAGCAATGTGCTAAAATGTTGACGGCTTTAATTGTAGTGGATGTGTTTTACATATTATGTTGCTATCAAGTTGAAAACAGGTATTGTTCCTTAAACTTTTAACAAAAGATAATTTTGAATGTGAATCAATAATTTAGTGGAGAAACTAGTGCTTCATTAAGCATTGATACTGATCTTTTCCTAATTTCCTCCTTTCAATTTTATTTTCTATAATTTTATGTAAATAGTTTTATGAAAGCATTTAATGTACGACTTGCACAAAAAATTGATTTTTTTGCTCTTCTACTTGCTTAATTTCTAGCTTTTGGACTTCCTGGATCAACATCCTTTTTCATTTACGTCTTTAATTCAGAGGTCATTGGAGTTCGCTGTAAGCTATGTTTTCACAGAGGCTGGTGAAGGAGTTGTATTTGAGCGCTTTATTGTACAGTGCATGAATCTCATCAAGATGATTGTAAAAAATTATGCTTATAAGCCATCAAAATATATTGAAGGTACTGCTTCTATTTACTAAATATATTTTTATATTTTGTATATAATTTTGCGAGTTGTTAGTGAACTCCTTTGAGTTGTACTTTTGAAGCACTTAATGCATCAATACTTAATAATATATGCTTCTGTCTCTATACAGGTAATTCTTGTATTGATGGTTAAAGTGTTCATATATATGGACATGGATTTGCCAAACATATACAGTGTTTGTGTTGGTTGTATAGCATGCAGTATTTGTTTTTATTGCTACTGTCTATAACCAGTGTTAATTCCTTAAAAGAAAAACAAACAAAAAATGTCATCCTAGTTGTTTTTAAGATTATATTTGGATAAAATTTTGGAATAGATATAAATGAAACTTTCTTTGAATTCTGTGTTTTTAATTAATTTCTTCAGTAACGTGATGTGTGTGTGTGTGTGTGTATATGTATGTGTGTATATATATGTATATAAAACAACAGTAAAGCAGTGTTTTTCACTTAAGTAGTAGCTGTTAAACTTGATAAATATTTTGTGAAGCACTACTGACTGAAAGGCCGTCTAATTGTAGTGTTTGAGAACTCTCTTAAAATTAAATTATAGAATCACAGAATGGTTTGGGTTGGAAGGGACCTTAAAGATCATCTAATTCCAACCCCCCTGCCATGGACGCCTCCCACCGGACCAGGCTGCCCAAAGCCCCATCCAGCCTGGCCTTGAGCACCTCCAGGGATGGGGCATCCACAGCTTCTCCGGGCAGCCTGTGCCAGTGCCTCACCACACATATACTGAAGAATTTCCTCACTATTTAATTGTAATCTGAATTTTTATGCGTTTCATTTCAGATAGCAGTCCTGAAACTCTTGAAGCACATAAAATAAAGACGGCATTTTTCACATATCCAACACTAATGGAGATATGTAGGAGATTAGTCACTCACTATTTTCTGCTGACAGAGGAAGAATTAACAATGTGGGAAGAGGACCCAGAAGGCTTCAGTAAGAAATTTGTATAGTTGGCCACAATTTATTTAGATACGGGTATAATATATATACCTCCTACAATATTGGTTTACTTTTTGCAGTCTTGTTAAACCTCCAGAGGGAGTGTATGTCTGTGTTTTCCATAATGTGAGAGCTTTCTCAGTTGTCCATGATACTCACATTTAAATACTAAACTTTGTTTGAACCATAGTTGAAATAATGCTTTCTCCTTTTGTTTGTGAAATAATAGCTGTAGAAGAGACAGGAGGAGATTCTTGGAAGTACAGTCTCAGAGTAAGTATTTCACTTTGAAATAAAACATTCTACATCTCTGCATGCACTTCTTGATAGTCTTGTAACCAGGAGAGATGATAGGTGGTAAAAAGATAAGCTCATGTTTTTCAGAAAAAAATCTTTAGTTAGAGAAATTTCATTCCAATTAATGTAAATGAACTTCATTTGTTTATCAATGGTTAAACTTTCTGAAATTTATTGGAAACTATGTGCTTCATATTCTAGAACGGAGGAAAAGGAGTTTGCTTCAGCATTTTGTATTTTGTAGGATCTGGTGGTTATTGAAGAGAAATTCTCTTCTTTAAACTGATAACTGATGTTATCACTAATGACTTTGTTAGTATACATGATGAATGAAGTTTCAGATGCATCTGTACCTTTCAGATCAGATCAAAACTGTTCTTTTGGAGTGAATCTCCCAGTTATCCACGCTGTGCTTTGCTTTGCAAGATCTCAAAGCATATTTGCTGGGTTACTTTCAGATTAAAACTAAAATAACGTTGCATGTCTAGTGTGTTCCAAAGCGCAAGTATAGCTCTGCATTCAGACCAGACGACTGAACTAATCCAAAAGGAAACTGTGAAATACCTACAGTGTGGTCACTAGCTTCTGAGTTATCTGTGGCACTCCACAGGTGCAGTCTTGTACCACAGAGCTCGCTAATATTGTTTCATAATATATATTGTATAATATGAAGTGGTATTTCATATAAAACTAATTTGTCTACAGAAGATTACATTTTAAATTACAGCTTTCGGTGTAAGGTATTCAGCACTTAAAAAATGCAGCATAAAATACATTTTAATTGCCATTGTCTTGATTCTGAAGCGTTTTTTTTGTTTTAAATTTTCAGCCATGTACAGAAGTTCTTTTTATTGATATTTTCCACGAGTACAATCAGACTCTTACCCCTGTGCTTTTAGAAATGGTTCACAGTCTGCAAGGTAAGTTGTTTGAAACATACAGGAACTGTAAAATGTAGTGTTCTTTGTTTTTTATAAACTGTTTTATCAACTTTTATCAAATATTAAACAAATTTACCTTGTGATAGTTAATGCTACATAGCACATTCATTCTGTATTCTATTTGAAAGAATTTGTTAATACATTAACATTTTTAAACTTGCCATAAAAATACAATGTGTATGTAGGAAGAGGAAATCCTAAGGATTCTTTCCTTTTCAATGTGACTTTTGGATGACTGACAAAGATAGAAGCATTTCTGCTTCTGTGAGGTTCCAGGCTTTCTTGAGAATGGTGAAGTTTAATGAAGTCTGTAGATTGGTTTTTACTGGGAACTTTCTATTCAAATGTTGCAAGACAGTTTATGGTGATTTTGCCATGTCTATGCAAGAATCAGGGAGAAAAAAAAAAAAACAAAAAAACATTTAAATAGAAAGCTCAAGTTATGCTGTTGTTTTGGATGGTCTAGAGGACTTTCCAGCTCTGCACAATCTACTTAGTCTTAAAATCTTAGTCTTCTTCTGTATGAAACAGAAGCCTTTGCAGGCTGAGAAGTTACTCTTTTTTTGCGCCCAAGCTGAAGTTTACAGTGGCCATAGAAGATAACAAGTAGTAACTGGCACTTTTTCTATCATTTTGGCTTAGGTTTTGTTTCTCCAGGTTGCATCTTACGTGACTTACTATAATGTTTTGTATTTGAACTTACCGGAATGGCTCAGTACATCCTATTAAATAGAAACCATGCTCAGAAAATGAATGTTTATTTCTGACTTCACATCCAGAACTTCTTAGTATACATAAGTTTCTGGATGGTTTGCTGTGCTTTGATACTGGGAATAGCAGAAGATTTCTTATAGAAGGGTTAGGTTATTTTGTTTTCCAAGAATTTTGGAAGATACTACTTTTATGCTATCAGATACTCATACTTTTTTTTCCCTGAAGACCTCAAGTACCCATTTCTGGATATTTTCAATTTGAGACTTACAGTTAAAGTACAAGATGGCATTAAGAATTCATTAATTTTCAAGACTTGGGAGAATTTTTACTTAGGCATTCTAAGCACAAATGCGTAAACATATAAAGTATATCAGAACTAAGTCAGGGTAGTAACTGTTTTCAATGTCTACCACATGGTCTTCAATCTGCTCATTAAAATGCAATTTCTGACTTGCATATTGCCATGAAATGTAATTCTGATCTGAGGAAGCAAGTCAAAAATAGGTTGTGAAAGCAGATTAGATTTCAGCATATTCACTGAAAAAGGTATCAAAGCTTTACTTACAATGAATTGTAAGTAAAAATAGCAATGTAGTCCTAATTTAGAGCATAGTTCGTTGAAGTGTAAGCTCTTTGTTTAAGAAAGCATCTTGCTTGCATTCTTTGTTTTAGTTATGCTTTTTTCTTTAACTTTTTGTCTTGTAGGAACTACGAACATGGAAGATACCAGTGCTATACTGATTAAAGATGCTGGTAAATTAAATTTTACTTTACCTTTGAAGGAACAGAGCTGCTATTGTGTATGTGCTTGACTTCTTAAACATTATATGAAGCATATGCAAGATGTATTTTTTAAGACATTTGGAAAGTAGGATCTAAGTCCTATTTTTCCTTGCGCTCGATGTCAGTGTTAACTTTTAGAGATACTCGTGTAAATATATGGTATTTTTTTTCAGCTTTTTAACAAGCCCTTAGACAATGTCCTTTACTGTCCTATTTTTTCCTCTCTGCAAGTAAATGAACTGCAATGCTGTCATGGCTATATTCTATCTATTTTATAAATAGGGATATTTTTTGGCACAAGAATTGTCTGAGGCCTCTAATTAAACCACTCTTGATATTAGAATGAGATCTTCATTGTTCTTATTGCTTTTAACCGTTTTCAGGAGTGTTTAAGTTCTATTTAAGTTGTATGCATTGCTTTTGTTTGTTGCACTTACACTAGCAAAAGTGTTTTTAGTCTTAAATTAGTCTGATTATTTAGAATTAAAAATAAAGCATTAAACCAAACAATAAGCATGACTTTGTTTTTCCCCAGTGTATAATGCGGTTGGACTGGCTGCTTATGAGCTATTTGATAGTGTGGATTTTGATCAGTGGTTTAAAAACCAGCTACTAGCAGAACTGCAGGTTTCTCATAACAGGTAAACACCTTGGTTTGGTATGTGTTCCTTATTGAAACATGAATTATTGATACAGATCTGGTAAGATAGAAGATCTGATAATTGCAGAACTGAAAAATGCTTGTTATTTAAAACACATCCACTAAACGAACAGAGGCATGAAATATGAATAGGTAAACAGTCACAGATGTGACAATGTTCATGAAACTTATATTTTGTTAATGTTTGTTAGTGTGGTGGCTACTTCCCACGATCTGTAAAGATACTATCACTCTGTCATCTTGAAGCTCTTTGACTTCACTAAACTTTCTCAGGACAGCCACATTTTCTTATTTAAAGAAAATTACTTAGGCCTCTTGACTTCCCAGAACCCCTTAGGCAGCAAAGTCCTGAAATCTGTGGAAGTGATTTCTGTGAAGCTGTAGCTTAGCCAAGGTGGTGATTTGTTCTTCTGTACTAGTACAAGCCTTCTGTAGCACTCTTCAGTTAATTTGGCCAGCAATAAAATAGGGAAGTAAGGGCAAATTTGAATTATGTTTAAAAAGTGTGAATGATTACAGTCTGGTTCTGTGTGAAGAGTGTTACATAGTTTGTCTGCCAAGGGTTTTGCATCCCACCAAAGTCCTCTTCACTTGGATGGCCTTCATGTGAGTACCTGTCTTTAGCGTCTCTCTTAAGGTATTTTGGCAGATATTTTTTGGTACCTCAGAGTAGAGATGGACAACTCTGAGTAGGAAGACAGTGTTCCTCCTATTTCCTCAGGCTGTCACCTTTCCCTTGGGGGAAGAACGCTAAATCCTTTTCTACTGCTATCCTCATTAGGTGAATTCCAAATCACCCCTTGACTCAGAATACGTCTTACTGTGCTCTTCAAAGTCATTAGTGGTGACACTAATGTCCTTTGAAACAACTAGCTATTTTTTCTTCTCTATTTGAAATTCAGATAACAGTTGAGTCTGGTGAAATGAAATATGAACTAATTTGTATGCTAATGCCCTGAAGAGCTGCTATAAGTTGTAAATGACTTTCCATAGAGAGCTGCTAGTTGACTTTTTTATTTGTAAATGGCAGTTATAAACATTTTCTTTACAAATACAGTTAAATTTCATGTACAGTGGAAGATCCTGCTAAACTTAAGAAAGTTAAGTACTTGTCATTGGAGTATACTTCTCTTCTAATTATTTACTTTAACTGTGTCCCCGATGCTTTTTTTTTTTTTATTTTCCTCATTAGTCTTTTTTTTTTAATATCACAAATTCATTCTGTTATCTGCCAGTGGCCAAGTACTGTAATGGTTATGCTAAATGTCAGAAAAATAGGAAAAAATTAGAGATCCTGTATATATGTTTATTCCTTTGCTGTAATGCTGCCCGAGCACCAATCTCTAAAGCTGCTGTGGTATTGGCAGCATATTCTGTTTTTGGCATATTTATGGTGGTACATTTATGCAATCTACCCATATATCGTAAGCAAAAACTGACAAAAATCTTCCACAGGTGATATAGTTGTATTTATAGTAGGAAAGACACCTAATAATACCATTTGGTTGGCATTTGTGATATCCTGGGATGAAATTCCTGTGGAGGCAGGAGCTTGCAGTAGTTATTGCTGTGTCGTACGCAAAATAAACTGTGTTTCTGACATCTTCAAGATTCATTTAGGAAGAGTTGTGTGGTTTTTTTTTGGTTGTTTGTTTGTTTGTTTTCAGACATGAATTTGTTTCCCAAGCCTTCTGGTGAAGAATTTTGATTTGGAAAAAAAAATTCTACATTAAAGTTCTGGAAAGGTGGTCTTGACAAAATTTTTTAATACTTGTCTTGCAGAATATTGTTTTTGTATTGATTGTTAGATTTCTTTTTCATCAAAGTATTTTAGAACAGCAAACATAATGAATGAGTATGATATTTTTTCCCCTCTTTTAAAGGTATAAACCAATACGTCGACGAGTAATCTGGCTGATTGGACAGTGGATTTCAGTTAAATTCAAATCAGACTTGAGGCCTATGTTGTATGAGGCAATTCGTAACTTGCTTCAAGACCAAGACCTAGTGGTAAATATAAGAAATATTTTGGGTTATACATTTTCTATAAACACAGGTGAAACATGAATACTGTACCTTATATAAACCTTGGAAACTCAATAACATCACACTTCAAAGTCTGTTGTGTTGTGCAGAAAATAATCTGTTGGGAAGTTTTGAGGGAGTCTGTGGAAATATTGGAAAACAAGTTCACAGGCACGAAGCCAACCTTTAAGATGTCCACTAAGTGATGAATCTGGGAAAATGAATGGCAAGAGCAACCATCTGTTTTTGTAACAAAGTTGTGAAGCATCTTGAGATAGATCATTTATTAACTCAGGAACACTTTTTGTAGATTAAACAAGAATATTCTGTGATACAGTCTATCTGGTATACAATATTATTTAAGCATCAACATAGCTATTGTCTGCTGACAGATTGTGATAAAAGTCATTGGTTGCTAATCTGAGCACAACTCTGTGGTTTCAATCAACAATTTCAGTTTACCAGCAGGTGAAGTTAAGTTGAGAAGCTGTATTAGTGTTTTTTATTTTGAACAGACCTAGCATCTACCCAACAATCAAAACAAAGAAAAAACAAACGAGACTGCCAAAACCTAGCTAGTTTGTTAAATATTACTAACTGGCAATCTAACAGTTATTTCTGTGATTCCAGACAGCTTTAGCAAAAGCAGGATGGATTTCCCTGCCAATATTATGACTTCGTAGTTAGTGCTTTCCCGATATCTAGCAGGGAAGAACATGCTACCTTTTGAGTTTGATTTATTTGCTTTTTGGGTGACGGCAAGACATGAGATAATCTCAAATTAAACTCCTTCACTGTTGCGACAATTTCTTTCACATGCTTGTGATAGAAAGATCTTGCTTAATTCTTTCTTGACGTTTGTGAAGGTTTTTCTTGAGTATTTTTTCCAGGTGGTTTCTCCAGGCAATGCCAAACTAACTGTAAAGGATACTAAAATTAAAGCAAACAAAAACGTGTCTTGAGTTGAACTAACCAAATTTCTTTATCAGAAATAGTGTAGCCAGCAGGACTAGGGAAGTGATTGCTTCCCCGAACTTGGCCTCTGGTGAGGCTGCACCTCAAATAAATACTGTGTTCAGTTTTGGGCACCTGACTACAAAAAGGACATCAAGGTGCTGGAGTGTGCCCAAAGAAGAGCAACAAAGCTAGTGAAGGGTCTAGAGAATAAGTCTTATGGGGAGCAGCTCAGAGAGCTGGGATTATTTAGCCTGGAGAAAAGGAGGATCTGGAGACCCTATGGCTCTCTTCAACTACCTCAAAGGAGGTTGTAGCAAGGTGGGGTCAGTCTCTTCTCCCATGCAGCAAGCGATAGGACAAGAGGAAATGGCCTCAAGTTGTTCCAGAGGAGGTTTAACTTGGATACTTGGAAAAATTTCTTCACTGAAAGGGTTGTGAGGCATTGGAGAAGGCTGCCCGGGGAAATAGTTGCTTCTCCATCCATGGAGGTATTCAAAAGACAGGTAGAAGTGGTGCTTAGGGACATGGTCAGTGGTCAGTAGACTTGGCAATGCTAGGTTAATGGTTGGACGTGATGATCTCGGAGGTCTTTTCCAACCTAAATGATTCTAGGATTCTATGTTTCTATGATTCCGTAACCAAATTTCTTAGAGGATGACAGAACACAAAGAACAATTCAATTACTAAAATAGCTGGTTTGATATTTTTAGATACTATGTTGATAATCAGGATAATGTTTAATCGACATAAGTGTTATGCATATTTTGTCTTTTAGGTTCGTATTGAAACTGCTACAACACTGAAGTTAAATATCCTTTTACTAACATAGAAACTTGATTAATTCTAAATTAGATGTTACTGGAAAATAAGCAGCTTTTAACTTCCAACATTTTCACATTATAATTGTTATGTATTCATAAAATACTAGCTTACTGTAGTCTTGTGCAATGTGTATTATTTTCCTTAATGGCTTTTTACCTGTTGATGACTTTGAGTTCAGAACTGATCAGTTCTTACCGGTAAGAGCATTTATATGGATATATTCTCATGAGCTGGCATATCCATAGAGAAAGGCAGGAAAAAACATCATGTCCTATTTCTTCTTAAACCAAGCTATTTAGTAATCAGTGTGTATGTGTGTGCATTTATTTTTAATTTTTTCATAGGGCAGAATGTGAAGATTCATGTTGCTGCCCTTAAGGTTGCTGATTTGCAATATTCAGACAGACAATTCAAGACCTCTCTATTATGATTATTACAATTTCTTCTTGTGGTGTTTAGTACTATATATACCGAGTGTTACCAGATGCTAAGATTTTTCATGCTCAGACAGTATGTATGCTGTTGTTAGTGAATAGTTTCCTTCTTACCTGTTTCAAACAGTACTTTCCAGCATTCTGTTGCTTCAGTAGTAAGCATAGACATGTGGTTAAAATAGTGCATTAAAAACATGGATTTGTTCTCCTATTTTGATGTTTCTTAACTTGGTCATCATTGCTGGCATTGAGTAAATAATAAAATGCTACTTATAAATGCAGCAAAGATGTATTTTGATATTTAAATTTAGCAGGTGTTTGTCCTCATTGGATTATGACCTCTGTGTAATTGTAACTCTTCGGGCGGAGGGAACAAAATGCAGAGTGTATCTATACTCTGAACATTGGAATTGGTTAAGATGTCTTTTTAAGTTCAAAATCTAAATCTTACCTGCTGATCCAAGAGCTAGAAGACCATACTCTTGCTCTGACCCTAGCAAAGTGTTCCTTCTGGAGTGATGGCCTTCAGCTTCATAGAATTTTATTTGTGAAATCATGTTCATACTATCTGAAACATGAAAATTATCTGTGTTCAGATTGATTACATACTTCAACTGTTACGTAAGAACATATCTGAATCATGTTGGTTAGTCTGTGGACATCTAGTGTGCGTTTTTCTAAATGAAAGAGTAACATTTTGCACACTTTATGAACTTTGAAAGACACTTAATCTTTCGGGGTTGTAAGCATACTGAAAAACTGCCAATTCATATCACTGATTGGAAAAGGTTCTTCATCGAGAGGGTGGTTGAGCACTGTTTGGACAACACTCTCAAACATAGGGTTTGATTTTCGGGTGGTACAGTGTGGAGCCAGGAGTTGGAGTCAATGAATGTTGTGGGCTCCTTTCGACTCAGGATGTTCTATGATTCTTGGATAGTATTTTTGATGGTCTAATCCCTATTTTTTTTTCTTTTAGTATCTGGAATCCATGTTCACACTGCTCTTTCAACTACTTCAGGAAGTAACAGAATGTGACACAAAAATGCATGTTCTTCATGTTCTGTCATGTGTGAATGAAAGAGTCAATGTACAGGTATTTTTTCTTCTAGAATTCAGACAGTGTTAGCTTTGTACTAACACCACAGAGAACTTACTGTTTTTGGCTTCTGCAAAAATAGTAGAAAAATGGCATTGGTTAGTCGACTGGTTATTGTTATGGTAGGTGCCTGTATTATTTCCTTTATTTGGTCATCTACTTTTTAGTTTTCATTTATCTTTTTGTGTAATATTGTTCTTGTTCTGTTACTATAACTGTTTAAATTACTATTTATTTTTGGCATTCACTCACGCTTTGGAGTACAGAATGAATTCCTCTGCTTATTTTAATGCATTTCTTGCAATTTTCATTATTTCCATTTTGTATTCTAATTGTATCATCTTACATCTGACCTATACCTTTATTAAAACTTATATATTAAGAGACATTTCTGGGGACAAAATGCTTTACATTCCCAGGGAATGCAGTTAAATTTATTTCTCATTGGCATGGGTAAGGGTCAGGATTGCCTGTACAGCACTAGTTAACACAAAGTTGCGTGCAGTTACCAACTTTCTGCTAAAGTATATTGTTTGGTTTAAACTTAAAAGATGATATTTTTGCAGGTGTAAAAATGAATTGTTGACTGCTTTTGTCTCTTTTCTGTTTTGCTGTATTATTCTATTAAGGTCAGAGACAGTGCATGCTTTGTAGTTTCTCCACCTTCTACAAGTAATCCTGTCTGAGAGCCAAATGTAGCTCTCCTAATTTTCCATCGTAGGAAAAATCAACGTGACAGCAGATTTCCCTGCATTTGTATTTATATCAGCCATGGAAGCAACAGGAAAAGCAAGTTCAGTAAGAGTCTTTATGAGTCTGTTAAGGTTAATTCATTAAGTACTGTAGGAAAAAGGTAGACTAAAGTTTTGGCCCTGTAGAGCATCACAGAAAAATTTAGGTTAAGACAACCATCCGGAGGTACACTGCAAGCTCACAGCATGTCAGAGGTTATTCAGGACCCTCTCCAGCTGAATTTTGAATATCTCTGAGAATGGCAATTCTGCAGTCTTTGAACTGAACACTTGGTGTTTTATAATAACTGGATAAAAGCTGGCATCTGGCTATTGACTCTTGTTTCTGGGAGAAAGCAGTTGGTGTGTGGTTTTATTTGTGCTTTCTTTTTAGTAGGGGAGAAACTTTTCAGATGACACTGTCTGTGAATATTATTGAGGTTGAAAGGGTTTATATAGGTTTTAGAATTATGTTCAGTGTCTTGTCGTGGGCTCTTTCATTCTTGTCATTGTCACGGGGTAGACGTAACCCTGTAGTGATTCTGTCTTTCTCCCCAGAGCTGACAACATTTAGTTTGAACTAGAATTCAGTGTGAAGTGACAATTTTCTTATTTCTATTTAAAATTTTATATCATTCCTTCTCAAAAAAAGGTCTAAGTTTTGATCTACATTGGAACATTTATATCTGAGTTTACTTTGTTATTCTTGCTTTTTGTACTTTTCACCATTTTGGAAAACTTCTTAAATTTAAAATAATCTTTAGGGATTGATAAATGCTTAATTCTTAAGTCTTAAGCACAGAAAACAAAACTCTAGCTTGTTTATAGTCCTGCTGTTACAGATGTCAAGAGAATAGACATACACTTAAAATGTGCAATGCATCATGGGTATTTTGCTTGCAATTGAGAGTTTGTGGTTCTTTGAAGTCCTGTTTTTTTTTTTTCTCCAGAAATATGATCATGGTAGATGTAACAGCTTCAGATTAGTGTCCTGCTCTGGAAACTTACTATGTTTGAAAACTTCATGTAAAATAGCATTCAGCAACCACGTTTATGTCTCTAAGGATCCTTTTTCCTGGTACTGCTTCTGGTCTTCTGAAAGGATTCAGCAATTGTGTTGTAGTGCAGACGCATATCATACAGATATTGAAACGTCTTCAGTTATTAAGTTATTGTTCATGTTCTATTTAATACTTAAGCTTTTTTGTCACCTCAAATGTTACCATAGGTAGCATGTTGTTTTCAAACCACTGTTCAGTCAGAAATCACTTCAGTCACAGAGTAAGAAATATGCTGTTTAACGGAGACCTCTTAAATCTGTCAGAAATCATGTTTGGGGTAAATTAATGGCATTTTTTCATGTACTAAGAAACACATTTGTGTTTTGAACTTCAGATACGACCATATGTAGGATGTTTGGTTCAGTATTTACCACTTCTTTGGAAACAGAGCGAGGAGCACAATATGCTACGGTGTGCCATTCTAACCACCCTAATCCATCTTGTTCAGGTAAGGTGTCAAAAGTACAGAAATGTTGCTAGTGTCTCCTTCACTTTTATCAGTCATGTCTGCAGGTTCTCAGTGTGTGTGTGTTTGGGCGGGGGGGGGGGTTAATATTTATATTCAGTGTGTGTGTGTGTTGGGGGGGGTGGGGTTAATATTTATATAGATAAATTTGGATATACTTTACATATTTTGGCTTTAAAGACTATTTTTAAATGCCATTCAGTCTTACAAAAACATAGTGCTATGAATGAAGATAACCACAGGTAATGTTAAGTATTCAACTGTTTGATTTCCAGAGGGTTGTTCAGGAAAAGCAGTTCTTTAAGCAGATATGCTTGTGTTCTGGAGCATTTTAGTTTAGTTTTGTAATCTTGGAATTGAACCTCTTTTAGTGTCTGTAAAGCAGCTTGTTCTGGCTTCCTTTGTATCCCAGAAGACATTAGGAATGTCAGTCTCTTCCGACAAACAATGTATGTGCTTCAGACTTCAGCAGTGCAGGTGTGCCTGTTTCCCCATTGTGTTTCATTCGGCTCTCAAGGATGCAAAATTCCTATTTTGGCTGCAGGCTTTATGTGGAAAATGAGCCATTTCTAAATCATAGGCTGAGAAGTAGGCCATCATAACTAGCTTCAGAGTGGTGCCTGTTTTTTTTTTTTTTTTAATTTGGCTTTTAATTCAGGCTATCATCAAATGTTTATCATTTAAATCCTAACTGTTTGGTTTAATGTCTTTCAAGGGTTTTTTTGGCATTAACTAATTATGGGTCATCTTGTTTATTTAGCATTCTGACCCTTCTGTTACCATTTTTACTGTTGTCTTTTTACTGTATAACCTATGATACCTGTAATGTGCACTTACAATGATTTCTGCAACATTACGTAGCACATGGGAAATATACTTTTTCTCAGCTTTTGTTCTCTTCTGCTTTGTTCATGTGTAATACGGAGCAGAGATAATAGCAGCTTTGAGCTGCCTGCTTTGTTATATAACAGATTTGCATCACACACACTTGTGTTTGTATTTCAAATTTTTATTTTCTTTTGAGAATTCATCCACGCTTATAAGTCTCTTTTCGAGTATACTTGAGTATTTCGGCTTTCTCAATGTATGTTTTAAAATGGTATTGTCAGAGCTATTAAAATTTCTTTGAGCATGGTCTGTCACCTTACCTTTGTTAATGATTGCAACTTCTAAGTGCAATAACATAAAAATAGTAATACTGAGAATGAAGGTGAATACAATGATTCTCAGACCACTTTGTTGTAGATTTTTGTAGATTTTTTTGTAGTTCTTCATGTTGTAGGAAACTTTTCCTGGCCCAGAATATATTGGTGGTGTTTATCAACATTAGGTTTCATTTGTACATAGTTGTTCATTTAGTTAATTTTGTTCACTTACTGTCTTACAGTTCTCAGAGATCAAGAAATCTAGGCAACTTTTATAGCTAGATTTTGCTATATAGCATTTATAGCTACAGTATGGAATGTTATATCTAGAATGACAGTTGCTGGTAATCTGTAGTCAAATAAACAAGTTTTGACCTTTTGGGGGGGGTGAATTCCTGATGGTAATCTGCCTTTCTTTCCTGCTTTTCTGTGCTATAGTACTATGAATTCTGTAATTCTTCTATAGGCTTACTATGAGTAAATTACAGAAATTCTTTGCTGCTTTATCCAAAGACAATGCTAAGATCTAGGTATAACTAAATCCTTAAATCTGAAATAACAAGAAATATCTCTGCTCTTGGCAGAAAAAAATACAAATAAAATGCAGTAAGTTAATATAAAAAAAGAATAAAGCAATCTATAACCATATACTGCCTGCAGAATTAATGCTATTAAACACTTCCCTAATATGCGTTGTATCCCACCTTCTCTAGTTCATACTGTATCTCCAAATAAATAAATAAATGTAGAATTAGCAAAGATTATGAAGGGCTTCTAGGATGTAGGGCAGCTTCCATACAGGAAAAGACTGAATATGCAGGCAGTCTTGAACCTGGGGAAAGGCATGACTAAAGCGATATTATTAGAGGTCTATGAAAACATTAACAGTGGAATGAAAGTGTAAAGGGAGCTGTTATACATTACAACTAAAAGAAAAGTTACTGTTCTTTTAAAAGCGAGGTTAGTTCTTTAAAAAAAATAATATTAATAATTCCATAATGCATAAATTGTGGAATTCCTTACAGACCACTATGTAGGCCAAAACAAACTCAAAAGAGTTTAGACACGTTTATGGAAGGTTCTTTTTCTTTGCTGTTGTTTCTCTTTTAATCAAAATTTGTTTAACAATAGGAATAATAAATTATTCTACAAAATAAAACCTTAATTGAAAAACATTAGATAGTTTTAAACGTAAGTTTACAAATGTTAGTAATTATATAAAAGCTGCATTCAGTTAGCCTTAGTTCTCTCTTGTAGTAATATTGCAAAATGGCCAGTAGTTTCCAATTTAAGAATTCCAATCTTTGTAAAGTTAGTTTTAATTTGAGTAGCTTCAACAATGGTTATCTTGAGTGTATTTTTTAAATTGTTTTTGTTTTTTATTAACTGATGAAAGAAAAATGTATTTTACATCCTTGGGAAGGAAGACATCTTTGTATATGACTCATGAATCACTTCAAAAACAAACAAAAAACTTTATCATTAGTCTGTGAATCTTTGTTTAGGAACAAAATCAAACCCTTCTGTTCTTAGAATGTGTCAAAAGATTTAGGATGTAGTAATGTCCAAGTAATTCCTTTCTGATCTTTAGCATAATTTATTCAGCATGTAATCATTTAGTATTTGTTAAAGCTGTAAGTTTTTCAAGAAATGGAATGACCAGGGAATGTTATTTAGGAATGTGTACTGTTCTTGCCGACCATTGGTAGCTGCTCATTCTCCAAAAGTTTATATAAATTTCTCAAGACTTGTTGAGAGAGAGCTCAAATATCAAACTAAGCAACTTCATGTTGTATGAAATGGAAACAGATTCAGTGTTTGATTTCTCAAATACGTGTTTACAGTATATAAATAGAACAGCATTATAGATCTTTTTCAGTTCTATCCATGAAATGCTTAATTTTTTTTTGAAGCATTTTACATATTTTTTTTATCTACTCTTACAGGGCCTGGGAGCAGACAGCAAAAATCTCTATCCTTTTCTACTTCCGGTTATTCAGCTAAGTACAGATGTTTCCCAGCCTCCGCATGTCTATCTTCTGGAAGACGGTTTGGAGCTGTGGTAAGAAAATTCTTTATCAAATGTAATACTTAATTCTTCTTTTTATATCTTCAGAAGAAAAAAAAAGGAGTATAACAAAAGCTTTCTAGATATCTTACCTTGACATCATCTATACTAGACATTTTCTAAGAAGTAATGTTAGAATGTTGGTAAAAGAAACAGAACTGAAAGTGACTACTTGAGTAGGAAATCCTTTTTGAGGCAGTTCGTAGCAACATACGGCTTTGTTTAGATAATAAACAGCAAGACAAAGTCTAGAATCTCTTTAGTGTGCATGCTGAACTAACAATTTGACATGCTTGACTTGAGCACAATAACCCATTGATACTCAGAGCTTGTTGCTGGAAGAGATTGTGTGTTTTAAAAGAAATAAAATGGAAAAGTTATCTTTCGGGTGTCATGCTATCTCATGCTTTCTGGTGACTGAACATAAAATAAGAAGTGGCACTGATCTATTTTTAACTGCCTCCTATAAAGGGAGAAAGCTTAACCTGAAACAAATTCAACACATTTTTTTCCTATAGGATAGGAATATATTAAAATTGTCTTAAAACAGTGAGAGATTCATTAGATCTAAATTGTAAATAAGTATCTGTGATTCAAACGCCTAACCTGAAAATGATCTGTTTTATGTTACAAACTAAGATCTATAATGCTGTTGGTGGGGAGGAGCAACTTTAAATTGCAAGATCTTCACAAAATTTAAGACAAGGTTTCAGATCAGAACTTTCATATTTTATCTTACTGACCAAAACCATTCTATGATTTATTAATGCTGATCTTGAGGTGGTTGTTCTGATGTCTGTGCTGAAGAATGTATATGGTATTTTAAGTTGTTGTAGAGCATCGGAGATACCTGAATGGAGCTGGCAGAAATGTCTGGGACTCTAAAAACTATTTGAGCCAGCTCCTACTGTAGCTCTTGAAGCACTGCACACCTGGTCCTTACACCATCAATATTCCCATCTTCCATCTTCTCTGAGTTCAGCCCAGGATCCCCAAGTCAGATGCTTAAACTTTCTCACTGCTCCATTTTTGAGGTTTCGTTATTTTTTTTTTTTAAATCAACAACCCTCCCACCTGTAAAACAAACAAACAAAAACCACCAGTAGCATATCATTGTTTTACTACCTTAGAAAAACCGATGACTCTACTAATGTGTCTTTTTTTCTCAGAAAGAGCAATCAGGCATTAGAATAGGTTGGCCAGGGAAGTGGTGGAGTCACCATCCCTGGGGGTGTTTAAGGAAAGGGTGGACGTGGTGCTTAGGGACATGGTTTAGTAGGTGACATTGGTAGTAGGGGGATGGTTGGACAGGATGATCTTGGAGGTCTTTTCCAACCCTAATGATTCTATGATTCTGTATATTGTAAAGGACTGATACTGGACTTGAAATATGCTTCAAGCAATTGTTACGTGTTTTTTGTGGGTCATGTGCATGGTTACTTCAAGTTGCAATGCTTCACATCTGTCAAAATGATTAGTCAATGTTACTCATAAGTCATCTGAATTATTTCATTTAATCTATTCTTAGGTTAGTGACGTTGGAGAATAGTCCTTGTCTTACACCTGAGCTCCTGAGAATATTTCAGAACATGTCCGCCCTTCTTGGTGAGCCTTTTACTAATAAAACTTGTTTGCTTTTTTTTTTTTCAGCTGCCAGTATTGTTACTGAAAATCTAACACCAAATTTGCTGAGTTTTACTGGTATGGGTTATATATTTGCCTGTTCTGCTTACAGCCATAATGATGATTTCCAGTTTCAAGAATTGAAGTTTCCATTATTAGCTTTACCATTGTTTGGTCAATAATTACATAGGAGGTTTTCAAACTCCCTAAATGTTTAAAAGTGTATTGGACAAGCAACACTGAAATTAAAGGCAGTAGTTTTGCCTGAGTTGTTGCCAAATATAAACTTAATAATGAGAATTAAAGTTCAGATTTTTTTTCTTTGTGAATAAATGCAGTATAAAAATTTTGCATTTCAATTTCATTATATAAATATTTTTGCTTAATGAAATCTTTAGTTGTGCTTTTTTAGGCTATGGAGCTCATGTAGCAAATTATTCTTTTTTTTTTAAAGGAATGTTTTTATAAGATTACAGAAGCTGGCTTTCTTCTTACAGATTGTTTTTTGGCTCTTAATATTTTATTCTGACTGAAGGTCAGTAGAAGGTTGCAACACAGTGGGTAGGCAGAAGATAATTCCTCCAGTTACACTGTTGCTTCATGTACACTAGGTCTCTAATGACAACTGTGCTCAGGAAAGTTGTATTTTGTACTGGTTTTAGTACAATCTTATCTCCAGATACACCTTTTAGTTTCTGTAGCTGCCCAATACTTACTCTTTATCTTCACTCATATCTACAAACATTCCCTTTCTCTTCCTTGTTCTGTGTTAGTAGCAGGTAGTCTGCTATGGGAAACTCACAATATACAAGTGGTCATGATTTTCATGGTTGTATCATGCTGCCACTCCACTTGTGTTAAGTTCAGAAATGGCCTGTGTTTGTGCTTTCCCTACGTTTGCTGCTTCTGTTTTCTGCCCACCCTATTCTGCCTAGTTTTCAAGCAAATTCCATGGTGGTGATAGGTATGAATGGAAACCGTGGCGCACTCTGCAGACAAAATGTGGATGTATTACTAAATCATAGAACCAGATAGCAGCTGGCATTCTGGGTTGCAAGAAGACATTGCTGGCTCATGTTGAGTTTCTCATCAACTAGAACCCCCAGGTCCTTCTCCTCAGGACTGCTGTCAATCCATTCTCTGTCCAGCCTGTACTCGTGCTTGGAATTTCCCTGACCCGTGTGCAGGACCTTGCACTTGGTGTTGCCGAACTGCGTGAGATTCGCAGAGAGCTACTTCTCAAGTTTGTCAAGGTCCCTCTGGATGGCATCTGTTTCTTCCAACATGGTGACCGCACAGCTCGGTATTGTCAGCAAACTTGGTGAGGGTGTGCTCAATCCCACTGTCAATGTTGCTGACAAAGATGTTAAGTAGAGCCAGTCCCAATACTGACCACAGAGGAACACTGCTTGTCAGTGGTCTCTATTTGGACATTGAGCCATTCACTGCAACTCTGAATGCAGCCACTGAGCCAGTTGCTTATTGGAGTGGTCCATCTGCCAAATCCATGTCTCCAATTTAGAGAAAAGGATGTTGTGTGGAACACCGTCAAATGCTTTGCACAAGTCCAGGCAGAGGATGTCAGTTGCTCTTCCCTGTCTACCAAAGCTGTAACCCCCTTGTAGAAGGCCAGCAAATGTATCAGGCATATGTGCCTTTAGTGAAGCTATGGTGGCTGTCACCAGTCACCTCCTTATTTTCCATGTGCCTTAGCGCAGTTTGCAGGGGGATGTGTTCCATGATGTTGCCTGGAACAGAGGTGAGACTGACTGGCCTCTAGTTCCCCAGGTTGACTTTTTTCCCATAAAAAAAAAAAAAAAATGTTATGTTTCCCCTCTTCCAATCAGTGGAAACTTCACCAGACTGCCACGAGTTCTCAAACATGATTGACAGTGGCTTAGCAACTTCATCCACCAGTTCCTTTAGGCTCCTTGAATACATCTCATCAGGTCCTGTGCACTTGTGTACTTTCAGCTTCCTTACATGGTCTCAGGCCTGATCCTCTCCTACAGTAGGCGGTCCTTCATTTCCCCAGTCCCTGCCTTTGCCTTCTGCGACTCGGGTGTTGTGCCTAGAGCACTTCCTGGTGCAGATTGAGGCAAAAAAGTCATTGAGTACCTCAGCCTTCCTCATTTCATGTGTAACCAGGTCTCCTGTTTCCTTCTTGAGAGCACCCATGTTTTCCCTAGCCTTCCTTTTATCAGTGATGTACTTGTAGAAGTCCTTCTTGTTGCCCTTGACATCCCTGGCCATATTCAGTTCTACCTAGCTGTCCTAACTTGACCCCTGGCTGCTCAGACAACATCCCTGTATTTGTCCCAGGTTACCCATCCTTGCTTCTACCATCTGTAGGTTTCCTTTTTGTGTTTGAGTTTGGCCAGGAGCTCCTTCATCCATGCAGACCTCCTGGTGTTTTTGCTTCACATCCCCTGTGTTGGAATGCATCGTTCTTGAGCTTGGAGGTGACTGCTGCAGACAAGGCTGCCTTTGAGCTTCACGTTCCCCACAAGCCCCTCCTTCTTCATGAGGCCCTAGAGAATGAGGTCTATCTTCTATGCTTGTAACAATTTGATTTTGTTTTTTTTAATGAATCCTGGAGAAGAGTGAGACACTCCTTTGGAAAAAATGTACATTCCTCAAAGGAACGTTCCTTATTCTTATTAAAGACAGTTATTGTATGATGCTGACAGCATAAATATTACAGTTAAGCTAGGCAGATTTTACTGGAGGTGAGGCTTCAAATGTGCTTCTGTCATTTTTTTTCTACATCAGAGATGGAGTTGAGTAATGAAAATACAATTGCCCTTGCAATATATAATCATAAACCAATTTCCTTGTATAGCCTTGAGTTACTAGTTTACTTCTTGATCATTTTTCTGATAAACTTTTGTTTTCTGAGTGTCTTTTCAGTCAAAAATTTTGATTTCTATAGTCCAAAATAGCGTATGTTTTCCAGAAAGCAGAAACCATTCTGGTGAAGGGGAGGTCGTAAGTAGATGATTGCTTTGCATATGTCTTTTGGAGCTGGCGGGGAATTAGCTTCAAGGCACTCCACAAAATTATTTTGTTGGAAATACAGTATAAGGAATATGAACCTTCTGACCTTCAGTTTCTGAATTTATTCTTACTGAATGGAATTACTCTAATACACAAGTAATACAATTGTTTTTCTGCTGTGATTAACTAACTACTCCGTCAGTGACTGTGTCCTTCTGAAAAAGTGTGCTATTAGAGGTCAAGATGGTTGAACTAGAAGAGCTGGAAGGAAAGGAGGAAAGAAGTTCTTAGATGAGATTTTTGGACATCAGAGAGAGGCAGCATACTCTGTCCCACTGAGGAGGAGAAAGTAGTTATGCCAGGAAGCCTTTCTGCTGGAGAAGAGAAGTTCTGTACGCATTTTGTCTTCTTATTTCATCTTCTTCACTGCCAGATAATGATTTTTAAGACTTGTGTTAATGTTACCTCTCACAGAGGTACTGTATTCATGTATGTATAGGTGACAAACTACTATGGGAATTGAACTGTAAATGTAATAGTGCAGCTTTGATAACTCTCACCCAAAGGTATTGTAGAAAAAAGCATTGATAACCATTTGTATGTAAGCGTGTGTTTTAGAAGGCATAGAAAACAGGCTGACAGTCTTGGATTGTATCTTGTTGAGTTTATTGGCTTTTTACTGTGTTGTAGCTTTTGCTTTGCACTAACTGCTTTTGTGATGAGGTCCTGTGCTTACGTGGTTGTGACTGTACACCATATTCTTTAGCGAAGTGGTATAAAATTGAATGAAATACATTGTGAACAAATTGTCAGGTAGTTTTGAAGTGTGCTATGAATATCACTTAACTGGAACATGTTGCTGTGCTTTGTTTCCTGTTGATGAATTCATGTCTAGATGATTGCAAAAGAATGTCACCTGTTGCACAATTCTTATGAAATGCTCTCATGATGCTTACCAAGATTTGTCTACGATTACTTCCTGGCCCATCAGTAGCACCTGGCAAACCTGAACTTTGAAGACACCCCTGCTACTTCCTCTTATGCTTTCTCTGCTGAAGATGATCATCTTTACTGATAACAGTACCTTCAGGGTCCTTTGACTTCAATTCCTAACTTAAATTTACAGCATAAAGAAGCAATTGTTCACCCTTGCTTCTCCTGGATCTTTTGGGAGAATTTTTGACACGCATATTCATGTGTCTGTTGGGAAGCTGTTCCAGTGCTGGATACATAAAAATTAGTTTAGGATTTAGTTAGATTTTTTTTTTGTGTCCTATACATTCCTACTACTTTTTTCGTCATTTGAGCATCTCTTTTTCATGGCCATGTCATAGGCTTGTGGCATATATCAACACAGGTATATGTCAAACATCTCTTTTAACAGTCAACTTCAAGGGAAAAAAATAAAAAAAAGTTTTTGATTTTTAACTAGTCCAAATGTAATATATAGTTTTTCCTTTTCAGATAAATTTGAAAGAGCTTTTCATATCCATTTCAGGATACTAATGCTGTTGGAACTGGATGCGAGTGGTACAAATCAATTAGATTTGCTTCTTAAAGTATTATCAGTGCTGTCGTTAAATCTTAAAGATATAGGAATAGAATATTACATTTGATAAGAGTAATTTCACTTGCATAGCTGACCTTCCTTCAGACAGCATAGTACTATCACTGATGTACAATAATAAATCACAGCATAATTGTAGTATTTAATTTTCATTTTGGCACTGTTAATGTTTAAATTCTGAAGGAATATAATTGCCCTACAGAGGGGTTGCAGAGGTTCTTCCATCCGTCTCTTTGTGCAGCAGAGTGAATAATGTGGAATGGAGGAATATGTTCTCTGTGGATGAATGCAATTCTGCAGCAAGACTGCTTAAAATTACAGCTAAATCTGATACAGTTTCAGGTTGGGGTAAGTCAGAGTCAAGACATACCTGCTTTGAGAAGCATCAGGTTTAACGTGAAAAATGCTTTTAGTAAACACTGATCTTTATGCACAAATGAGCAATTGAAATTTTGTAGTTACTTATGTCTTACCTGTTTTCTTTCTTCTGGCGAGAAATAATTTATTTCTTATAATTTTACTACTTGATTTTTATTATCTTTCTATCAGCTATCAAAAGCTGAGTAGTATTTCATGTTTAGGTGACCATTTATTTATTTGTCTACTGCATCATTATCTGAAACTTAATGTATGGTTTTACGCAGTAAGAAAAATTCTTCAGGCTTCTAAGGAGAATGCAAGAACTTCAGAAAAAAAAGTGCAATATTAGTAATATCATAGAACAGGTTTGAGTTGGAGGGAAGGTTGATGATGACCTGGTTCCAGCTCCCCTGCCATGGGGGGGGGGGAGGATGGGGGGGGTGGCTACCCACTCCCCCTACTAGACAGGGTTGCTCAAAGCCCCAACCAGCCTGGCCTTGAACACTTCCAGGGATGAGGCATCCACAGCTTCTCTGGGCAACCTCTTCCAGTGCCTCACCACCTTCATAATAAAGACTTTCTTCTGAATGTCTAATCTAAATTTGCTGTCCTTTAGTTTAAAGCCGTTATTCCTTGTTCTGTTGCTACACTCCCTGACAGAGTCCATCTCCAACATTCTTGCAGGCCCTCTTTGAGTACTGGAAGTACATCCCCAACATTCTTTGAGTACTGGAAGGTCTCCCCGGAGCCTTCTGTTCTCTAGGCTGAACAGCCCCAAATTTCTTAGCCTTTTTTTGTAGGAGAGATGCTCCAGCCATCTGATAATCTTTATGGCCCTTCTCTGGACTCACTCCAACAGATCCATGTTTTTCTTATGCCTGGAGCCCCAGAGCGTAACGCAGTACTCCAGGTGGGGTTTCATGAGTGGAATAGAGGGGGACTACAAAATGTGCTAATAAAGCTAATATATTAGAATCTTTTGATGAGGTCGTTGGATGGATGACTTGAAAGTCCATCTCTTTTCAAGTCAAGATATTTAAATACTTAAAATGAGTGATAATAAGGCATGACCTGTACAATCACTGAGATACTAAAGTAATCACGCATTCAAAGCTCTCAAAGGGCTATGTCAAATAACAGAAACTTTAATGATCTTTATAATCAGAAGGGAAAGAAGGAACTGTTCAAACTCGCTAGAAGTTTTCAGATACTATAATAGAAAACCAGCCATAGTTTCTGTCCTGGAAAATTATCTGTAGAAGTTTTTCCTTTATAAGCATCACTAGGTGTAAGCCCCACTTTCATACAGACTGCATGCATTTAAGCAATGGAACACATATCAGATCTCGGCCAGGTCCTGGTGTTTGTTTAATCTGATAAGGATTATTCTTAATCTGTGTATTAGGCGCTCCCTGACAATGTGCCTTTTTACCTCTTTCTTCAAAATGCAGCTGTACACCATCTATTAGATCTATGTGCTTTCCTTACTGAAGTACTCATGGTATGGCCTACAGCTCAGCTTGTTTCAGTCTAGAAGCTAACTGCCATTTGATGTGGCTCGTGGGTCAGACAAGCAGACTTGAAATCTTTCTTTCACTCATTCTATCCAACAATTAGTGAATCAAATAGGAAAGAGATAATGTATCAGAAATTGCAGGACTCTCAAATATATGTTTCGTTTATTCTGTCTTCAGTAGCTTCTTAGTGCACTATTACATCCAAAACTTTATTTTATTTGTTTGATTAGAATTGGCTTTTGGGTTCATAAGATTTCTTGTGCTTCCATATGAGAACACGTTAGCTGAACGTGAACCCTGCTGGTAGCCTAGCAGGGAAACAGAATGTGAATGGTACTGAATGGTACCGAATCTAACAACCTTTTTTTTTTCCTATTTGTAGGCCTTTGGCACTTTAGGGCTGTATGACAAAAACCAGTTTTAGAAGTGGATTGTTTTGGTTCTATTTCAATTTGGTTATGAGTTTCTGAATTGCGTGTTTATTTTTTTATTTTTTTTTCCAGAGCTGAGTTCAGAAAACCTCAAAAATTGCTTTAAGATCATCAATGCTTATATTTTCTTATCATCGACTGAATTTTTGCAGGTACATTACCATGATATAAAACCTCATGTTCCTTACTAAGCACCTTAATTCCCTACTGGCAAGTTATTGTTTTTCTTTTCTTAACACGTGTTGGGAAGCACTGGGCACATTAACATTTATACTCTTGGTCATTTTTGTGTATATAAGAATGTTAAAATCCTAGAATCATAGAATTATGGTTTTTATGGCACATGGTGAACACTCAATAAAATCAGATTTCTGAAAGATTTAGAAATAACGTTGGTCAGTTTAGTAGTTTCCTACCTGAAAAGGTCCTATGCAGGGCAGTAATCATTGCTCTATTGATTCTCCTGCCAGATTAAAATTATGATAAGTTCTATCAAGAAATAAATGAACTAGTGATATTATGTCATGATTTAAAATCTTCTCTGTTAAAAATATCACTAATTGTTTTGAAATATATACGTAAACATATAAAGCTTAGTGCAAGCTGGAACATAGGAGGTTCCACTTAAATATGAGATGATACTTTCTCATGGTGAGGGTGACAGAGCACTGGAACAGGCTGCCCAGGGGGGCTGTGGAGTCTCCTTCTCTGGAGATACTCAAAACCTGCCTGGATGCGTTCCTGTGTGATGTGATCTAGGTGTTCCTGCTCCGGCAGGGGGATTGGATTGATGATCTTCAGAAGTCCCTTCCAATCCCTGACATTCTGTGCTTCTGTTATTTAATTTCAGATGTATGCTGTTGACTTGTGTCGATCATTTTGTGAACTCTTAAAGGACATCACTACTGAAGGTCAAGTTCAAGCTTTAAAGGTAGAGTACAATGAAAATAATGTTAATATTCAGCTCCAGACATCCGTATTCTTACTTGCTAGTTCTGTCAAGTTTAAATAACATTTTCAAGTATGAATATAGAACATGTAGAAAAAAACAGCTGATTTAGCACATCTTATTACTGGAGTCAGAGATGTTTTAAACTACATATTTAAAGCGTACGTATTGGGAGCGTGTATACATGCACACATGTATTTTCAAAAATATATATATTTTACCAAGAGAAGGCTAGTATTGTCCCATACAGAGCGCTGTAAAAGATGATTCTATGATAATTAGTTGATGCGCTTGCTGTTCCTGTACCATCTCTGCAATGCTTTAAGTCATGTGATTTCAAGATGTTTCTAAATACATTTAAGTTTGAGTAAAATAATCTTTTTACGGATTGATTTAGATTAAGAGTCTGAGATCTCCACTTCGCATAGATTGTTACAGAAAGAAGGTTAGTGAGGGCTTGCACCCTCATGAAAGCAGTTTATTTTGCAGCATGGTGGCAGCACATTTAAACAAGCAGATGACCAATCACTGTATGGCAAAGATGATGTTATCCTTAGAAAACCTTGAGGACATTGAGTTGCAAAACAAAGATTATGTTTTATGATTAAGGTAACTTGATTTAATCTGTGAATATTGGTGACTCAGGGAAGATGAAGAAAATTTATCAAAGCTATTCAATTCTAGTTGAATTAAAAAATGGAGAAGACAGCATGAAAAGTACCCGCACTTGTAATTACAAATAAGAAGGCAAAATTAAAATGGTTAATAAGTTTTAAAAGTTGTCGTATTTGTTTTTTCAGCTTGATTCAGAATTAAAAAAAAATATTTTCCATTATTTGGTTCAAAATGCAACATAAAGAAATGATTCAACCCTAAAAATTTTCAAAATCATTCAGCACACATCAATAATGTAGGTTCATTTTGAGTGCTTCTAATCATTATATGTAAAGATAGATAACTACCTAATTGCCATATCTAACAATCCAAATCTGAGATTCATCTGTACCCTGTGAATCGTAATTGATCCCTTCGGTCATAAATTAATTTTACTTCTCAGTATTCAATACCAATAAGAATAATAATCAGAGTTAAAGTTTTGTAACTGGCAAGATAAGGCTGAAGTGATGAGTCTACATATATACATTCATTATAAAAAATCTTCGTGATTTTATTATTAAATAAGCACAAAGCTTCAAAATTTACTTTTTCCTCCATTTCTGTACAATTGCTAGAATTTAATAGCTCTTGGGCCAGTATTTACTAAATACTGAATATACATATTCTTTATCATGTACGTACTCTTTATCACATTGCTTTGTGTAGCGCACTTATGTTTGTACTGTGACATGATGTTCAACCTATTTTTGCTTTTGTCATAAGTTACTTTGTAATAGCAACAGCTGCTTAGATGGAATTGCTAGATGTTTTTTAAATCATTAAAAAAAAACACCACTATTTCCACACAAACTTCAAATGGTATTATGCAAGAGATCTTATGAAATTCATAAGCATTTAAAATGTTAAATCTGACCCTCCAAATATTCCTTTTGAAGAGCTTCAAGAGGAAATAAAGTTAGAATAAGAACTTTAGTAGTAATACAGAATGGTATACTATACAGACTAGTAACTGTAGTTTATTACTACTTACATTTTCAGTGGAAGTACTTACTAGGAGCTTTGTGTTGCTTATGAAGTCCAGTTCATTATAAACACAACAGAGGCAAAAATTAAAATCTCACCTATCTCTTTGGGTTGCACAACTACTTGCAGAAAGAATCTGTGGACAGGGAAACAACAGGAGTTAATAGTCCTCCTCCATTTATAATTCCTGCTGCGGGGAGCATAAGGACTCTAGCTCTGTAGCTTAAAATGTTAATACCTATCCATTGATGGTATTATTGGTCTGTTGTTGGGCAAATACATGATATAGCAGCTTTTAATCTGAACCTTAAAATGAAATAACATTAGTAATATGGCATATTTATCCACTTGGCTCCAGTGTGACCTTGCATTAGCCACAGTTTGTCCACTGTAATTTGAACACCTTCCTAGTATGCCTATCTGATTCCAAAGGGGTAACTGAAATATCAATGTAAATATTTGTATTCTAAAAAAAGTTTTCTCAGGTATCATACTGATGTGTTGAGCAACAACAAAAAAAAAGATAAATATTAGAAACAAATGAGGGAGTGTTCTGAAATACTGTGTTACGAACAGCTTTGGCTGGGTTGAAAATAGGCATCAGAGCAGTAAATAAAAGCATACGGTTGAAGAATCTTAATTTGGACTGATAAGACAATTTATTACAAGATTGCTGAGGCTTGATGCGACTTGATTTTCTAATTATCTGAGAGATTAAACAATGTGTTTTTTTCTGCTGTTTTTATCCAAAGATAAGTGATACCGTAAACAAATCCGTAGAAATAAGGCGCGCACACACACACAAAAAGAAAATAAAGGGGAGAGACCTAATGAACAAAATTAGTATTTTGGTAGTAACAGAATTACTCTGAGTAGTGTATAAAAGAAGAAGGAGAGGAAATCTAAAGCAATCAAAAGTGGCTTAAATGGGTTTTCTGTGTGTGTGTATGACGACTGTCTTAATGCACATCTTAAGACAGTTGAAATGGTTGCTAAATTATTCTGTCAGTAGCAGTGGTTAGTGTCTAAGGACAATGAGAGGATTACGGAGCATGAGAACTTAGATCCATCTGTCTTACAATAACTCATAACTGTCAAATGTGTTAGGTAAATGAATACCTTTTTCTCTTCTGGAGGAGGTTGTATCAAACAAATGTTAATCCTCTTGTCAAGAAGTTCTGACTCTTGTGGTCACTTTGAAAATTCTTCTGAGATACAGGACTTCAAAAACTCATTCTTAATATTTTAACTACTGCTTCATTTAGATTCAAGAGCAATAAAGTTATTGCTTACAACAATTTACTTTAGATAGTTTTAGTCTATAAAGTAATCCTGCAATAAAGAAAACTCTTCCCCTATGTGATAAAAGTTCTATTCAACAAGTTTTTGAACAACATCACTTTATTAAGAAAACCGAACTTGTCTGGTAGCATTGGCAAGTAATGAGTTTTTCTTGGGAGTTTGAACATTGCCAAGAGAGACTTTTTGGAAACATTGTATCAGTTTAAAACCTCTGTTTGTTCTGTTAGCTCGAAAATAGGTTTACCAATAATTAAAAGATACTTCTGTTGCTCTTGGTGGTTTGCACATCAGTATCATTGGTGAACATACCACACTGTGTTTTAATGATGACAATATCTATACATCTCCTCGGTCTTTTCATTCGATTACCAATTTGAGTCTTGGATGGCCTTGTACTTCTCTAGGTGTTGTATTAGGCTGGTAAATGTGTACCTCGTTCTCCTGAGCAAAGTGTCATAAGTCACTTACATGTATAGATGAGAAAGGAAAGGCATTTTTGACTCTTTTTTCCCTCAGGTGGACTTTGTTCTCCTTGTTGTCAGGTTAACAAATTGGTTCCAGATTTTAAACAAGAACTAAACAACTGTATTATTTCAGAGGAGTGCGACAGACTCTTTCATCTACAGGAAGGAGCCTCTTTTGTTGGGATTTCAGCAGCACTGTTTTTGGCTGCTAGCCTCTAAGTATCCACAGAGTTTCATAAGCAGCTTGTTGAAATCAGTGCCGTTAATTAAATGGTAAAGTCTTTATCTAGTAAAATGCATTTATTAACAATCCTTCTGTGCTGGACCTTTTACTTGGGTCCACATGCAACTGAAAAACAGGTTGGATGCACTACGCATAGCAAATTCCCAATACTTCCAACAGAATTAGCAATCTGAATTGTCCCCAGTATCACTTGGTATGCAAATTAGAGCCCCTTAATACATGTTTTACCTTAGTGGTACATAGTACTTGTTTTCTCTGCAGGAAAAAGTTTTTCCTTCTTAGGGAGTAATGTCTGAGTCTTTTCAATTATGTGCTGCTCTTGCTGTTTCATCCTATCATTATTTCTATGCATAACTCAACACCAGTGTTTTTTAAGGACCTGCAAGGTTAGTGTTACAACTGCATTTCAACTCTAGTGGAAGCAAGGAAAGATTACACATATGGTTTATTGCTGCCTGTAGCAACTTTTTCTCTTAAATTTGAAAACTGAAGCCTGTCCAAGTCTTGTATGTAATCAAGCTGTTATAGTAATATACTTTTAGACATGTAGCGTACATTTATGTATCTTTCCTGCAGGAATCTTTCCAATCTTATTTAGCATCCATCTTTTTCTTATTTTCTACTCCATAATCCAAAATTGACCAACTATATCTACTAAATTACCTTGACAAGATTTTATGGGAAGGCTGGTGGCCTCCTTTATCAAACTTGCCAGTGTGTGGCATCAAAATTCACTATAAATAAGTAATATTAACATAATCTCTTTGGGGGGAGGAGGTATTGTCCAGGAAATGCAAGATTATAATCTCAACCATTTTTTTCTTCTGTGCTTTTTGTCTTTAAAAACATTAATTTAAATGTCATATCCAGTTGCAGACTTCCTGAAGTAATCCTGCATGCATTAGCAAGTTTTGACTCTTGAGCTTAGTCTCCAAGAGCAAGCATCTATTTAAACGAAGCTGTTGGCCATCCACTAAAAGGGAGGAGCCGAAACACAGTTCCTGCTTAATTTCTCAAATCATTAAATTTACTGTTACATAGCTCATGAAAAAAAGCCATAACTCTTGAGTGCAAGTATTTAATCATTATTATATTTATTAAAGAGAAATTCCTTTAAAGTACGAGGTCTGTGTATATTGAATTTTGACATACTTCGAGTTTTCACTATTTTTACTTTTTCTCTTTGGCTGTCTGAGTCAGTCAAGCAGTAATTGTCATGAATAAGTAGATAAGAAGTTGAAGGAAATCACTTAGAAATGAGTTAACTAGAAATATTTTATAGTTGACTTGCTTAACGTAGTAAATGACCTAATTTTGTTGTATATATATTGCGATTTTTAATATTGCTAGATACTTAAGCATGTGTTAGATCTAAGAATTATTAATTTGTCCGTAGGCCTCTAGGGCTTATTGGTTTGACAAAATATTAACTAAATTTCATGGGTTGTGTAGCTAGAGTGTAGTGGTTTAAGTAATCATTGTGTTAAACAAACCATAAAAAAAAATCCATGTATTTAAGGAAAAAACATGCATCAATGTTATTTTGAAAATCAATGAGAGTTGTGAAGTCTCTGTCACCAGATTTAGTAGCTACTTCTGCTACTTAAATATCAAGAAGAGAATAAACAGTGCTAGAAGCAATAAAATGCATAAATAGTGGGGGACACTGTAAATAGTACAGAATTGACAAAATGATTTGTTGTAACTGCTTGCCAATAAAAAATTATCATTAGCATTGCTGAAGTTCAGGATGAACACTACAGGAATATTTTAGAAGTGAAATCATGTTTAAAGATGCGTGCTTAGCCAGAATTATTCTGCACTTTAAACTGGGCAATACTGACATACTACCAGATTGACAGAATGTAATCTGAATCTATGGACTGTAGCTGAACACACAAAAGCATTTGCAAATGTAGTTTAGAAATACATATGCTACAGCTAATTAAGTACAGATTGTTTTACCTGGCTTCTGTGACTGCAATGCAGTCAGGCCTTGATTATTTCAGATTTAGGCGTGATACCAATTCCTGCGAATTCTTTGGTGTGAGAAATGATTTTTATTTCAAAATGTTATCAGTTAAATACCTTCATACTTGCTTTTATGCTACTTTTCCAGTTTTTACAAGCAGTTAGACTGACTGCCTTAACAAAATGTCTGCTCTTCTTGAATCTAATATGTATTTCTTTAGAACTTCATTTTAGTGTTTATACTTGAGATAATTGCTTAACTATATAGAAATAAACATAGAAATTTCACATTTTTATAAATATAACTTACGACTGTGAAGTAATCAAAATTCTATTTATGCACCATAGGAATTGATAGGCATTTTTACCTTGATTTTCTGACTTTCTTTTACATATTAATATTATCAACATAGGCATGTCTACTGCTGTTTTATTAACATTTAATTATAAGTTTTTTTTAGTTTTAAATATATCTTTATACAGCATAACTCTTTCTAAACCAATCTTAAGAGGAAGAATGGGCAACCTTGAGAATGTAATTTTGATCTAACGAATTTTTTTTATGCTGTATTTTGTATTACTTAACACGGGAATACTTTAAAAAAAAAATAATTGTCCAGCTATATTGTTTCAGTGTGCATGGAAGAGAGCTATCATTAATAACTGATATGCTTTCAGTGCTACAATTTGATGATTAAATTACATGAAGTAGATTTTACATTTTCAGGAATTCAGGTGTCTTTCCAGCATTTAATTGCCTGCGGTAGCCATCATTCCTATTGCCTAGATGGGATTATTTTTTCCTCCCTAAGATTACAGGACAGGATAAAGGGAAGTTGAAAAAGGCTATATTAAAGGCAGTGATTTTTACTGTTATTGATGTCTTCTCCTTTTTCTAAGAGTTTTTTTCTTTTTTTTCTAAATTCATAATTTGTTGAAAATAAATGACGTGGTTTTTATCAATTTTAAGTAAGATCTTGGAATGAACACTTAAGTAGCAGAAATTTGCTACTTGCAACTACGCATCTGGGGAAAAAACACTCTTGTCTTACCTAAAGGAGTCAGCTCTGAGTTAGTCATTACTGCTCAGGACCCAATGATCTTTTTATCTCCACAGAACCATTAATGAAATAGCAGTCAAAAAGAAAACAAATGAACAAACAAAAACCCTAGGAGGTATTGGGAGGAATAGGGGACAAAACAATGTTTTTTGTGCTCCTGGAAAGATCAATGATTTGCTTAGGTATCACACTATGTAAAGCTCTGTTGTCTTAATCTTGAAAAGGTTTAAGCAGAACTCAAAAAAAGCTCAGGTAAAAGCAAGTAAGACTATCAAAGGTTTGAAAAGATTCTGTACGAGGAACAAATGATTCAGCCAAATCTTCAAGTCCCCAGGAGAGATGAGTAGGGGGAAAGGTTTTGTTGGCCCCACATACAACAGTATGTTAAAAGTCTACAAAATCGAGAGGCATTGAAAAAACATCTTGTTCAAGGCAAGAAATGGGAAATGGGGACCACTAAATTAAGCTAGTAGGAACAAGATTAAAAAAAAAAAAAAATTAAAGGAGAGGGAAAATAAAATGGTGTTTCTTCAAGCATCAGGATTTTTACATGTACGCAGATTCAGGGGAGACTAGACAAGAATTTCTGTGTGGAAGTTCCCCTAAACTGAAAGGGTGTGGAAAAAGGAAACCTTTTGTGTTGTTGCCCCATTCTTCCTTTTTTATACACGTGTGCATGGATAGTAAGGACAGAAACCACACATCTCTGCACTGGGAGAGCACAAGCAGCTTGGGAGGAGAAAGCCCAAAGAGTGCAGGAAAAAAATTACTTCAGGGAACATCTCATGGGAAAAGAGAGAGCTGAGAAACAATGAGTTAAGAATGTAAAAACTGGGAGCCAGAGCCAGGTACTTAGAATAGCCTATACGAGATCACTTGCAGTTACTTACAACATGCAAAGTGATGGTAGGGTCTAATCAATGGTTCCCCCTTCCCTCCCCCAAAAAAGTGACTGAACAAAGGTACAGTAATAGGCCTTAAACTGCTGGGACTCCTCCCTTCCAGCATACCTCATCAAGCTGCTTTTCCTGGAGCCCAGCCTTGCTAGCTTTGCCAGGATCAGAATGAGGCTGATGAGGAGGTGCTTGTCTAGATGGGACCCTTGGTTTGGCTTCTCATGTCAGTTTTCCATGTGAGAATGAAAGCAGGTCAGGTTTGCAGAGCACTTAACTAGAACGTACTTTCAGCAGTCCTGGGTTTTGTTAATGGTAAACATCTTACCAGAGTTTTATTTATAGATCGGTATATGTAGTTTTAAAGTTTCAGTTATGATTTTTAAATGTATTTATTATCTAATTTAATTTTGTTCTTAAGGTTGTGGAAAACGTCCTGAAAGTAAATCCTGTTTTGGGTCCTCAAATGTTTCAGCCCCTTCTGCCATCAGTATTCAAAGGGATTATAGATGGCGAGGTAAGAGTTATTCTTTTGGTCCTCTCTACCTTTTGAACAGGAAAGTACCTTCAATTGCCTGGCCCAGTTTTCTCGTGTTGGTATTTCTCTCTTTTTCTCTAGTTTTAAGTCCATCTGATAGATCTTTGACAGCTATTTTCAAAGTCTATATGTAGTAAAAATGGTAGCACAAGAGTTAAATCTATTCATCACTTATTTCATCATCTAATGTTCATTATAATAAAATACCACAAGTTTTATTGTTCTGTTCCTTCACTTTTAACACTGAAAATGTGCTATGACTACACTGGTAGCACTTAGATGCTTTGTAAGTATTAGGGCTTTTTGTTGTGCCTTTTTTGTGATATACTACTTACTTCTAAGTCTACATGCATCAGAGCAAAACAAGCTGGAATGTAGAGAGAGGAATGACTTGACCTTTTTTTTTTTTCCAATTGACGTAACTAATATGAAGAGCTGAAGAATGTGAGAATGATTTATGTAAGGTGGAAGCAACTTTCATATTTTGTTTACTTACATGTTTTCTTTTTCTCTGTGCCTTCAACAAATTTCCATGTTGGACAGAAAAGAGTAAAATCAAATATGCTTTAACCAAGTATTGATAGTAGGAGGAAAAAGGATTTTTACCGGCAGAACTGGTGGGTGAAGTTCTGTATGCTTCTGACCTCTTCGATCAAAACATCTGCTTTTTTATCAATATTTGACTCTTACTGTGATTGAGTTAACTAACGTATTTCCAAGATTAGACCAAGTAATATTGCTTAACAGTTTTATTTTTGCAGTACAAACTAAAAAAAAAAAAAAAAAAAGGCTTTGAATAGGTTAACAATAATGTGTTAACATTTTCAGGTAAGTGTTGGCGTTTTGTTTTTCCAGTAGGCAGTTCTGCAAAATATTTACATTATTAGATGTTGGATTTATCTGTAGCTTCTTTTAAAATGAAAATAACAAAAGATAATAAACTAAGTTGTTTATTACTGTATCCAGTTAATTTTGAGACACTTGCAAACTAGATTTTGGCAAATGCATATAGGTTCTCTTAGAGCAGTAACAACTTCTGAAATATTAGCTATATTTATTGTTACTAAAATTTTAAACAGTATTTTGGAACCATAATCAATTTTAAGAGTTATTTTTTAACAGTGAAGTATATTGCTTATTTTCAAGCTGCTGACTTTTAAATATATATAGTAAAATAATTTTGCTTGTTGTCATGGCTGTTTGAGTGAAACAGACTGTGGATTGCCATGTTTCTCATTTTGTAAGTGTCAGTATACTCCTTGGTAACTATTGCTCAATATTGTGTTCTATGAACATTTAAAATTTTAATTAAATAAAATGCATAAAGGATGCATGTAAATGTTTTCCATGCATTTCTGTGCTGTATGTTAAGTATTTTTAACACTCGATTGAACTAAATACGCTTTGGTCTTGTTTACTTTTGTTTCAGAGATACCCAATGTTGATGTCTACTTACCTGGGTGTCATGGGTAGAGTTCTACTACAAAATACAAGTTTTTTTTCATTACTTTTGAACCAGATGGCATGTGAATTGGGTCAGGAGGTAAGGATGCTTGTCTTGGTATTTCAACAGTATTTCATGTGGAAATCTTACATTCTTTTGACGTGAAAAAAAATTTCCCTGTGTTTTCAGTGCTTGTACCTCCCCAGTACAGGCATGTTCCCTTTCTCCTGCTTTGTTTCTTCCCCTGAACTCCTCCTGTACCAAGTTTTATGTGTTCCCACAATTTGCTTAAAACATCTCATCGGAAATTTTATACAATCTCTAGATTTTCTTCTTGCTGTATCCCGCTATGATCTTTATAAGCCCTCTTAGTTTGCATGATGTTTCAGGGTGAGAGTTGCTTTCCTTGTTGCACCTTGATGGTTTTGTATGAGGGACAGTGGTTTAATCGTTCACCAGTGATGGTTTCTAGAACAGCTGGTTCAATGTGCTCAGTTTTCAGTGATCAGGTTATTGAGGCTCCTTTGCTACAAGTGTTTTGCTATGTCTTGAAGAGGAATGTAATAATTTTCTTATCTTCAGGTTTAAACAGAAAAAGACAAGTCTCTGCCACTGGTGAAAGTGTTTTTTTGTTTTTGTTTTTTTAAAAAGAGTAAATTCACGTTGTTTACATGTGCTAAGATTCCCATATGAAAACTGAGTAATTCAGTGTTCTGAATCTGTGCTCTGTCTGTGAACTAAATGCATTTGTAACTTCAAGGTTACAATGGTAAGGGTGGTTCAAGGCCTGGAAGCATGATCGATTAATAATTTTAAAGGGGGGTGGGGGGACACACCAAAAAATAAAAATACATCACTTGGTTCAACTTCTGTCACATTTATGTAACTGTTTCCCATTGCAGTTGGACCAAATTCTTGGTAACATGATTGAAATGTGGGTTGATCGCATGGATAACATCACTCAGCCAGAGAGAAGAAAACTGTCTGCTTTGGCATTGCTTTCACTTCTACCATCGTTGAATGGGTGAGAGAATGCAAAAATGCATTAAAAAGAATTCTTCAAAGCCCCTTAAGATAGTTTGTAAGACCTTTCACAATATTGCAAATTAATATTCAAATATGAGTAGTTATATTGCATCTTTATTTAGGGCTAAAGAAGCTTAAAAAGGTAAAATTTTGATGCTACATTATATTAATCTTTTCTTGGGATTCATAGTAATAAAGCAATAAACTTTTTTCAGCTCTTTGAAAATGTCATTCAGCAAAAGTGAGGAAACTACGGTAATTTTGACCATAATTTTTAGCATACGTTCTCATATTAATATTGGCTTAGCTGCTCCTCTGATATGTGGTTCTTTGAGTTGGCTCGTTAGTCTTTTGATGTCCCTTCTAGGGAATAATGTTTGTTCAGTCTTGTTTCAGGTTGAGGGTAGTTCGTAACATTCATCCTGTTTTTCTACTTAATGACATTCAGTGGAAGAGTTACTGTGGAAAAACTGTGGAACAGTTTTTTCTCTGATTAGCTTATAGTATTGCCCTTTCTCTGACCATGGCCATTGGTGGATAAAAGCGCACACAAAAAAAGAATTCGTAATGAAAATGCTGAATAGAGTTACTCTTTTAAATTGTCACTACAGGGATTCATTTGTAATACATGTTTAGGTGAGAGCTCAGGTCATATGTACCCTCAGAGTATTCTTGTTTGCTTTGAAAGTCAGGAATACAGTATTGCATGAGTTAACATTTGGTCTGCTAGATTTCTTGAAAAGTCTGAAGTATTTTCCAATGATAATTTAGATGTTACTTACAAATCCTAAAGCTATGTTAGTATTTGTAAAGCTGTAGAGTATGTAGTTGGTACCTAAAAATCAAGGAACTCTTATATGTATAACTTAGCGGTTTCATTTCTTTTAGTGTGCACAGAAGCTTTCATTTTTTTTCCCCAGATCATCAGGACAGATATTTAGCCAAAGGTGAACCAAGCAGCTGGTTTGAGAAAGCTTTTGTTCTTTTCAGCAGACATAAGTGTTAAAACTTATGAATGTATTTGAAACATTCTTAGTGGTATTAGCTAAAATTTAAGTTGCTGAAGTACATGCCTGTCTTCCTGTGAAGTTTCTTGTAAAGAGAGGAGGGAAAAAACTTGCTTTAGATAACCTTGTTATTTTTGAACTACCTTCAGCTGTTCCAAATTTCCTGCTGCAAGAGCAAATTATTTTTGGCAGTTCTCAATGCAATAAAACTTCTGCTAATGACAGCTTTAGTTTTCAGATATTCAGATTACTTAAGAATGCCTCTTCTCAAAAAAAAAAAAGCTTCTCTTCAGTGGGCATATCTTTATAAAGGCTACAAAAATTTTACTGTACAACTAATAGACTGCCAGAGCCAAACATACCTTCAGACTGAATATGTGAAATTGATTCTGTCAAGCACTTGTTCCTTCTACCTAACAACGTGAGTCACTGTTTTTGGCATTTCGTAGAAATTATATTACATATGGTTGCTGTATCTCACATCTGAAACTCATGTTAAAAAATATGTTCTTTTGCAAGTCAATTTGCAGAGTTCGGCAAAAATATATTAAACTACTGTATTTAAACAGGATACTTAAATTCTTACAAACAACCTTCTCAAGAAAAGCTATGTAATTTTGCCTTTTGAATTACCTCTCCAAACAGATTGCTGATTAGACATTTCTTTGGATTTCCTAAGCCAGTTCAAGATTTCTCAGCTGCTGAGGCTGAACAGGATTTTGTCTCCTGAGGACGGCAGTGAGGCAGACTTGCTCAGGAAAGCCATGTATACATTTCTGCTTGTTGCAGAGCAGGTTTGCACCCTCAGCTCACTCCCATAGCGGGTACTGCTAGCAGGTTTCAGGATTTCACTATAGAGAAAATAGGTATCTGTACTGCACCTAGCATTAGTAAAGGATTTTAGAGTGGATATGATGGAAATCGCTACATTGCACTTGTAGGTCACAGTGGTTCTCAGGCCAAATCGTTGGCCTAAGCAGGTTATAAAGTAACAGTTTATTAGCCCAACTATAGCTGTCTTGTAAGCAATATCATCATATGGAATGACAGATCTTTAGTAGCAACAGTACCACTGCATTTTATCATGTATGCTTATAGTCCTTCAATCCAGCATCCTGTTTATCTTCCTACTTGCAGCTGCACATTGTGTTAGTCTTTAGAAGTTCATATTCAAAAAAAAAAATATATTAAAAAGAACAATAACCGTTTCTTTCCTGAGTAGTGTTGCAGCACCTTTTCACTTTGCAGTAATTTCCTGGTTTTACTCATTTGTTTTTTTTGCATAAACGAAGTGTTACCTAATTATCTTCATTTGCTGTCTTGAATCTGGGCACTCAAATTGTTAGCGTTTTTGGGTGACTGATACATGTATCCCATGGGATTTGCAATAATTCTTTGGCCTGAACTGAGTACTGCTGGATTTTGTATCACATCATTTTGTCTGGGAGCACACTTTGTTTTACACAGGTGTCTATTGACAAGAGATCATTGTAGATTGTGCTGTCCTATGTAATGTTGCTAGCTTAGACTCTATGGCTTGCTTATACTGAGCAGTAGGCTTGGAACATCTGGGATTCATAGTCCAGGTTGGATTTTTAAGAGGTCCCAGATATAATCAGTCTCTGCTTTCACTGAAGGAAAAAAAAAAAGGGCAAAAGAAGCAGCATGCTTTTCTGCTAGTTACCCACTCTCCGTTAGCAGTCTTAGAGAGTATGTGTCAGAGTAAAATGGATTGGATTTGTTCTTGTTTCATGATGCTTCTAAGGCCATGCAGGTTTTTGCTCACTTCTGATACTTGTCCTTTCACTGTTTTCTGTGAAAGTGGTTGTAGTTTTTTTTAGATCTTAAATAAAGGTCAATGTAAGCTTCAATATAGAATTTGCAGTGTGATATCCATGAAGAGTTATTTCTATAAAATAGAACCATGCTGTACATAAATTATCCAAATCTGAATAGAGGGCATCTGTAACCTCTTATTAATATTGATTCCTGATGAGCATTTTCAAGTGGAGAGCAGTTGTGATTACTCCATCAATTTAAACCATAGTAGTCTGGTACTACAGTTGAATTTCTTTTTCAAATTTCTCATGATGCTGTGTAGGGAAAGATGTGTTACTTTCATAAAATACAGTTTGGGGAGGTTAATGAAAAAAAAAGCAACAGAACCAATGGTAGGAAGTTACGTCAAAATATTAAAGACTTAAATAATACTAAGACAATCAATTTAAAGTTAGAATAAGCAGGTAGTAATTTCCTAATGGGCTTCTTTGTTCCACTTCTTACTGTTCCTGAGGGTTCTTTAAGAGCTCACCTGTGAAATGTATTTTGTCTGTTTTTAATTTATTTCTGCTATAAATTCTCAAAGTCAGTGCCTTCCAAAAAAGGTCAACTAATTTTGGTGCTTGAGAGTATGCTCATTCTTGCTAGACATACCAGTGTAGAGTGGTACAGCTCCAAAATAGCGGAGACTTTACTTTGCTAAGTATGAAATACAAAGCATTTGAATCTATCCAGTCTTTTTTCTTTTTAATTTATGGCACTTGAGTAGTATTTCCAGATTCCAGTGTTCACTCTTTCCCTTTGATTCAAATATATTTGACTGGAAAAACTACTGCAAAGAAGAGGCTAAGAGCTGAAGAGGTTCTTCAGGTTGCTCTACTTGTATCTAATCTTCGTGTAAACGAATGTCTGCATTTTTTCATTGTGTATCAAATCTGATATGTCAGCCAATGTGATTTCTGCCAATTATAATTGGCATTCAGCAAGTACAAGCACTTATAGTCTGCAATTATAAATCTTCACTAGGTTATTACAGAAGTTTTTCTTTGTCATTTTTTAAAGTTACTTTGTTAGAAATTTAATTTTCCTCTTAAGGTTATGTCCTAATATTACATATAGCCATCACAGGAAAGTCATATAATAATCATAGAATCATAGAATATCCCGAGTTGGAAGGGGCCCATAAGGATCATCAAGTCCAACTCCTGGCACCGCACAGGTCTGCCCAAAAGTTTAGACCATGTGACTAAGTGCACAGTCCAATCGCTTCTTAAATTCAGACAGGCTTGGTGCAGTGACTACTTCCCTGGGGAGCCTGTTCCAGTGTGCGACCACCCTCTCGGTGAAGAACCTCTTCCTGATGTCCAGCCTAAACTTCCCCTGCCTCAGCTTAACACCGTTCCCGCAGGTCCTGTCACTGGTGATAATGGAGAATAGGTCACCTGCCTCTCCACTCCCCCTCGCGAGGAGTTGTAGACTGCGATGAGGTCCCCCCTCAGCCTCCCCTTCTCCAGGCTGAACAGGCCCAGTGACCTCAGCCGCTCCTCATATGTCTTCCCCTCTAGGCCCTTCACCATCTTCGTTGCCCTCCTCTGGACACTCTCCAACAGTTTAATGTCCTTTTTGTACTGTGGTGCCCAGAACTGCACACAGTACTCGAGGTGAGGCCACACCAGCGCAGAGTAGAGCGGGACAGTCCCTTCCCTCGACCAACCAGTAATGTCGTGCTTGATGCACCCCAGGTTATGGTTGGCCCTCCTGGCTGCCAGGGCACACTGCTGGCTCATATTCAACTTGCTGTCAACCACAACCCCCAGATCCCTCTCTGCAGGGCTGCTCCCCAGCGTCTCGTCGCCCAGTCTATGTATAGCCAGGGTTGCCCCGTCCCAGGTGCAGGACCCGGCACTTGCTTTTGTTAAACTTCTTGCGGTTGGTGATTGCCTAGCTCTCCAATCTGTCCAGATCTCTCTGCAAGGCCTTTCCACCCTCATCCGAGTCCACAACTCCCCCAAGTTTGGTGTCAGCAAATTTGCTCAAAACACCTTCCAGTCCTACATCCGAATCATTTATAAAAACATTGAAGAGGACTGGCCCTAAAATGGAGCCTTGAGGGACCCCACTAGTGACCATCCACCAGCCAGATGTGGCCCCATTTACCACAAGCCTTTGAGCCCTGCCCGTCAGCCAATTGCTCACCCATCGTATGATGTTTTTGTTTAGCTGTATGCTGGACATTTTGTCCAGTAGGATCCTATGGGAAACCATGTCAAAAGCTTTGCTGAAGTCCAAAAAGATGACATCAGCTGGTTTGCCTTGATCGACTAGATGGGTGATCGTATCATAAAAGGAAATCAAATTTGTTAGGCAGGATCTACCCCTCATGAACCCAATAATGTAAGAATAATGTCATATTCTCCTTCAGGGTAGTTATATCCTCATTTATAAAGTCAGAATTTGTTACATAACTAATTTTATCATCTCAATAAAGAAACAAGGATACCCTACTGAAGCCATTGCCCTTTCTTCCCCACTTCTTTTTTTATTTATTTAGTGAAATGTGTGTTCACCTACATAATTAGTATTTGACATCAAAGCATTGATTAGAGGATGCAGATTGGACATACTGTTTAAACTTCCCTTGTTCAAAAACTTCATTAATTTTTCACCACACCTGAGTTTTTATTATGGACTGGTTTTTATTATGGACTGGTCAGGAACATTTCCGGTAAGGCCTATAAGGCTTGCTTGCAAAGTGTACCAAATAATGTGAAGGGATTATGTCACTAAATGCAACTGAGCTACTGAAAAATAAAATAAAGTTAAACTGTAGTCATAAGGGATTGACTGCAGCTAGTATCTTGTTTTTGTTTGACCTATATAAATACAGGATTTCAGGAATCTTTCCTAAAACTCTTATAAATCTATTCCACCCTAAAATAAAACCTTTTAATTATATAAAAGACAGCAAAAGTTGTTAATGGTCTGTGGCAGATGCACTCTATTCCTGCACTTGACATAAGTCTTGCTCAGGCTTCCGAGCCATGGTAGGCCTCGATGTGATCCTTCCTTGCAATTTGGAGTTCCAGAACATGGTAAGGAATCTGAGCTTGACTACGAGTCAGTCGCTTTTTCTTATAAATATATAGCAGCTAGAGAAAAGCCAATCTGAGCTCTCCAGGGATTGTGGCTGGCTTGATCTATGTGGTGAAGTTCAGCTGCAGTTCAGGACTAAGTGATGTTATGTCAGTCCTCCATTGCCAGTGAGCAGCAGGCGTAATGGGTGAGTACAAATAGGCACTCCCTGATCGTGTCTCCAACCCTGCTGCTCAGGCTCTGGGCAGTACCAGAGCCATACATTCTGCAGGGTTGGTGGAAAATACTGAAATTGCCTTATCTGTACCATAGCCAGGATGATAGTACTGTTAGTCAGTCTCACAGTCCTCTAAATAGCAGTCCTGAGTAAGAGCCCCTTTTAGCTCTCTAGGGTCTGCAGGAGGCTGCACCCTTGATCTCCCCCTGAGCTGGGATACCTCTCAGGGTACCCCTGAGAAGCACATCTCGGGGCTGACTCCTTGAGGAACAACCTCGTCTGCAGACAAATGCTGAGAATGAAGCAGGGTGAGTAATTCACCCTAAAAAGGGGATTTTGGAAACACATGACTGGATTTGGAAGGTCTCAGATGAGCCATGCCATTCTTGAACCTTTAACTAAGTTGCTGTGTCTATCATAGCAAATTCTGTTGAAACCATTGTGTTCAATTGGCTGGTGATTAAATGCTGATTAAGTGCTGTTAAAAGTCACACAATGTAACCTTGTTATTTACCATAAAAATATAATATAAATCTTAAATTGCTGCTATGTTAACGTCATATGAAAACACTCTGAGACATGGTCAAAATAGCTTTCTTCAAACTATTTATCCTTTGTAATATGCAGTTTACATGCTTGCAAATACATTTTTGAACAAGCAAAAATGTATTTACCTGGCTAAAGTCAGGTAAGTCAGAAATCACAAGATTGTAATAGGTTTTAAAAAATAGTTAATAGAAACTTGTAGCTAGTTTTCCACCTGTTTGTTTTAATCTGTTTTGGTACATCTGCTCGTCATCTTGCCATATATTCCATGATGTTTGAGATTGCTGGAGAGCAGCTGAGATTTCTGGTGACTTAGCAGCGCAGGACTTTTAAGATTGAATAAGGTGCCATAACTGGTTAACAACACAACCCATGTCACTACAAGTACTTCTGCAAATAAGTAGTGTCCTAAAAATCAATGTTTCTTAATCAAAATGGTGGGGAAGTGACTGTTTGAAATACCAAAACTTGATGTTTTGTGAAGGAATGTCTAGTGTGGGAGCGTAAAGAATATTTGTATTTTTAAAGGAGAAGTAGCGTTTGGTTTTTGTGTACACGTATTCTCTGTAGTAGTTTTCAGGGAAGGTACCAGTCGCTCATGCATTCCTTTTCTAAAATTTTTAGAAGCTGTCAGTTGCTAATGCTAAGTGCATGGCCGTGCTGTATGGTAAGTTAGGCAGCATGCTGCTGAGAGCTGTACAATTGGATTTAGGTTTGAATCAGTTTCCAGAAAGTTAATTAGCTACTCTGGTTGAAATTTGGGAAATTATTTGAATCGAGTTCTTTAAATCTTTGGGTTTTAATTGCAGTCATATTAACTATATCTTGTATTGCTTTTCTAGTTTGATCAGAGTTCACTAATTATTGTAGTGAATAGTTAGAGGCTAAAGCTAAAAATACTTTTTTTTTCAGCATATTACATCTCTGCATTTCATTAATGGCCAGTCTTTGTTATTGTTTTATTCACAAGGTTACTGCTCGCTCTGACTTTATTTTTTTCTTGTTGGTTTGCATAAGAAATGTTTTTTGGTGTAATAATTATTGCTAGGTAAGAGTTTTACTCTTAGCTTTGTACGAGCTTTCTGTCATTTTTTCTAGAGTTTAAAGTGAAGTAAGATTTCTAAAAGGGAGGTGTATGTGTAGTTTCTTATTCTCAATGGGAAAAATAATTTTGTAGTTTTCTTCTTATTGTTTCTCAGGATGTTGCAAAACCTGCTTTTCATAACTTAATAAAAATATGCATATAAATGCCAAGGATAAAAGGGAAAATAAGTTACAAAGATTGAAATGGGTTTTGTGATAAATGTTTACATGTATAAACGTTTAATACTGTGCCTTTATTAAACAGGAATGTTTTTTTCTGGGTTATTAATTTAGTATCACAGCTTCCGTGCCTGTGTCTTCCCTTTATGATAATCACAGTTGCTGTTATATAAGAGTGGAGTAGTGCTCAGTGGAATGGAAAAATTTTCAGTAACTGAAGGAGCAAATCAAGACTTTTTCGAAATGATAATGAGGAAAAAAAGGAGAGTGGGGGTAGGGGGTTGAGGCCTGTTATCTTAACATCAGCAAGATGTCCATAGCAGGTGTCACTGGATCAAAGAAACCAGGTGAAAATGAGATTAAATGTTGATGGCTATTCTACCCAAGCAGTGTGTTTGTAGCTTGTAAATTAACATTTAACATAAGAGAAAGATGTGGGTAGAAAGTGGTAACTATTTGGAAGTAAAACAAGGTGCATCTTAGCCCACCTGTGAAGAAAAAAAGCAGAAGGCCTGTAAGAGGAGGTACTTGCTGAATTATCAGAGTGGTAATAGCAAAGAGAAGATGGAAAATAAGCAGGGTTGGAGGAGCGCAGTTCTTTTGGGGACTGACCATTCCAATAGCAAAGAAATAAAGGGAAATGGTAATGGAGAATAGCTGATCTTGAGATTTTTCTTCTGAATTCTGTGTTGGGATATGAACAGTGCATCACATGCAGGTCGTTTTTAACTTTTGCCCCTGCATAGTTTTACTGTGCTATACAATTTCTTGTGAAATAATGTAGTGGGATGGAAATGGACAGTTTCACTCTTACAAGCTCAAAAGAATAGTTGCAGTCATAAGAATTGGTTTTCCTTCAGTGTGTGAGCTTAACATAACTTTGTAATGATTGAAAATGAAATCCCTTTTCAAAAACTGGCTTTAATACATTTTAAAGGTGGGTAACTTTTGAACTTGCATTTGAACTTGTTGCATTTGTAACTTTTGTACTTGAACTTGTTTTTCTGCTCTTCATAATTTTGAGTTGGATGACTATTTTATTCTTATTAAATTCTTAACCTGAATCATACTTTTATCTAGTATTGGCTAGTGAGAAAATAGAGGTCGCTTGGAAAGGCTGTACTAGGTATAATGCTTGTGTGTTCTTTCAATTGCTTTGACATTTCATTTTATGAAGAATTTGACAAATTACTGTTGCTCAGACTTCATGCTTGTATTGGCAAGGAGTCATTGAACTAGATTTTAATATGCTAAAAGAAACGACACAAGGAGCTTCAATAATGTTAACGTATTAAGATAAAATTCACTTCAGAATTCAAAAATAAATGTATCGCCATGTGAAACTATCTATATTCGTAAATAAACTTGATCTTTCTATCACTGGAAAACAAAATATGTGCATAAAATATGTCACTGTTGGAGGTGCCAAAGCTCTTTTTAATGAACAGTTTGGGGCTTTTCTGCTTAAGTGCTGTCTTAGTAGTTTTAAACTAATGACGGAATTTTCGTTTTTTTTCATGGACTAGCGAGTCTGAGAAATACCTATACCAATTTTTAATGGTTTTCCCCCAAATGATGGTATCAGTTACATAGCATGCTGTTTTTCTTTTTCCATAATAGATACTCCTCTCAAGTATTTTAAGTGTGTACTATTAATGAGATAATACCTAGAAATTACAGTCAGATCAGATCTGCAGGACTTTAGGTGCCATTTCTTACAGAGTACTGGACAAGATTTTCCCCAGAATTACTACTGTGAATTGATCAATGACCTTAACACTTTTCTTCATAATTTTGTATGTGGGACCTGATGATCAAAAAAGTCAGTGATGTACTCAGGACCACTGTGGTACTGAGAGTTTGATCAAAATTTTTTTGGTATCAATAATTCACCTTTAGTACAAGACCACAGATATTCAGCAACTTTCTGGGCACCAACTTTTGTTTATCTGGCCCATACCCTACTGTTTTCTCTAAATTTTCATACTATTTGATGTCCCATGGAATTTCAGTAATTATTTTAGTCTTCCAAATTTTCTGCCCGTTTTGAAAACACAAGATCTATTAGTATTTGTCCTTTAAAACATTTTTAGCTCAGGACTTACTTCTTTCAGTCCTTTGGAGTTCTTTCACACAACACGTAAGAAATAACTTTTAAAATTTCTTTACCCAAGTAAATGTCAGTATAAGTAAGCTGTATGGAGTGTAGGGTAGGTCAGAGTATGAAGTAACTTATCATTCTGGGGCAGTCTTTCTCTGCTTTGTTCCTTCACTTGATTATATCTGATCTGAGTAATCTTTTTCAATTATTCTAACTGATCTCTCCCATATCTGGGATATTTCCTTAATCATCATGGGAACTGTTCAAAACTGTTTCAGTGTTTGCTGCTTTAAAGAAATGAAATGCTATTTTATTTTACTTTCCTTTGCATCCACAATAATGCTAAATATGGTTTAAAAAATCGAATGTAAAATGAATAGTTAATGCTAAAGAACAATTAGTTTTCCTGTTGGTTTAATGGTCTCAGAATAAAGAACCAAATGCAGTTCAAATTCTGGGTTGTAACTGATAATGTCTGTCTAAATTGGCCCATGGACCAATTCTACTGGTTCTGCTGATTTATTAATTTCGTTTAGATATTTTAAGAGAGATTGACAGTGGTAGAATTAAAGATTAAATTTGTCTCTTTTTTAAACACTCCCCTTCCTCCCAACTCAAGGTGCTTTTGAACAGCTTTATCAGTTGACAATGTTTTGTGTTTTATATTTCAAACATAAAAAGCTAGTAAAGCCAGTTGTGTATGGTTAAAACTTTTTTTAAAGCTTTAGAAACTCTCTAGGTAGAATTTGGAGGAAGGACGCTTCAAAAGTGTGTCTTTATCTATTCTGTTCTTTGGCTTATGTGCTTCCTGCATTTCAGTTTGGATTTTTATAGACAAAGATATTTTGGATGACATTTTGCCTCTTAAGTGAACTCATGTTTCCGATGTGAGGTATTTGTGGCTGAAGCTACTTGATTCTCCTGTAATGTCTTATGTTTGTCTCTTGTGTTTGACTTGTGTTTGTCTTGTGTTTGGCCATTGATGGGCTTTGTCATGTTCGTTTTGCTAAGCAAGGTGTCTCATATTAGTATAAACTGTGATTTTATAGTTACTCTATTTTTACATTTAATCTCTAACTTTACATCTCTTTTTATTATTTCATCCTCTCCCCCTTTGAATATGTCACTGGATTTTGCAAGTGTTTAGTCCCTGTGACAGATAAACTGGGGATGTAATGTCCGGTACTTAAGTGAGGGGACTATTTATAGTTCATATTTGCACAAAGTCTTTATTTGCACAAGGGACACTGAAGGAAACTAAAGTCATGTACGTAGGATGTGGCTTTTAGAACATACATAGACCTGTGCAGATAAGTCTGCTTAAAAAAAAGTGTCCTAACATGAAACTTAACTAAGTGCCTGGATCGAGTGTAATCAAGATCAAGAAAATCAAGAAATACAGTGTAATAATATTATTATTGCAAAATACATGAATATGTAAATTATATATGTAATGTAAATGTAATACACAGCTTTTTAGTACTGTGTTGTGAAGTTCTCATCTCCAAGATTTCCTAGGCTTCCCTGGGCTTTCTGGAGGGGTTTGCCTGGCTGGCATGCCCCGGGTACCATGCCAGGGGTTCAGGCCTTGCCTTCCAGACCTTGCTGTTCTATATTTCACAGGACTTTGCTTACGTGAGGAGCGATTTTGCTCGGTAGACAGAGATGGAACAATATAAATGTTGTTTGTTTGTTTAATAGAATGTTTTGTTTTCTGGCTGGGATTTACAGATAAGGCAATAGTAGTTACAAGTAAGTATGCTTTATCGTAATAGCTATAACTAACTATATTCGAAAAAACTCTTTAGAGCTCTGCTACTTAAAATCAGTAGTTTTATAAAAAAAAAAAAATAAGGCAACAGTTACAAACTAGGATAGTTCTTGGTTTTCTAGAAACAAATAGTTGAGATTTCCTTTCCAACAATGCTTCTGAAGCACAGATAAAATGACTTCCTGTCTGACAGTTTCCTGTATCCATGGCAACCTCAATTTAACCACTTCTTTCTTAGTTTCCTGAGTGAGCAGTTACAAATCCAGGGGAAAAACGTGAGAGTTGTAGCACCCGACAATAGTGCTTTTACTAACGTTTCGCAGATAAGTATAGTCAGTCAACTGGTAACAGCCTAACAAACTGCAAAACAAGTAAATAACGGAAATAATGAACTTCAGATTTGGGGTAAGGAATTGTTTTTGCTTATTTTGAATGTAACACAACTTTATAAAAGCAAAATTCAAATTAAAAATGATCCGCAAATGAAAGGAACAGTGTTTTAGTTGGCACTTTTACTTGATGGCTATTGAAAAAGTTCCTGGTCATTTTTAACTGTTAAAAATAAATAATGAGCAGTATCTTGAATCTACTAGAATCCATCATTTTGGCAGCTTTTATGCTGCAACCGGTTACATATTTTCCAGCTATTTTGACAGTATATTTGTTTCACTGTTCATTTACTTTGAAATTTGTTTCCATGTAATTCAAAATCATGATACTTAAAAGTTTTATTTTGAAATTGATTATTTGGCATCACGAGGAGAATATATGAAATAACAATCTTGAAAGTAATGCCTGTATTTTTAAAGAATGTACAAGTAGAATCCATAATTTCAAATGAATAATATTCATAATTTTTTTTTATCTCTACTAGCGAAGTCAGAGATGAGTGAGAAGGACAAAGACAGGGATATGTGTGGACTGCAAAGTTTTCCACCCTGCACAGGAGCATTACCATATCTCCTTAATGGTTTTCTTTTGCTGCTCCTCCAGAAGGAGGTACTTGGCTGTCCAGCTGTTTGCCAGCTCTGCACAGGGAGACAAGTTACCTGTCGTAACTTGGGTCTTTCAAGCATCCCCCGGAACTTCCCCAAAACTGCAATTCTTGTATACCTCAGTGGGAATAATATATCGCATGTCATTCCAAATGAATTAAGAGGTCTTCAGAAGCTTGCTGCACTTTACATGGAAAATTCCAGTATTTCATATGTACATCCAAAAGCTTTTGTGGAACTCCCTAATCTGTGCTACCTGCATCTAGATAACAATAATATTAAACGCCTGGATCCAGGAACCTTTGAAGGTCTTTCCAATCTTCGTTATTTATACCTTCAGAATAATCAAATAGCTTTTGTTTCCAGAGGATTATTTAGTGATCTCCTTTCTGTTAGATATTTAACACTTCAAAGAAACCGCCTCAGTGTCCTTGGAAGTGGAACTTTCTTAGGAATGATAAGTCTTCAAACGCTTAATCTAGCCAATAATAAGATTTCACGGATATCAGATTCAGCATTTTATCATCTTGAAAACCTTGTATATTTGTTCCTTGAAGGTAACAATTTAACACTTGTGCCATCAAATGCCATTGGAAGGCTCAAAAACCTTGAAAGACTTTCTTTGTCTCACAATCCTATTCAGTCAGTGCATCATTTTGCATTTAGAGGACTTAACAAGCTTAAGTATTTGTCTTTAAAAAGTGTAAAGCTAAAAGAGATTTCTGCAAATGGTTTTTTTGGATTAAATAATCTTAGTCAGTTAATCTTAAGTTATAATGATTTAGAAAATATAAATTCCAGTACTTTTACTTTATTGAACAATTTAATGTATCTGCAGTTAGACAGAAATAAAATAACCAGTATTGGTGATGGTACCTTTGAAAAAATGGGACAGTCACTTAAAATACTCAGTTTAGCATTTAATAATATTACAGAGTTGCAACCTGAAGTGCTGAAGCCCCTGGTGTCTTTAACTCATCTACAGGTAAACTACAACCCTTGGAACTGTAGCTGCAAAATGCTTGGGTTGCTGAATTGGCTAGCATCATCTCCTATTTCTGTTAAAATTCACTGTCAAAATCCCCTCAGTATGCGTGGCAGACCTTTGCGTTATATTAGGTGGACTCAGTTTGCAAACTGCAGTAGCCCCACTGCCAGCCCAGAAGCAGCGTGGAATCTAGGATCTACAGAAATCCATCACAGCCCTACCACTTTGCTGATGGCATGGCATAAGGTACACAGGCAGAATACATTGGAACAGTTTGTTAATGTGGATACAAAATACGTTACTTTCTGGGAAGGAACTACAGCTACATCTGCTAACCCTTTGCCGTATGAAGAAAATGCTGCTGAAATTCCATCACAGGCAACTACGTTATCAATATCACCAGTAAAAATACCAGCACGGATTATACCTGTTAACAGAACTGTAGAAGGAAAAGGTTTATTTCCAACAGATGCTGCTCCTGTATCATTAGAAACATCTGTACTTTGTACGCAACAGGTTGAAAAGCTGAGTCAGGCTTTTGACATTTTGCTAGCCTTTTTCATTCTGGCTTGTGCTGTTATCCTGTTCCTAACCTATAAAATTATTTGGTTTAGACAGAAACTAAAGGTGCTGGAAAACTCAGGGGAAAAGAGAATAGAATATTATGGTTTTTATCAGCCTGGCAGATACAACATAACTAATCCAGTGCAGTCTCTAACTGAGAATTCAGTGGGACATCCAGAACTGGACCAAATTAGGTTGCTCAAGCGAACAGCATCAGAAAGTCAGGCACAGGTCATATTGTTTGAACATTCATCATTGTAATTAACCTCATTTGATTTGATTTTTTTTTTGGTGATCTGAAATGCCAAGAAGTCAAGAACTCAATTTTCTAAAAAAAATAAAAAAATAATAATAATCTTTCACTGACGAAAATCAGCTGATTGATAGAATTGTAGCAAATGGTATAATTTGGGTTCTGCATCATCATTTGCTTCCTGAATGTTCTGATTTTTTTTTTATTAGATGTCATTTAAATCTGACCTGGATAGGTATATTATCATCTTTCCTTGTTGTAAGATTATTTCTATGATTCAAATATGTATGCAGTAAAAAGTATGTTGATTTGTTTTGCAGTACTTACTGGTATTAAGTTTCTGTAGAAATTGCATAGCTAACTTAAAGTTAAATGTCAGTTTTTAGCAGGATCGTGGAGGCAAGAAATGTGGGGGAATGGGAAGAGAATAATGCTTACTGTATTTATTCTAAAGCATAATTTCTGTTCTGCCTCCATTAATCATCGCAGAGAAAAATGTGAGCATATTTACAGCTAACATGTTGAAACTCTTAATGAAAACAAATTTAAATGATACAAAATGTGTTCATATCTGACATTTTAACATACAAATATGTATATTCAATCTGTATAATGAATATATTAAAAAGTGATTTTTTGTGTGCATCTGTATCATTTTATGGTCATAGCTAATAGGGAAGCTAAATTTCTAGTGGATTGAAAACTTGAACAAGTTTATAGTGTCTAGGGTAATGGAGTTGATTAATTTTTGTCTATAAAAGATTCTCATCTATATAGTAAAATTTCAGAGAGTCTGGCTCAATGAGGGGTGTAAACAGAAGAAATCTACTATACTTTAAGTACATAACTATAGCTTGATTGCTGAAGATAGTTGTTTTTGTGATGTATATTTAGAAGTGTCAGTTCTTCAAATTATGTTTCTTAGTGACCTTATTTTATGATTATGCTTTAAATGATGGATATTTTTGTTTTGCATGTATTTTAACATTTATTTAGGATATTAATGTTCTCTTTACATTACTGTTAGGTTGCATCTAGTGTTATGTGGGTGTATTTTCAACCTGAATTTGTGATTTTTTTTCTTGTTCCTCCAGTAATTCAAGTTTTATTAAGGAAAAAGTCTTAAAAATAGTTTCAAAATGCTCCAATCCAGTAAAATTTTCAGCTAGCTGAGTGTACCTGTTTTTGCAGATACTGTTTGTCTTCAGGTATGCACCCTAGAGACTTCAGTCACTTGGTTTATCAACAGCACAATTTAAAGGGAGATCATTTTGCACAGTGAAAAATGGAGAGCAATGTTTTGATAGTCAAGATGTTGATTCAACTTCATAGTTGCATAGAAGTATCTTGCTGTTCCAAAGTCCATCCTGGAGACCAGGACTTCTCCAGATGCATAGGACTGCTGCAGGGTTTCTTGGTCCAGCTAGCCTTCCTTCTGCCAGTGTAGCTGATGTGCATGATCATGTTGTTCCACTCCCTGTCATCCTGTTTGTACATCTCCAGTGCATTTCCAGGAATGACAGATACTTTCTGCTGCCAATACAAATATAGACCTTGACTGTACTTGTATGGGTGTGACAGCGGAAGTCTTCACTGTGTGCCTCTATTGTTGTTTGCTACATGTTTTTATTGAATGTAACAAAATCTCAGTTTCATTGAGATTAATTTCTGTTGCATCACAATATTTTATTCTAATCTACTGTGTAACACACGATATACTTTTAGTTTATGGAGCACTTAATTCAGCTACTTGAGCAAAAGCTTAAACTATTTTGGGTTGCATCAGTAGAAAGTACTTTATCTGTACTTTTCTAGTCAGATATTAATTAAATGTAACATGCGAATATCTTCTAAGAAGGGAAAACACTGACAACTCTTAAATTCATGCTTAATTATTTTTGTGGCTAATTAATTTTCCTCTTTAGTACCTTTTTGTTACTTTCTGCCTTCCCTATGTAATTCCCTGTGATAAGTGTTAAATTTGTTGCTTTTTTTGTCACTGTCTGTGATTCCACAGTAGTAGGTTCTGTAGTCTTAAGTTCTGTATTTCTAAATTTTCAATTTTATATGGATGTCTTCAGTAATAATGGGCTTTATTAGCACCCAGGCGATAATTCCAGTCAAAGCTAGTTAACCAGCTTTTCATCAGTAGAAATGTTAATGTGTCCATATAAGAGAGGATTTTTTTTTGAGAGAGAGTGGATGAAGGTGCACAAAACAAGCCCAATCCTCAAATCTGGGAGGGATGGGTCTTCTGTTGTTAGGCTCTGTGTTCCCTGGCTGCTCTCTCCAGAAGACTATGGTTCCACCTGAACGTGTCTCCTTTCCACCTGTAGATGGAAAGCTCCTGTAGGAATTGTTTTTCAGGCATGAGTCTCACAATCTACAGTGGTGGAATGTAAAAGGATATTTTAAGAGTTGTGTCTGGAAGGAGTGTTGGGGCAGTTGACAACATCTTCTGGAGAAGAGTCATCCTCTAATATCTGTCTTGCTAACAATTTTGTGTTTCACTGTAGCAAAGAATTGAGAGGTACATTGTGCATCTGCAGGGAAGTGCCCTTGGCAGTTAGCAGCTTTTAAAGTTAGGTGTTCCTACTAGGCAATAGATGCATCCATGTACACGTGTCATTCGTATGGCCTAACTATTTAAATCATTAGGGAACCCATTTAGAATTCCTTTTAGTGCCTTCCCTCATGACGCAAAATGGTCCATAAGTTTCCACTTAGTAACTTAGTCACAGTCCCTAACTAGGTTCCCATTTGTAAAGTTCATTATCACATTTACGGTCAGCCATAGGATTACCCTGGAAATATCATTTTAGATGTGTCATTACCATTTTAGGAGCTTCATAGCACAGTGCAACTTCTAGGGGAGAAAAAAGAATTCATTTACATTGCTCATAACGTGTCTAATCTCCATTTGTCCCTTTCTACCTCTTCCCCTGGCTAATGAAATAAGAATAAAAAATTAATCTTTCACAAGTGTACACCAGTAAAGGTATGAAATGAAGCTTCTCCCTTTCTTTTTGGTGTTTGCTGCTTCATCCTGGCAAACAGAAAAGCAGAAAAAATTTCCTCCTCTTCCTTTTAATGTCTAGAGGAGAAAGGTGTGTTTTCCAATGAGAATTTTTCCTCCCTGGTAGACTGAGGAAGAATTGTAGCGGACACAAGGACCATTTTATTTACTTATATAACAATTGCACCACTAACAATTTATTATGATGTGTTTTGTTAAGCTGATGGTAAAACTTTTTTTTTACAGTAGCTATGTAAATGAAATTCAAAATTCTGAATGTTTGTATAAAACATTGAGATAATAAAAATACTGAAAAAGTAGCTGAATGAGCTGGAAATGTCAAACAGAATGAGAAAGGTATATTACTACTTAATCACAACATATGTGGTCTGTGTTTTTTCCTTTGCAAAAAGTTCAATATTTTTATCTGACAGAATATGCAAGCTTTGAAATGAAAGATTTGAGATCATTCACATTCAAGCTACCCTAAATGTTTGTGATGTTTTTTCAGTAGAGACAAAGTGATTTTTTTTAGATAGTGTAAGAGATCCTTTTTATAATAATAATAATAACGAATGTGTCAATTGCATCTTTGGAACTGGATCCTAGACTGATTAGCTTCTATGCTGTTGTCAGTTAGAATCTTATAAACCTGGTTCTGGGCCTGTCTCTTGATAATTCTTGCTGCTTACCAAACTAGCTGTTGTTCCCATAATTTAGGAAACCTTAGGGTAATTATAAACCATACTTTTATGCTGTTCTTTGTTCTGCTGCTGACCTGGATTGGATGTAGTTGAAGGGGGTAACTGCTTAAATACTGCCTTCCTTCTGAGCTGAGGTTTTACTATGAGCAGTATCAACAGTTCAGCTTTAATCTAAAATACAGTGTCCCTTTCTTTTCCGAATCCACTCATACAACTTCCCAATGTGTTTCTTGACACAACCTGTAGACTTCTTAAAAGATATTTGATTGGTTTGCAAGGCTATTTCCTCCTCGTCTATGAAAATGAGACCTAGTATCTCATCTGTATTGTCATTGAACTTTAATCCAGGTTTGATTTTTTTTCAAATCACAGTAAACATAGGCCCTTTATTTTTCCCTCATATGTGTTTTACATTATAAAAACAGTATTATTTAATGATTATATACTTGATAAACATTGCAACTACCTGTATCTGGTAGGAAGAAGCTTTGTCCCATTTCAAGGGAAAAAGGAGAAGGGGGGAAAAAGAAGCTGGAAACAGAAGTAACTTGAAAGGGCCTCTCTGTGTGCTTCTCGTATCAATCTGCAAGCTTGTGGGGGGAATAGGGAACAGTTAATGAGTACTATGCTTACAATATGTTTTACATCTTGGTTAATGTAAACCCCCTCCCCACCACCACCCAAGTAGATTGACCATAATTAGCCCTTGCAGCAGATGAAAAGGCTGTGCCTTTGTAGTGTCAAACACCTTTCTCCCTTCCCTCCTCCCCAGTTAAAATTACAAAATTTTTCTGGCAATTAGGGATCCTTCATGAAGCTTGAAAGGAGCAAATATAGCTACTGTGTAGCTGATAGCAACCTGTACTGTTAATTAAAATAGTGCATGCTTACAGAGCATAGCTTGCTCCTCCAGGGTGCAAAGTGTTCTTGGTTGAATTCCCCAGGTTCCTGTTGAAATAAATGTGAGGACAGCTGTTTCCTTTCTCACAGTGGAAAATACCAAGCTAATAGGGATTTTCCTAGATAAGTGTTTTTTACAAAGTATGAGGCAAAAGAGCTTTAATGGGAGGTGTGCTTTGTAGGAATCTCTAACTCAGGTGAAGAAATCCCTTATCTCTGAGGCCTTATTCTGTAGGCTGTTAAATAGCCCGTGCTTGTTTCTCAGTGGTCTGCAGGCTGTTTGCTTTCTTCTTCGAATGAGGTAGTGAAGCTGTTTGTAAGGGAGAAAGTCTCTTTCAAAATGTAAATGAACAATAAGAAGCCAGTCTGAAGGAAAATTGAATCAGTTTTCATCCCAGAGAATGCTGGAGTTTTAGGTTTCTTCATTCAAAATTCAGTTCAATTTCTGGCATTTGACTTTAGCCAGGCAAACAGAAAGAAATAATCCTGTGAAATCAAAATGGTCCTGAGCTGAATCATAATCTTATCAAAGCAAATAGAAAAGACATTTTGTATGCTTAATATTCTAACTTGGTACCTATTTTTTTCCAATCTATTGCTCTATAGCCTGTTTTATATTTATAACTTTGTATGTCTGCAAAATGAATTTATCAAATAGAACTAATGTAAAAGTAGCTGTATTTTTATCCAGTCTTTTGGTTTTGATCATATTGTAAATACAAAAATGGAATGAAAGAATATTAAAGAACAGAGCTGACTAAGCAGTTTTAAGTAACATATTTAGAATATAAAGGATGAAACTAGCATGAACACACTGTGTTCAGTATCATTAAACATATATGGAACCTGTTTGCTTCTGCATAATAGGCACCAGCTGCATCTTTTGGGGAAAACTAAGTCTGAAATTCCAAAATGGGGCTAATATAATGCTTCAGCCAAGAGCAGTGAACCAGGAAAGAGTTGATGTTTACCATCACCAGTTAGACTGTTTCTTTGCTGCTTACAGCTGGAAACTTTGGAGTCTTCCAAAGATGAACATCTCTTCACTTGCAATGTGGCTTAACCCTTTTGTAATTCACAGAGCAGGAGTTCAGGCACTGATAGTCAAGCCCAGAATAGCAGGGAAATCAGCAGAAATTACAGCAATCACAGCTGCTTTCTGTTTAACTAGAAGCTGGTGACAACTACGTTTTCAGTGAGTCTGGGAGATTGTGGTTCTATGCTCTTCTTAGGCTACAGGCACTCTTTCTCAAGGCAGAGATAAGTGTCTAAATGTAGGTGTCATTTTGGATATATGTGGGTATCCAGCCTGGCCTTTAGCTGCAGAAAGGAAAGTCCTCATCTCTTTTTATTTCTCTTTTTTTTTTTTTTAAAGCCCCTGGCAGTATCTGACAGCCCTTTTCAGTTGTCTTAGATAACCTGGTATTTCAAGTGACAGGAGATGCCTATGTTTAAGCAGAGATGAATCCTGTCCCCACCTGTCTAGTTAAGAAAATTGGCTTCTGTGGGTGGAAACAGTGGAGGTTAAATATTCATAAAGCTGAAGAGAGAAGACAACAGGGGAAAGTACTGGCTTTACACGCTGCTCTTTGCTCAGGACTTTGCAGTGTAGGTTTTTCATCAACTCATAATGGGAGAAAATGTGCAAATGTGTTAGGAAGATAAGCCAGTAACATGATTCCCTGCTCATTTCTGGAGTTTTATGCAATTATTTGCAATTACTTTTAGGTTTTCAATGACGGCATGCAACACTTCATTCTATTAATCTTTTTTTAAAGTGAATGTTACTTGCATCTTTTTGGTGACTTTAGGTCATTTATGTAATCAAAATAAAAATTGAATTAGCTGCTTGATAGCATGCTTAGCTAAGCAGTAAGTAATGAAATCACTGCTCATTAACTGTGCTTTACAGTTATTGAGCAAATTTCCTGTTTAGTTCCTTTAGCTAAGTCACTTTCCTGTTCTTTTCCAGTGTTATCCAAGAGAAATTTTGTTCTTTTCCAGTGTTGTCCAAAATAAATTTTGTTCTTTTCCAGTGTTATCCAAGATAAATTTTGTGGTATCATCCACGTTACATTGGAAGGGCTGTATGACGTTATGACTGAAGATCCTGAAACAGGAACATACAAAGAGTAAGTGGAAAAATCTAATTTTTGTGTTTAATAATAGTTTTGCATATGTGGTGTTTTGTTGGGAAAACTCTGTAGGCATTTGAGACATGCTCATAAGAGTCTGTTTCTGTAACAGAATCTGTTTTAGCAGGATAGTAAATTTTTTTTGGCAAAGTTTTAGCAAATTTTTGGTTCTAAGAAAAATACTTGGGGCTGAACATAAAATGAAAATGGAAAGAATTTTATTTTAAAAAATTATTAAATGATGGCTTAAAATACTCATATTCTTAGCTTTTGCTTTTTGCTCACTTGACTATTTTATATTTAAGATTATCTTCCAATAAAGATTGCTGTTGGTAGTTCAACAATAGCACAGTTCTTTGAATGTGACATCCAGCATTTAACTATTTTTTTAAGTGCCTCACATCCATTGAGTGTACCCAGTGTACGTAGGTGTGGAGACACTTGGAAACCTATTCCTCAAGCAGAATTCATGGTCTTCAGTTGTTCTACTTAACATACCAGCGTATGTTAAGTTATGCTACAGGGCATACCTGAAAGGGCAGCTTCCTGAGCTGGAAGAAGGGGATTTGTTTATGGTGGGAAGATTCAGGGTTGCTGAGAATGTGCTTCCAGAATCACACTCACTCATCTACTACTAACTCCCAGCTTATTAGAGGTATTATATCAAAGCCAGAGAAGTCAAGCCAAGAAGTATATTCTAATAATATTATTTACTGTGTGATAAAAATCAAACATTTTCTAACTTTCAGATAATTATCTGGTGACAGAATACCTGGACCTGGACTAATTATTTAAATGCTTAAGGGGGTGTTTTCTGTCACTGAAGCCAGCTGGCACAGAACAGCCTGCATATGTGCTATTAATTTCTCCTCCCCTTAAAATAGGTGGCCTGTGCACCAGTGTGTGAATGGTTCATACAGGCTAAACCTCAGTTGTGCCCAAAAATTGATTGCAAAAGTGCTGACCCATGCTAGGCATTTATTTTTCTTTGAACTGTTTATCAATATATAAGATTTATCTGCAAAGTCTGAAAATGTGCTGTGGTGATGTTTTATTTACTATCAGAGACAACACCATAGAGTCACTTCTATTTCTAAACATGTTGCTTTGCCAACACTTTTTGGAAGGAGTTCTCACATAGAAAGTAATAAAACTTTGTCCTAGTTCATTTTATATTTTAAGCTTGAAGGCCTGTAGAACGTCTCACTGCACATTTCTAAACTCTCGACGTTGTTTTTTCTTTATAAAATACAGTCACACTGAACCAAGGATATATTTCTGTTAACAGATACCGAATGGGCTGTTTAAAAGATTCTGACATTTGTGTTAAAATTTTCCAAATCATCTGAAAGTAAATAAAGTAAAAGCACTCATCTGGAGTGGTGTCTGCTATTGCATCCGTCCAGGTTGAAGAAGAATGAATTTAAGCTTGAACTGGTAGAGAAAAAAAAAAAAATCATGTACCTCACTGGAAATCACAACGTGTAGCTTCTTAGTATTTACTTCAGGGGAAAGGCTAATAGAACTTGTATGTTGAGTACAGGAAAATGAAGGCTGAAGCAATACATAGAACTGCAGCTTATAAAGGATGGAGCAGGGGTAAATATGCACAGGAAAACTACAAATTAAATGATAGTGTTGGCTTGAGTATAAGCTGACCCTGGGTACCTTTACACTGGGAATTTGAAGAAAGTGTTGTAGTTAGAGCAGTGAGGTTCTGGAGGAGCCTTTCCAAATACAAAGGCAGAGGTAGAGGTCTTGCCAGTTTATAGATGGGATTCTGCTCAAGGTCTGAAAACAATAACACAGTGGCCTGGCTTACAATGCAAAGAGCTTACAGTCAGATGGATTTTCTAGAACTTGTATTTTGCATTGTAATGGTAATTAGAAGAAATCTTTTTGGACCTCCAGATTTTCTGGAAAGAGGAGCATTCCATTCTTCTAGTATTGTCTCGCCAATATTTGCAGGTTTCCCAATCTTATCATCTTGCTTTCTTTTTTTTTTTTTAAAAAAAAAAGTATTACCTCCTTCTTTATTTTTTTTAATTACTGTTTATGGTTACAGAACTTGAGTTTTCAGACTTCAATTTGAATATAATTTTGTATATTTTGGCAATTGACATTTGTCTTCCTTTTCATAATACACTGAGTTGCAAGAGGTACCATTTATGAGGTGAGAGGAAATGTGATTTGCTGTATTTTTTTTGAAAGGACTAATTCCTTTGGAAGCAGCTTCTGAGTTAGCATTTGGCTCTTCTGCCATGCTGCTTAGCAAGCATTTCATACAGCTCTAAGCAAGTATGAATGTTTTCATATATAATCACAACTTTTTTCATTTTAGTAACAGATATCCTTTAAAGCAAATTATTCAATTTAGCTACAGGATTATTTCATCTTCTAGTAGAATGTATAGTAGAGAAGTATAGGGCTGAAAATGAGCAATAACGTACATTTGTCCTATTGCTTTTTAATATGTGGTTTATTTGGCCTTCTTGCCGTAAAACATTACTAATACATGGTGGCAAGTTGCTGTCACCAGAATGATTTTACATCCTTTCAGTTCTTAAAGCAGGTTTTCTAGGAAGAAGAATTGGTAAAGTGGTGGAATTTATGTGCATTCTTCCAACATGGAGATTGCAACGTGAATGGAAAACATGTTTGCTAGAGGATGACTTTCACCAATGGCTTTATGAAGTCTATACAAACTATTTGAAAAGACAGAAAAAATCTCTGGAATTTGGACCTTTTTTCATAATTTCCCCTTTCATACCTACTACAATAATTAAAATATGGCTATTATCTGTGCATACAGTCACCTATCACTTGGGGGCAGGGCAAAACAGAAAAACAAGTTTAAAAGCCTTGTATCTGCCTAGAAACAAAAGCTAACTAATTTCTATCCACCTAAAACTTTACTGTTCAGTGTCCTTCAGATTTTGTCTTGAACCAATAGTAATGATCATAATAGATTTCAGATTCTCTTGTTAAAGATCTCACAGAAAAGCATGAATGTAATGAGAAATGTCTGCTGATTCTGTTAATGCTACAGGTTTGTGTATGTGCCACTCTGATTTTCATACTGACAGAATGCAGAGTGCTTATATAGCACTCACCTAGAAAGATTGGGAAACTCTAGTTAGGGACATTACATTTTATATGTTACGTGTTTTAAACCCACTTGGTCTGTTTTCTGTATGCAGAAATGCATTTTTAAACAAGAACTTGAGCTAAAATATATCTGTTCAGACTTTCTTTTCCTGAGGCTCGTTCTTGTTGAATATAATTTCTGAATTGATCTGCCAAGACAAAAATGTCTAGTCATGATGAACTCCGCTGCAAAATGAAAGTATCTGTTCACTTAGTAAATTCGGTCTTGATCTTTTTCTGTCTATAAGTCAATTATGAAGCATATATATTAAACATTAGTATAGAAGACTAGTTGCCTAACGCTACTGAAAATTATAAAAGATTGCAATCTAACAGAAGAGATGTCTATCAGCAGTAAATTTGATGCCACGGAAACTTCTAAATGCAAGCTCTTTTCTTTTTTTTAAGAAAAATAATCATAAAAATAATAACCTACTGTTAAATGCAGTACTGATATAAAAATGGTAAGTACATACATGCTGACACAATACACATCTATGCACTAGAAAGTGGCCAAGTTTGGTTGTCTCTCCCAAGCTTGAATAGGTTTTAAATTGGTGGCTAATTTTCAACTGTTTCAACAGACATCAGTTACAATTTGAGACAAATTTTTCAGAAGTTACCATCTTGGCAGAGGAGAGAGTCTAAATGTGTTTCCACTGAAGGAAAGTCAGGTGAAATTTGGCAGCAACCAAATTACTGACTAAGCAGTAATGTGTTATCTCCACAGGCATGTATTGCCTTGTTAATAGGTATTGCCAGACTTCCAAACTTCCTCCTATCTGTCCCGTGTTTTTAAAACTGCTTTAAAATAAATTTTAATTATAGTGTGTACTCAAACTATTTTTATTCCCATTCTTAGCTGCATGTTGATGCCTCATTTTGAGGAGCCCAAAGTTACAGAAGATGAGGAACCTCCCACAGAACAAGACAAAAGGAAAAAAATTGTAAGTTTTAGATCTGTTAATTAATTATTGAACTGATTATGTAATTCACTTGTATGAGACTCAATTACTTGGATCTGGTTCAGCTGTTTTTCTTAGATGAATTCATCTCTTGAATCAAAAAAAAAGAGAAAAAACTCTGATGATGAACTTTGCAGTGACAATATTTATGCTTCTGCATTCCTTTTGAGTATTAGAAAATGTTGCCAAAGTAAACATCATCTGTTCACAGAATTTGGACATTGTAAAATTGAGATGCTTTAAAAATGGTTTATCGAAAAATGCAGGAAGATGAAGCTTACTGATATGTCATAGTAGGCCAAGTTTGTTGCAGAATTATAGTATTCGTTCTTAGGAATTGTGGTGTTTCTTTAGGTACATAACTAATCTAGATAGATGTTATCTGTGTCTATGCAGGTATCCATATAGGTAAATCTGATGAGGATTTCATATGCTGAAATAAAATATATACAGATATCTTGAGATATATACATAGATATATCTATTGAGATAGCTGAAGATACAGGGCTCCATATATTCATATCTATACGTATAGACTTATACAAATACATATACATTGGATTTTGTAATCAGATTTTAAAAACATCAAGTGGATTTTTAAATAGTCTTTCCATTTTATTAGCATTCTTCGAATATACCCGATTTTATTTCTCTCTAGCTAAAGTTTTAATAAGTTTGTAGTCAAAATTCTCTTAATTTTGTAGTTATGGATTGACTTTAATAGTATAGTATGCATTTAGAAATTGTGACTTTGTAGATTTAATATGAATTACCATCGTTGGGGATGTACAAGAGAAGTGAAAAGGGGTCATTATTTTATGACCAGTATCATTCTAACCTCCTAAACGATTCAGTGCACCAGTACAGTGTTGATTAACACAGTCATAGTGAAGAAACTATACTGAGATCATACGTAATACAAAGTTCATTGGCCGTTTGGATAATAGTTTTCGTTTGTGATTAAAGAGAAATGGCTGTGCTTGGGTAATGAAGAGCCAGAACTTGTAAGGACGTGACGAGTCAGGTGTTAATTTACATGGGAAATGTATTTTCCCTTTGTAACTTTCCTTTTTTCTTTTTTTTTTTTTTTTTGAAGGAATTGCTTGTGATTTTTCCTCTACTGTTCTTTAACATTCAACCTGAACACATAGTCAGCCTTTGTGTCTTTGGAAGGTTTACATAGAACACATTATCATACACAGACATTGCAGCTTCCTCTGTGTTTCTTATCTCATAATCTAGATATATCTATTTCCACTGTTTCTGTGTTTTCTAGGTTCCTAAGTATTATGAAAATCCTTTGTTTCTCTCATTTCAAGCCTCCGTTGTAAGAATATCTTTCTTTGTTTCACTCTTCATTCTCGTACTTAGATGATTATTCCTGATATGTTTCAGACTTGAGCCTTCTCTACTGTCATTTTTTTCAGCTAATGTGTTCACTGTTTTCTTATGCTGTTCTTTGCAATTTCTCACAGCTGTTAAAGCAAACAAACTCTAGTTATTAGGATTGTCTGCTAGAAATTCATTTTGAATCCCAGCTGAATTTACTCATTATAAATTTTTCTGGATGGTGCACAAGTTGAGACTTCTCACAAATGTTTATTTCAAATTGTTCTGCTTTCAGTAGCAAAAATGATGCAGATGATTTGGGTCAGTTACTAGTAGTAGGAGTGTGCCAATCCTGGTTATTTTGCGACACTGGGCTTTGAAAGTACAACTGGCATTTGATTTGCAAAACTGGATTAAAAACAAAACAGCACCAGGGACCATTCCCATCCACCTGCACTGGAAGCTTTTTCCTTTATGTAATAGCATCAGCACACACATTTCTTATGATATCTATAACAAATGCAGTAGCAAATACCTCTGGTGAAACAAAGATGTGAACAAATATTTGGGGTGAAAAGAGGAAGATCAGGACCCACCTAACAGGAATCTGTAATTGATTTAAGAAAGTTTTCAGTCTCCTATCTAATTACTGCAAGAGGTTTATACCCTCTTACATATTCTACGTGTTGAATCAGCAGCTTTTATGGCAGGGTTCAGAGTTTAAACCTCATAAGGCACTAATGAAAAGATTTAAAAAAAAAAAAAAGAGAGAAAAGAAAAAGCTGTCAAGGTCCATGCTAAGTATGACTTCCTGATGTTTGCACAGGGTCTAGATATTCTTCTATGATCTATCCCTTTATCCTGTCATTGCTACCTCTTTTCATAGTTACGCATAGCTCATAATTACTAAAGACAGTTTTAGCTAGACAGTGCTTTAGAAGTTTGTGATAACTTTGTTTAATCAGCATTTATCAGCTATTGCTATATTTTATTCTTCTTGTAAATATGTTGAAGAAAATGTGGATAGATGGAGACTGATTCATGACCTTGCATTGCATATAGTATATAGACTTAAATGGTTTTTTTATGTGCCCTTGATGTGTATGTTTTGATGAACTCCAGTATCATTGTTCAAAAAGGGAGTTAACCTTTTTCAGGTGTCTATTTGAAACCAGGGAAGAAAAATGAACTACTTTCCTTTAAAATTTTATTTAAACTTAAAATTTGTCCATGGTAGCACGTTGTTTAGATGATCTTAAGTGTAAATAATGTGCTTATGTGTAAAGGTTTGGGAGTATTTTTTTTTTTTTTTCACTCTACTGTGGAAGGACACTGGTTAAAGCATGACTTTATATTCTGAGGAAAATAAATAGATGAGTTACATTGTAATAAGTCAAACGATCAAATTTTACGTGATAAAACAATACTATTATTGCACTGTTTGTGGTATAATTTCTCAGTATACACTTAATCTACAGGTAAATCACAGGTCTAATGCAAGGCCCATTGAAATCTGTGAGAAAACATTAGTAGAAGTCTGTGAAAAACCTTTCATATTGTCCATCTCCATTTTATAATCTGAGATCATTGTTAAATGTAAAGGACATAACACAACTTAAATCATTTTTCCAGTCTTTCACAGTCTGAAGATATTAATTATCTTAGTAAATATTTCATGTCCGCCACTCTTGCTTTCTTTAGTATCAGTGTTCATCTTTAAACTGAAGAGATCCTTTTAAATTCTGGAAACCTTGTCAAGAAAAATTTAGCTCAGGATATCACCGAAAAACTTTTTGAGTTTTATTAGACTTTTATTACCCATTCTTGCATTCTAAATGACATTCCATTGACTTGCTTGTAGTGATTAGATCACTGATTGAGTACTACTGAATGATGTATAACAATGTATTGGAAATGGTATGATTTTTGATGGTGTTGTCTAAAGACGTTGAGCGGAGAGATCCACCTGACAAAATACTGGTTTCAAAAAACTGATAATTCTGCAGGAAGTCTGATGGTGGCAAGTGGATTTTGGAGGTATGGGGCATGTTTTTTCTCCAGACCTGTGTACTACTTTTCCCATTCAAACTGCTTTTTACAACTAGTGAGGTGGAAAATTTGCTTTTTGAGTCCAGCCTTAAAGTAGGCACCCATGTCCAGATTCAAGATCAATTTGTAAAGTAGCTATATTAAAAAGCTAGTCAAATAAGGTTTTCACTCAGCATCTTAAAGCAGATTTTAGTAACATAAGTTTCCTTGCCAAAATTCTGCTGCTTTTGTTTAGCTTGCTGTTCAGGTAAAGAAACTGTTGGAATTTTTTACATTTTTTTTATTATTATTTGGAAGTAGGTACTTTTTGGTCTTGTCTGTATCAGGAGTGTTTCAATCAAAAAAAAAGTCTAGCCACACAACTAGGAGCACAACATACATACTTTAATTCAAAGATTGTCCCTGACCTAGTGTTTGCAGAATAATAGCCAGTGTTAATATTGATATGGCTGTTTGAGCCGGACTGATGTTAGATGCTCAGCGCTTATCAAGCCAGAGACTTAATTTTCAAGAGGACAATTGTTCCTCGAAAAATCAGGTAGAATTGGCTGAAAACATCTGAAAGGTCATCTCTTAAACCAGGTACTATTACAATTTTGTCATAATGAAGGTAATTTATAGACTTGATTACTGGCTTCCACTGTTAATGTCGAGGGACTTTTGTTTTAAAATATATACGCGTTGAGGTGTACCTGAATACTTTGGTGAAATTCTGGTCAGGGGAGACTTCTACCTGAGGCAGCGTTTTTGGTGGTGTTATAAGATGAAAGATGAGAGCTTGAGTGTTTAGTGTTCTACCAAACTATCATTTTGCTTGATTATTCAGCTAAGACTGCAGCTGATTGTTTAATATTATCTATAAACTAGTTATACTAAGCTGTTTCATTTTTGTTAGTTCTGAGTACAAGTTCTGAAAATGTAAAGTAGAAGGAAAGCAAATGTAGTTTACTCAAAATATTTTTTGATGTGATGATCTGAATGAAATCAAATTAGTGTATTTAGCTCCTTGAATTTAAGTCAAAAGACTAAGTCCCATTTGGCTTAGAAACATTAGCTGGTGCTTATGACAGCAAGCATTAATCATACTATAAAAGTCCCTACTGGCTTACAGTGTTGCTGTATTGAACAGATGGTGGGAGATGCTTATGCCTGTTGCAATAACCTAAACAAATTTTTATACAATTACTTTTCAGTAGTATTGCAGAGATTATTCAAAAGATCTTTGGTATTCAAAAGATCTTTGGAATTGCTGTCTGCCGCCTGACAAGTGCTAGTGTGTTAGCACCTCAAAGAGATGTTAGAGAAGACCAGTATAATTAAGAGATGCTAGCAAGCGCTCAGATTTTAAGTTCCAATGAGCTTTGCAAAAGTATGCAAGGATTCAAACCTTATATTTCAAAAGAAAACAGCAATTCTGTCTGGAAATTGAAAATCACTGTTTGTGTGCTAGAATAGCATTATATGCATAATTGTATTCTAGAAGCTTGTGAAAATTAGGGAAAAAATGGACTTAAAGCTGAGGCTTATTAGTAAACATTGGTTATAAATATTAGAAGCTTATTTTTCCATTGACTTGAAGTCTGTTTCTTCTTTGTTTTCATCTTTTTTCTTTAGATATCAGGGAATATACTTTGTAAATATGAAATTGTCACATGGAGGAATGTTTTCTAGAAGAATAGAACAATTAAAGTTGATATTTTCAGGAAATTGTTCTGTCTTCACACATAATAATGAGTACTTCAGAAGAGATTTTTGGTAGGGTCACGTAAGTCATTTAGTTGACTACATCTGTGGATTATTAATTGGTTTGTGAGTAAAATGGTCGTTAACAAACAGCTTTTTAGAGTTGTTTCCCAAGGCAAGTATGTAGTACATGCCATTAATCTAGTTGCTGCTCTGAGGGTCACAGCTATGAGAAGACATGTCCATTGCAATTTCAATGCCTGTTTTTCTGTGCAATATTTCCTACAGTAATTTTATGCTTGACTGTTGTGAGCTATGAAACTAACTAGGAATGTGTTATGTGCTCCAAATTACAGTCATTCATTAACAAAAGAAAATTGTTTCTTTGCTTGGTAAGATGGTCTTTTTTTTTTTTTTTAACCCTGTAAATTGTGCTAACTGCTACTGAAGGATATAACCTTGTGTGGCAGTTCAACACCAGTGGGCAGCTGAGCTCCACCATGCTGCTCTCTCACTCTCCCTCCTGAAAAGAGCAAGGGAAGAAAATACCATGAAAAAAGGGTCATGTGTTGAGATAAGGACGACCCATCACTCACCAATGTTGAGCATCACAGACAAAACAGATATAGGGAAGATTAATGTAATTTATTGCCTGTTACTAAGAGATTAGAGCAGCAAGAACTAAAAACAAATGTAAGACAACTTTCCCCCAAACACCCTTTCCTACCTCCTCCCTCCAAGCAGTACAGGGAAGTGGGGATTGGGGGCTCTAATTCCGTGGCGATTCAACTCCACTGCTCTCCCTGATGGTCACTCTCTGCCCCTGCTCCACGCGGGGTCCCTCCCACGGGATGCCGTCCTTCCCAAAATGAGCCTGCGGAGGCTGCCCACAGGCAGCAGCTCTTCAAGAACTGCTCCCACATGGCTCCGTACCACGGGGTCCATCCCCCAGGAGCAAACTGCTAAAGCATGGGTCCCCCACGGGTGGGCGGCAGCTCCCCCAGACCCCCTGCTCCTGCGTGGGCTCCTCTCCACGGGCTGCAGCTCCGGCCCGGGGCCTGCTCCTGCGGGGGCTCTCCATGGGCCGCAGCCTCCTCCAGGCCACATCCACCTGCTCCAGCGGGGGCTCCTCCACGGGCTGCAGCGTGGAGATCTGCTCCATGTGGGACCCATGGGCTGCAGGGGGACAGCCTGCTCCACCAGGGGCCTCTCCACAGGCCGCAGGGGAACTGCTGCTGCGTGCCTGGAGCACCTCCTGCCCTCCTGCTGCACTGACCTGGGGGGCTGCAGGGCTGCTTCTCACTCCTCTCTCTGAGCTGCTGTTGTGCAGCACTATTTTTCCCTTTCTTCAACCTGCTCTCCCAGACACCCAATCAGTGTCTCTCCCTCGCTCAGCTCTGGCCACTGGCAGGTCCATTTTGGAGCCAGCTGGAGCTGGCTCTGATCTGACGTGTGGCAGCTGCTGAGCTCTGCTCACAGAGGCCACATCTACAGCCCCCATGGTACCAAACCCTTGCAATGTGGACTCAATACACCTTGGTAAATCTGGACTACGGTAGCTGTAGTTTAGAATTTACGTTACAGTATTTCAGTTTGAAAAGTTTGTGTATATTCTAGCAACCAGACTACATTTACTGAGAATTACTACTATACAAAAAAGATTAAAATCTTACTGCAATTAGTCCCCTTTTCAAACGTGGAAAGAATGTGTTAAAAAATTGTTATACAATGTTAGGATTATAATAACATTATAAAATGCTAGTGTTATAAAGTGCTAGGAATAAGTAGTAAAAAGATCATATCTCACCTTTGAAATGTAAAATAGATGGATAGTATAAAATGGTGAACGATCAAAGGCTGAGACAGTGTTAGGAACGTAGGGGGAATGATGAGGTTTACAATTTGAAAATTGATGTGACCATAATTAAAAAGATGAAGGACTAGCACTTCTTTTTTGTGATAATTACAATGTTTCAGGGTGTTCTTCTCTCTCTTTGCTTTTATTTTTGAAACAAACCACTAATAGGCAATAGTAAGTATTTACGTTATAAGAAGTCCTGTGCTTATATGGTTGTTTCTATCAGTATGTCCCTATGTTTTGCCTGTAGTATTGTTTAATAGATAAGTACATCTTAATGTCTTCCACCCCCTATTAAAATTCAAATACTCCTTTTTTTTCTGTCATACCAAAACAGAAAAGATTCTCTTTATTTTATTCCAGTGTATCTCAAAACATGCAACATTATGGTATGCATGAATTATTTATGGATAAGCAGTAAGATTTTTTCTTTAGAGATTTTGTAGCTTCATCCATTAATGTTACAAAAAAGACATAGCTCACAAGTTGAGAGTGACCTATGATTACTACTGCTCTGGAAAAATAAAAACTCTGTATTAGGCAGTAGATACCTGTACTCTTACTGATGAAACAATGCATCTGTGTTCAACCTCATATGTCAGGCCAGGTAGCTTATTTAATAAGGCATACTTTTGATACTGCATTCCCATTGATATAAATCCCCATGCGATGCTAATTGTATCCCATAGCTTGTAGTCAGAGAAGAATTAAATGCCGTAATTCCTTGTTCTGATTCAACCCAACAAAGGAATTTGATCAATAAATGTACATTACTGGAAATATCCTTTTGCCTGTCGCAATAATCCTGTGTAATTTTCACTTTGGATTTTTACATAGTGGCGGCTAAGATAATTCTGTAATAATGCAACAGACTAGGGCAATAGACTGTGAAATAAGAATAAAAAGGAATAAAGAAAATATAGTTATTGCATTTAGTATGCCCTGTTTCTTTGGAAATAGCATAGCAGGGTATACAGGCTCAGAAGGTTTTCTTTTTCAGTGGACTTTGAAACCTAGCATTATATGTTATTTCCTGACTTTCCAGCGTACATAGTAGTGTTGTTTGGTTTTGATACTAAGATAAGCAGAAGCTCATGCATCTGCAGTGATTTTGTTATTATTTCAATATCCTAGTGCTTTGTGATACTGCAAGCTCTAGGTGTCCTCACCTCCCCTTCATCCACCCTGGTGGACTGAGGGACAAATGCTGTGTACCTGTCCATGTCCCTAGCTAGCCCACCCCTCTCTTCTGACTTCAAAATTGATCCTTTGTCAATGTAGCCCTTCTGTTTACCTCTTCTGCAGTTATTGTGTAAAATAGACAAATATTCTGTCAGTCCCTGCCTAAAAGAAATTTGCATAATTCAGCTGGATAGATTGTTATATAAGTACTGCTACTGAAGAAGTGTGTATATTCTTTATGCATATGAACAATTTATTTTAGCTATTGACCTAACTGTAAATATTTTTATTTCCAGATCTTGTCATTTAAGTCTAGTGCTGCACTAGTTGAACTAGTTTCTTTGTTTCCTTACTAATAAAATATAACTGATCATAGTTGATACACTATCTAAAGTGCTTGTCATGGTAACACATCTGATGTGTTTCTTAGGAGTTAAGGAGAATTCATTCAGCAGAATGAATTTCAGCAGAATTTATTCAGCAGAATTCATTTCAGCAAAGCAGCTTTGAAATTGTTTTATCTTATAGAAGGGTGGAACTTTACAACAGACTGTTCATGGTTTGAGACTATTGTTTCAAATAGTGTTAGGCTGACATTTGCTTTTGATAATAATTAATTTGATTTTTTTATAGTTTTTCCTTCTGTTTCTCAATTAATTACAAAGAAATGTAGATTTCTTTCCTGGGCTCAGATTATTAGAGAGATGAGTACTTGCAGTATTTCAAGTGTGTTCTTATATTTTTTTTTCCTCATTTTCCACAGCTTGCACTGAAGGACCCCGTGCACACTGTGTCGTTGCAGCAATTCGTCTATGAGAAGCTAAAGGCACAGCAGGAATTGCTGGGAGAACAAGGTTTCCATGCACTTATGGAAACCGTGGATACAGAAGTAGTTGCACAGCTACAAGAATTTTTACAAGGCTTCTAAATAAGCGAAAACAAGATTTTTTATGTCCAATTTTCCTTTCAAAAGATACAAAAGAAAAAAAAACTCTAACCTTCCCTCTTGTATGAAAGAGCCTACTGAAAGCTGAAAATAATGTGTTCACAAAGAAAAAGCAGATTTCTTTTTTCTCACTGTACGGCTGAAAGAATAAATGTAAATTGGGTCCTGGCTAGAGTTTACAAAGTGTTTCATGACTGTGTGATTTTTCTGTGCATGAAGAATGATGGGTTGTATAAGGAAATATGTTTATTTTTTTCTTTGTTTCTTCTGCTGTTAATAGTAACAGGAAGTGTTTTTGATTCCACACTGAGGAGCAGAATCTGATTTTGGAGCTGCTTTCATGCAGTGGTAATACCTTGATTTCTCAGCCTTATACTTCTTAATTGCCTGTGACAGCATTTTTCTGCAGCTGTAGGGAACTGTTTCAACAGGAAACAGTTTCTGATTGAAGGTTGTTAAACATTATGTGCACACATAAACCTGTATATGCCTAAGCTTCCAGGCTGAAGAAGTTGAATACTTCTTTTCCTTACAAAAGAAAATCCTACCATATGTGAATTCTCTCACAAGCTGATAGGGTTCATGTGTACTGTAGCAATTTAAGTTACCAGTCTTAGTAGAAGTGGGTCCTATGATATATTCAGGATTGAGTAGCATCCTCTTTGTAAGATTAAGGACATCCGAAATCTGTAGAGTACGTTTGATTTTTAGAGCAGACCCTTTAGGATGTAGCGAGGATATTAAACTTAGAAAAATTGTAGAGAAATCTTGAGGGTAGTTGGTGATTCAAAGGCAGTGTTTTTCCCCTTCGTCATTACTGCTTATTCCTCAACAGAATAAAGTGCTGAAGGGAGGAGGGACGAGGAGAAAGCTATTTTTGTCTAGTTGGCCTATGGTGACAGCCTTCTTAGGTGTAATGTCAAAATGGACTATAAATTCTCGGTATGTGGCTGCGCACAGCATGTAACTGGGGAGTCCTTTGTTCCCTATGAAAAAGTAAAAAAGTAAAAGAGTGCTGCAATTTATGGTGCTTCCAGAGAGGAAAACAGAAAAGTGTCAATTAAATTTCAGGATGATGCCTCAAAACATGTCATGTGCTGTTGCAGGTCATACTGTTTTCTTTACTGTTACTGACTTTGTTTCACAAAACTATGTCATAAACTGAGAGGTATGAAGGAACTTGATAATATATATCATGAGGCATACCTACTAATCCAGCAGTATGGTTCAGTATCAGTAGTTGCTTGTTCTGTTACTGTATACGTATAATTTTCTCTTTGTCCTGTTACCATTTCTTGGCTCCATATTCAGCCATACAAGTACACCAGTAAAACTGTGAGTAGAAGCATTCCTTCATGAGCAAAACGTGATAACTTCAGTTTGAATTGTCTTAAGGAAAAAGAAACTTAGATTGTAACACTTAAATTGTATTTGTCAAGGGGTTAGAGAATGCAGATGTATATCTGTCCGAAGATGGAGGTTTTCATTTTTATCACCAGTTTCTTTATTTCTGTTACGAAATTTTTCTTACTTTCTCTTGAGTTCCTTCTGTCTCCCTTTTAGCTGTTGTAACACAGTGAAGCTCTCCAGAGTTTTGTGAATAATTAATTTCAATTAACTCTGGACTGTACTTGGACTTAAAGTTGTTATCCACTATCGCAATTCTTTTGTTTTTCACCAAAGTCGTATCACTGAGATACTTCGTAATTGTTAGTGAAAAGTTTGAGCCCAGAGTGTCACAATTCAAACAATTATCTACAAACTTGAGATTTAAATGAAACTCAAAGCTATCTTTATTAGTTACCTGGCAGCTGCAGGAATGACAGGGCAAAGCTTCTCCTTTCTGTGTCTTTGTCTTTCATATCTGGGTTTGGGGTGAGGAGAAGACTCTTGCATTTTTAGCTTTTCCTTTTAAGTTCTAGTCTTCCACCTCCAAGGCTGAAGTTTGTTTGCTTGACTAAAGGATAATTAAGCTGTTAGGATGGACTTCTTTTTTTCTCAGAGTTGATTAACTATTTAAAGATAGAGATACTTATACTTTTGATAATCTTGCCAGATAACCTTACTGTTGTGGTTTAAACTTGCAGGCATCTAGTACCACACAGCTGTTCAGTCACTGTCTCTAGATGGACTGGGGGAGAGAATCCTAAAGGTGAAAACACAAGAACTCTTGGATTGAGACAAATTTTATTAGGTAAAACAAAAGCTACACACACAAGTAAAGCAAAATGGAATCCATTCACTACTTCCCATCAGCAGGCAGGTGTTCAACCACATCCAGGAAAGCAGGGCATGTCATGCATAACGGTTTCTTGGGAAGAACACCATCACTACAAATGTTCTCCCCTTCCTCCTTCTTTACCGTACATACATGCTGTTATTTCATTAAAATTACATTTTTCGTGCAGGTCTAGTCAGCCCTGCTAGTTTTTTCACTGCATAGCATCAATGAAAGGCCTGCAGAGCAACCTCAGGTCGGGAAACAATACTTCTGTATCTTAAAGCACATTTTGGTAAAATCCCATGTGCACCTCCACATGGGGCTCTGTGATCTCAGGTGGAGGGAGGTCCTACCACCCCTTCTCCAGATATGGATAGAAGGATGGTCTCTGCGTTAGGAACCTACACAGCATCTGCGTGCAGGTGGGGATTGTCAGCACTGCTGTGTGCAGATGAGCCAGACCTGTTCTTTTCTCAGATGTTCAAGCCTTGCATTGCTCCATGTGGTGAAGCGTTAGCAGTTTATTGTAGTGCACAGTAACTAATATCAGCACAGGCTGTAAGGAGTGATGGACATACTTTTGGCTGATAATGGCATCATAACATTGTGATTAACTTTGAGTAATACCTCTGAATTAGCATATTAATTCATTTTCGTATGCGTTAGGGAACAAGTTAAATTTTTCACTAAATGTTTAGCTTTTCATCTTGAACTATTTTACTGCAAGACTTGGACTATAAATTAATTGTCATCATTGTAACTGCTTATCTGACAACTACTATTAGCACAATGCAAAACAAGTGTCTGCCAGCACTCAGTACCATTCCAATACTGAAAAAATGGAGAAATTTCAGCTTAAAAAATAGAAGAAAAACATGTTCTGAGACAATGGGAGAACCTGTATTGCCTGTTTCGGCAATGCCAGGTTCAAGTCAGGCAATATTATGTGTGGTATAGCAGAAAAAAATTCTTCATTGTCTTAAGATGTTAACAAATTATTTCCACTCTCCCTCCCAAAATAGGATTAAATTTTCACTAAAAGGTTGTGAATTCAGGACTGCTGCAAGCCTTAGACCCTTTATGTTGAAATTTCTGACTGCAGCTACTTCGATAAGAAAAGAAACTGAATACAACGAACCACCTGAAACAGAAGCCTTGAAGTAGTTTCTGAAACTGTCCTGAGTGAGGAAGGATTTTGATCCTGATGTCATTTTAGCTTTACTTTTGAAAGGGGAAGGGGGTGTGTATGGAATACAGGCTAATTAAACTTCTGATGCTTACAAATTTTACCACTTTACCTTTCAGAAGATGCAATGTAGTGGGTTTATATGTCAAGGTTTTGGTAGCGAGGGGCTGCAGAGGTGGCTTCTATGAGAAGAGTCCAGCAGCTGCCCCATGGTATATAAGGGCCAGTTTCAGCCACCTCAAAAGGGACCTGCTGCTGGCAGAGCTGAGCCGGTAAGTCATGTTGTTTGTGCCTCTGGGAGAGCAGAATTAAGAAAGGGAAAAAAACCTGCTGTACTACAGCAGCTGGGAGAGAGGGGTGAGATCCACCCCTGCAGCCCCCCAGGTCAGTGCAGCAGGAGGGCAGGAGGTGCTGCAGGCACGCAGCAGCAGTTCCCCTGCGGCCTGTGGAGAGGCCCCTGGTGGAGCAGGCTGTCCCCCTGCAGCCCATGGGTCCCACACGGAGCAGATCTCCACGCTGCAGCCCCCCCGTGGAGGAGCCCCCGGTGGAGCAGGTGGATGTGGCCTGGAGGAGGCTGCGGCCCATGGAGAGCCCCCGCAGGAGCAGGCCCCGGGCCAGAGCTGCAGCCCGTGGAGAGGAGCCCATGCAGGAGCAGGGGCTCTGGGGGGAGCTGCTGCCCACATGTGGGGGACCCTGTGGTATGGAGCCATGTGGGAGCAGTTCTTGAAGAGCTGCTGCCTGTGGGCAGCCTCCGCAGGCTCATTTTGGGAAGGACGGCATCCCGTGGGAGGGACCCCGCGTGGAGCAGGGTCACAGAGTGACCGTGAGGGAACTGCGGAGACAGCGGAAGCATCAGGGACTGACCTCAGCCCCCCTGCACTGCTCAGGGGGAGGAGGCAGAAGAGGGTGGATAGGGGGAAGGTGTCTAAATTGATTTCTTTGTTTCTCACATCTATAGCTTGTTAGTAATAGAAAATAAATGTCTTTAATCTCCCTGTGCTGAGTCTGTTTTGCCCATCATGATAACTGTTGAGTGATCCTGTCCTTATCTCAACCCTTCAGCACTTTTCATTGTATTTTCTCCCACTTTCCCTTTGAGAAGGGGGAGTGAGAGAGCAGTTGTGGTGGAGCTCAGCTGCCCAGCTGGGTAAAACCACCACAGGCAGTAACTGTGAAGTTGAAGGCAAGGCTTTTCTGTTTTTGATAAGAACTAAGTGTCTGCGTGGTTGGATTCATGGGGAAGCATAAAAGACAGGGGTTGCCCTGGAGATGCTGCAAAGCTGCATATGGTCCTGTGAGTCCTGGGCAAAACAGTTGAGAAGACCAATTTGTGTGATGTTAGTGAAATAATACTGATCGATTGCAAATATCAAAAAGTTATTCTATAGGTATATTGGAAAGAAAGGAAAGGCCAAGGAGAGTATGCCTCCAACCCCCCAGATAAACAAGAAAGGCAAACTGGTAACAGACATGGAGAAGACGGAGGTACTCAGCAAGTTCTTAGCCTCGGCCTTCTCTGCGAGTCAGGCTTCCCCATCTCTTGAGTCCCTCAACCTCCGAGCAAGGCTTTACCAAAGGCAAATAGTTCCTGACCAATCCGGTGGCCTTCTATGATGGAGTGACCGCACTAGTCAACAAAGGAAGACCAAGTGATATCCTCTCCCTGGACTTCTGTAAGGCCTTGGATGGGGTCCCACATGACATCCTGATCTCCAGATTGGAAAGATATGGATTTGATGGGTGGACTTTTCAGTGGATAGCAATTGGCTTGAAGGCCGCATCCAGGAAGTAGTGGTCAATGACTCTATGTCCTGGCGAAGGCTGGTGACGAGTGGCGTCCCTAAAGGGTCCATCTTGCAACCAGTGCTGTTTGATGTCTTTATCAATGACATAGACAGTGGGTTCGAGTGCACCTTCAGCAAATTTGCAGACAACACCAAGCTGAGTGGTGCAATTGATACACCAGAAGGAAGGGATGCCATCCAAAGGAACCTGGAAAGGCTGGAGAAGTGGGCCCATGTGATCCTAATGAGGTTCAGCAAGTCCAAGTGCAAGATGTGCTGGTGACAGTGACATTGCCCCTGGGCTGGGGCAATTCCAGACATAAGTACAGACACGTATTGAAAGCAGCCCTGCAGAGAAGGACCTGGGGGTTCTGGTGGACAAAAAGCTCAACATGAGCCAGCAGTGTGCTTGCAGCCCAGAAAGCCAACCATGTCCTGAGCTGCATCAACAGAGGAGTGGCCAGCAGGTGGAGGGAGGGGATTGTGCCCTTCTGCTCTGCCCTTGGGAGGCCCCACCTGGAGTGCTGCATCCGGGTCTGAGGCCCCCAGAACAAGGATGTGGTCCTATTAAACTAAGTCCAGAGGAGGGCCACAAAGATGATCAGGTAGCTGGAGCTGAATATACATAAACAGGATTTTTGACTATTATCCAGAAGGTCAAGGATATTATCAGAGAGTACCCAAAAGAGGGCTGTGAGGGTGGTGGGGGGTCTAGAGGGCAAGCTGTCTTAGGAGCAGCTGAGGTCCCTTGGTTTGCTCAGCCCAGAGCAGAGCAGGCTGAAGGGAGGCCTCGTGGCAGTCTGCAGCTCCCTCACGAGGGGAGCGGAGGGGCAGGCGCTGAGCTCTGCTCTCTGGGGACAGCAACAGGACCGGAGGGAACGGCATGGATGTGGGACAGGGGAGGGTCAGGCTGGGTGTTAGGGAAAGGTTCTGCACCCAGAGGGTGGTCGGGCACTGGGACAGGCTGCCCAGGTCTCGGAACTGAGGTGCCGGAGTTCAAAAAGTGCTTGGACAATGCCCTCAGACATCTGGTCTGATATTTGGGTGGTTCTGCGCGTAGCCAGGAGCTGGACTCAATGATCCTTGTGGGTCCCTTCCAGCTTGGGTTATTCTATGATTCTACGAACAAAGGGGAATTGTTTTAAACTAAAAGAGAGGTTATTTAGATTTAGTGTTAAGAAGGAAAGCTTCACTCAGAGGGTGGTGAGGCGCTGGCATAGGCTGCCCAGAGAAGCTGTGGATGCCCTGTCCCTGGAGGTGCTCAAGGCCAGGCTGGATGGGGCTTTGGGCAGCCTTGTCTGGTGGGAGGTGTCCCTGCCCATGGCAGGGGGTTGAAACTGGGTGATCTTTAAGGTCCCTTCCAATCCAAGCCATTTTGACTGGCAGGATGCACCATTTGAGGAAGGGCTGGGTGGTGATCTAGGAAGTCATCTGGAAGAATTTGCATAAGGAAACTTGGCTCCTGCATTGTTGTTTAGAGACAATACAGGGGGAAAGAAGGACACTGGAAGTAATGTGTTGTTGCAATTACTCTTCAGGCTGTATTATTCATGCTACAAAGGAAAGAATGTTACAATGCAGAGATTTTTGTCCTTCCTGTTGTGAAGTTGTCTTTTTTCCAAGGTTTGGACCACAATTTTTCTTTTAAAATGGACCACCTCATAGTCTGGTCTCCTTCACAAAGCTACTCATGATAATCTTTGTTTTCTTGTTGGTCCCCACACGTATCTTCTCTCAGCACACCGGGAATGCTGACTGAAGTCTTAAGTGGAGACACATCTCCTAACTGAAAATCATAACAGATGGGTTAATTTCTTTGATGGTTCAACAATGATAAAGTCACTTTTGTAAATTGTATTATCACAGACATGCTATTAGATTTACAGTTAATAACATCCGGTAATTTTTACTTTTTTTTTTTTTTATATATATATGTAGTTCCAAGCTCTTGTGATGCCCATAAATTAGAGTTCATAGTGTTCTTTGAGCTGCTGAACATGCCACATCTTCCCCTAGGAAATACAGCATCTTTGTAATTGAGGTGCACATATTGAAGGCTTTCCAAACTCATTTACTTGTCTTGCTCAAGTGCTGCTGTTTCAAAAAATAAATGATTAATTACTAATTTTTAAATGTTCACCATTGCCATCTTGCAGCTAGCTGTGATCAACAATGATGACTAATCATCAGATAGTCAAATTTGACTGATTCTGTAGAAACTTTTCAAAAGGTATGATAGCTGGTTCATATTGGATTTTGCTGATTCTAGGATGAAAATGGAATTGAGTTAACCCCCTTTAAAATTTGATTGTGGAGTGAAAAGAAGTGTTTAAAATTGATATATCTTCCATAGTCCACACTGGTTAGGCACTATTTTTTAGGCTAAATGCATATTACTGCATTGATTATTGCTTATACTATTACATACTACTTAGAGAAATATTGATCATGAAAGAATTTCTTCTCAGGTTTACACAGAATGGGTGATTGGTTACATCAGTTTCCAAAGAGGGTTCTAAAAAGAAGTATAAAGGAATAAAAGTAAAATTGCTGCAAACAAGACAATTCTGCCACCAATGTGCAAATGTAACTAAAGTATGGCTCTTAAAAGGGATTACAGAAAATAAAACCACACTCTACATCAAAGTATGTTTCATGCTTGAAGTCAGCGGTGGCTGTTGGCAGGTGGCAAATGTGTCCCCTGGGCTGGAGCTGTAGAAGTAATTGGCTTTTTCACTTTCTTTCTAAAGAAGGGTAAAATGGTGTCTTGGCAAAAAAAATATTTTATGTGACCCAAGGTTTAATATAGTACTTCATTTTTAGGTTTTGTAGCCAGCTTTTAATAAAATACAACAGCTTTTGAAATAGCTCTGTCACTTCTAAACATGTCAAAAACCTAGAACATTTAAAACAAATATTCTTAGGAGAAATAATTTCCTGAACTTGCATATAGTTTCTTACTACCTGAAACTAGTTTTCACTTTCTGCATTTTATTAAGCTCCAGAAAGCTTATTCAATTCTGTTATGGGATTTAGTACTATTATAAATCATTGGAGGTAGGGGCACATTGTTATTTTAAACAACAACAAAACAAAACAAAAAATTAGTTATGTTTGTGATTGTGGGTTGTCATCACTTCCTACAGTGTTTTTTAACTTCCTCCTACAAGAAAGATCATTGAAACAGCATTTTAAAATACACAGAACACAGTCTGTCTATGACATGACTGTTTGAATTGAAAGCTATTTATTCCCAGTATTTCCACCAGCAAAACCTTTGGTGTTACTCAGGGAGAATAAAAGAATGCCTGTGCATTGTTCAGTGTTTGTGTTTTAAGCTACGAATATGTTGGTTTCAGGAAAACCAACTAAATCAACTGTACGACATAGACAAGTATTATCTAGTAACTTACCAACTTGAGAAAACTGGAATTGCTGATAGGTAAATTCATGAAGTCTAAATCTGTAGAACAATAACAGCAGTTATTTTGCTGCATGGCAGTGTTTCAGAAGTACAACATGAGTAATTTCTGAAGTTGTTCTGGAAGTATTTTAAACCAAATAGTCTTTCTTTCAGTTGGAGTTTTATTCTAATTTATTTTTGTTGTTGTTGTTTTTGATTTCTTTCTTTTTGTTTAAACAAAATTGACAAATATATCTTCCAGATATTTTCCCCAGTTTTTCCAGGATGCTGAGGAAAACTAGAAACTCTTATGAAACAGGAATATGGGACTTTGTACATACATACAGAATTTATGACTATGAGTTTGCAAGGGAAACATTATGGAACCCAAAATATCACTTTCACTATGATGGTTCAGGCAGGGATGCATACAGGAATAAGCTGTACATCCACTACAGTTTGTTATTAAAAATTTTAGTTGTTATTAATATATTTTAGTTTCATACAGCTGGTGAAATGCTCTGCTGTGTATTTTCCCCTTTTCTGTACTAACAGAACTTGCTTTATCTTTTATTATATCTATAGTAAATGCCTGGTGGTTCACTAGCACTTGTGTTTTTCATTGTTTTATTTTATTTTATTTATTTATTTATTTTTAATATATAAATGAACTTCTTCAATATATAACACTAAGCACTCTGGTCAAGGCTAAGGAGATTTATTAATCCAATAGCTATAGGTTTAGGAAGCAGTAAGAGGCCTGTGTTGTCTTAGTTATTGTCAAGGCTTCTTATATATTTTATTCAGCAATATTGTAAAGCAGAATATATCAATGGTCCCTGGATCCCAGGAGCCCTCTTCTGGCTTTCTTTTGCTAGCCATGCACTTATTGAAGCATTTTGATGTATTGTCTCACTTTTGAAATCAGCCTGAAACCCTGCAAACAGAATTGTTCTGCTGTGCCTGAATTAACAAGTTCCTTTGAGCCTCTTTCTTGAACATGGCTGAATGGGAGGAGCTGGACTTTCAGAAAGCCATGTCACAAAGACTGGTAAGGAAGGTGGGTGGTTGCATGGTCACAGGTGAAATTCTAACATCTCAATAATTAGAGGTAGAAAGCAGAAGGTGAATGGGCAATTTTCAATCTGGTAAAAGGTTTTCAGAAAGATGACACGTGGTTCTGGATTAGATTAGATTCTTATCAAACTTTTGATGGTTAGGAAGTGTTGATGAATAGTGAATTGGCAAAAATTGCCAGCGAATTGGGAACTGCCAGGAACGTAACTGAGCAGGGTGCTCTAGCAATGCAAAGGCAGATGAAGCTTCAGAGCTGGCAAAGGCTAATCGGCCTTGCAAGAGATATCCTGAATCAGCCTTCATGTGTGGCTGATGAACTGGAAACCTAGATAGTCAAATTACCAAGGAGGGAGAGAGAGAATTTGAACAAAGTCACCCAGTTATGCAGAAAATGAGATTTCACACAATTGTTTTGGTTGAAGGGACCTCTTGTGACCACCTAGTACACCTAGTACACTTTTTCTTCTCAAGCAGGGTTAGCTACAGCGGGTTGCCCAGGACTGTGTCCAGTTGTGTTTTCACTGTCTCCACTGATGGAGACTCCACAGCCTCTCTGGGCAACCTGTTTGACCACCCTTACGGTAAAAAAAAAAAAGTTTCCTTGTGTTCAGATGGAGTTTCTTGGGTTTCAGTTTGTGCCCATTGCTTCTCATCCTGTCAGTGGGCACCACTGAGAAGAGTCTGGATACCTCTTAATTCCCTTCTAGCAGGTACTTATACATGCTGGTAAGAGACTCCCAAATCTTTGGGGATCTTATTGTGGAGAGTTTGTGAGGGAAAAATACAGAGTAAAGGAAAGGCTGCAAATGTGTTCCCTCTAAGGAAGACAACACGAGTGGATGAAGACCTTGATTTTTAAGAGTAGTTGGTATGAAAAAGAAACAAGTGTGCACTTGGATTAGGACAGAAAACTTAAGAGTTTTAGGGTACCAGGACTGGGCCCATACTAAAAAGAGCATAAGGATTCCCACACACTGGAGGGATGTTACAAAAAGTCTGTAATGAGGAAGTAAAAATATCTTAGTCTTGTTGAAGATGATATTTCAGGAACAAGACCGGAAAGAGGAAAGGTCCTCTTCAGAAAAGATCCAGTGATGATTTATGCTTTATTGTAAAGGGAGGACTTCTGATTTTTTTGAAAGGAAGAGTGGGATTTGGAGAAGACTTTCTGCCTTGAGGTCTACATCTGGTGAACTGTATCACTGCAGCAAATTAATTTTGGAAGGAGTGATCACTTGATGTTGAATTTGCTCACAAAATCTGAGTTGAGGTTGCAGAGTGAAAGATAGGATCATTTTGTCCTCTTTTCATAGGTTAGCTTCCAGAGAGACAGGTGAACCTTGAATCTACTGCTTTTGTTTTAAGGCTCAGTCCATGGGTTCAAGTCACTGAACATTTCATATGCGACCAGCCATATGCACGCTTGCATCACAACCAACACAAAGCCAACAGTGTTGGCTCAGACCATTTGTAAAATGGTACAGAAGATATTAAACATAATTAGAGATGGAGATATTGACAATTTTTTCATGATAGCATGACCACCCTCATGAATCTCACTCTCTCTGGAATTCAAGGTCCTTGTTTTAATATGTAGGAATGTGAGTTCAGCACCAAAGACAATCTGAAATACTTAATGTATTATTACCCGCAGGCAGTTGAGCAACATAGTCTAGTTTAATTTGCACTTTGTGTGAAATCTGTTTGTAAACAGTGAAGTAATGATATGACAGCTTTAGAAGTTTACCACTGTTATTCTGTTCTGTCAATTTCTTGTTACTTCAATACAACATTAAAATTTAGCAGAATACTTAAACCTAGCAGAGCATATCGGAGGCTGCTGTATTTTTACATTTTATTTTGAACCTCTTTTATCATTTATTGTAAAGGATTCCAGGATGTTGCTTCTGATTGAACACTGTGATATACTGGCATTTCCCTATTCACCACATTTAAAAAGAGAAAGAAATGTGTGATTTTTTTTTTGTTTTTGTTTTTCAAACAGAGCTACCTACAATGCTTATTTATCAGGCCATTATTAATATGCTTCATTACTTTTACAGATTTATAGAATAAAAAAGAAAAAATAGCCAAATCTGCAACTAAATAAAGATCAGTGGCATTAGTGAATCTTCCTGGTCCTAGATCTGGAGAGAATTTTGTAGGCTAGTATTTAGAAATTGAGGTGGAGAGGAGGCTTTCAGAAATGTCCCATATTTCCTTCTATTTGCAGTTGGGGATGATTGCAGGTGCAACTTTTCATTTACTATGTTTTTAAATTAGTTCTCTCTGGTCTGGAGATTGGGAGAGGAGCATGGACCTCACAGTGTCACTCCTGCAGGTCAATTTTGTCTGAATTGCACTTTACAGCCTGACACTCTCTGCATATTGGACATAACCAGATCATGTTCTCTGTGTAGTGAAACTGCACAGCTCAGAATGGGACAGTTTCAACTGCCTGCTTGCAGAGAGCAGGTGCAGTAGAAGATGCCCTCAGGAGTAGATCAAGAGAAATAAACTGGCCTAGGGAGGGGGAGGATAGAAAAGGTGAGCTATGGGGGAAAGAGTGGGAAAGACAATGAAAAAGGAAGATGATGAGAGCTGACACAAGCACAGAGGTAAGAAATGAATGATGCTGAAGAATAAAAATGATAAATACGAAAGGATGGAAAACAGTAAAACCAACAGTATCAGAGTTAAAATGTTCTGTTCGGTGCAGACATAATTGTGCGTGTGCACAGTCACCTGTGTTTCCGTGGCTGTTACCAGGACTGGTACATTTTCCAGAGCTCATACAGGAAAACGAGCCCTTGCAGCTTTTACCTGAGCACATTCAGAAATTTGCCAGAGCTTCTTCAGTTTTGGAGAAGGAAGTTAATCTCTACTTAAAGCCCCACTCATACAGTAGCAATAGAAATCACAGCATATAAAGCTACCACTTGTTATGCTGTTTATGTATGATCTCTGCCTGTTTTAAGTAGGAAGTATTTAGGAATTTATCTGCTTAGACCACCATAAACTCACACCAAAGATGCACAGGACCATGGGGCTTCAGAGTTTGACTGCAGCATATCAGCGATAAGTCATAACAGAATTGATTTGGATCATTTTCTTGTGTCTCAAATATGAACATAAAGCGTCACCAGTGGAAAACCTGTCTTTGAAACATGGGTTTTACTGGGAAATGGTAAGATATTTACCTCCCACTTCAGGCAGAGGTGCTTTTTTTTTTTTTTTTTTTTTTTTTGGGGGGTGGGGCGGGGAGGTGCTGTTATTCAGGAAGGCGGAAGGGGAGTAAATTTGTTGGACTTGCTTAAAATAGCAGCCTTTACCGGAGCTCTTCTTTCAGCTCTGGAGCTGCATATAGGCAATGCCATTTACCCCTGGTATTGCCAATCCATCATATTACATGTTCCATTGCAGCACTGCTATGGTGCTTCTGTGGTAACATAGAGGCTGCTAGCAGGGTGAAGTTCTGCTACTTAAACAAATGCCACAAGAACCTGAGAAACATCAGTGTAGAAACCTACACCTATTCTCCTCTAATACTTTGTTTCATAAAAGAGTAATTTTTTCATCTCTGGGAAAGGTCTATGATGACAAATTGTCACATGAAGATTTCAAAGGTGGGAGTTGGGACTAGTTCTATTTTTTATGAGTAACAAAACAACTGTTTTTCCTGAAACTAAATTTCCTGAAACTAAGTTTTCTGTTTCAAAGCAGACTAGTAGGATGCTGAGTATATGTAAACAGGATTTTTGACTTTTATGCAGAAAGTCAAGGATATTATCAGAGAGTACCTAAAAGAGGGCTATGAGGATGGTGAAGGCTCTAGAGGGCGAGATGTCTGAGGAGCAGCTGAGGTCCCTTGGTTTGCTCAGCCCAGAGCAGAGCAGGCTGAGGGGAGGCCTCATGGCGGCCTGCAGCTCCCTCACGAGGGGAGCAGAGGGGCAGGCGCTGAGCTCTGCTCTCTGGGGACAGCGACAGGACCCGAGGGAACGGCATGGATGTGGGACAGGGGAGGGTCGGGCTGGGGGTTAGGGAAAGGTTCTGCACTGAGAACTGGGACAGGCTCCCCAGGGCAGCGGTCACAGTACCAAGCCTGACAGAGTTCAAGAAGAGTTTGGACAATGCTCAGAGACACATGGTCTGAATCTTGGTTGGTACTTTGGGGACCCAGGACTTGGCCTCAATGATCTTTGAGGGTCCCTTCCAAATTGGGATATTCTATGATTCTATGATATTAGTTGTTATAACTATACAGAAGGTATAAAACATTTTTTAAAGTTTCTGCGTTTTTTTTTTTTTTTTTTTTTTTTTTTTTGTTGCTTTTTCTTTTTAAAGCGATTAAACGACTTCAGGAATTGGTAACTCTGGACCAAAAACAACAACCCAAACTATGATCACTCAATTCCAAACAAATTGCAAGGCACTGAATTTTAAAGTGAAAACATGGCTGTGGGTTATTCAATGAGAGGTGTCAGCAATTCACTTACTGGCATGTTTGTAAATGTCAGGCGAATGTCAGTCTTCTGAGCATTAATGAGGCAAAAAGTAGGATGTGAACAAGGTTTCTGATAATGCTGGAGATGTCTTTGAGGTAAATATGAGGGCTGTGACAGGTAGGAGTGTAACATTTGTTCCTCTGGGGAAATATTTGTGTCAGAAAAAAAAAAAAAAAAGCATCAGGCATTGTGAACTAATGTTTTCTCCATCTGCATGTGTTTTTGAGAATTGTGCTTGAAAACAATAACATTAAAATAGAAAATAGTGTCCCATGTATTACGGTGTGCATTTTGTGACTCTGCAATATTCAGGGAAGATCTGTTTTGTGCAGTCTGACTGATAAAGCCTAGATGAATGCTGAATGTCTGTTAAGTCTACCACTGTCACAGATAAAAGAGACAGTGTTTATTGGGCAAAATATTTTGAGTTGAATTGACAGGCTCGTTCTTGTTCTTGTGGTTCTTGTGGGTCTTCTTCTTCGTCTTCGTCGTCTTCTTCTTCTTCTAAAAAGGAGAGAATAATGTGTATACTGGTAGCAGGGCTGAAGGCTTAGAATCAGATACATAGCGGGATTTTCATCTTCAGTGAACAAATGTTGACCTTCAGACATAGTGACTGGTTTTCTTGATACGCTTTTAGTGAGAATATGATAGCATTAGAGAAGATTATGTAAAGATGAAAAAGCCTAGTAAGTGCTCATGGAAATATAAAGATCATGCAATGTTTTGTTTTAAAGGCTGGGGTTTAAAGGTGAGTGTGTGAACAACATCAAGAGATGGAAGTTCTCATCAGCTATTTGGCCAGTTATTTTAATATAATTATTAAACATGGATAAACAGAAGTATTTTTTTAAGGTTTGGAAGTTATATTCTGCTATTGCTATAGAACCTGTTGAAAAGACATTTTTTGTCAAAAGCCAATCCTTTAAAAATAATAAATTTTAAAATAATTACAGTTATCAATCCTCGTGAAAGTCCTTTTCTTCATTTGCAGTGTCTAGTAATGGCATAGGTTATATCATGTTTTGAGGTTAATTTAGTTAGCCAATGAAGCTATTTGAAAAGTCTAGAATAAAGTCATTTTAATTACAGGACTTGAGGCATTGTGAATTTTCACAAGGCAATATAAGGTTTGATGGAACCAGAATCAGCTTTTCTGTTGCTGTTGGACTTACTGTTCACAGTCAGCAAAAATGGGAATGGCCTGATAAAACAGTAAAAGGCACATACTGATAAAATAAGCGCTAGTGCACAAACGTATTCTTATGCCAGTATATGGTTTCTGGAGAGTGAGTTAAAATAGGTGAAGGAAAGTACAAGTTTGCTTCTTTGGTTCAGATAATGTGGGATAGGAAAAGGCAGAAATACACTTTGTGACTGAGTCAAGCTGGAAAGAAAAAGTCTAGTTAGAGCAAATTCCAGTCAGATTTCAGGTCTCATTTTGCAAGCCAGCTGGGTTCTGTTGAGTTTTATATAAACATCCAAACTTCGGGATCTTTGTCTGGTTCCATTTCCTAAACCATATAAATCTCACTAATTAAAATGTTGTGCTTTTTTTGTAATATGAAAACTGACTGATAATGTTTTTTTTCCTTTTTTTTCTTTTTTTTTCTTGGGGTGGTGGTGGTGGTGGTTTGTTTCTTTAGTGTGAGTGGTTCCTTTCCTTTCCTTTCCTTTCCTTTCCTTTCCGCTCCTTTCCTTTCTGCTCCTTTCCTTTCCTTTCCTTTTTGCTCCTTTCCTTTCCGCTCCTTTCCTTTCCGCTCCTTTCACTCCTTTCCTTTCCTTTCCTTTCCTTTCCTTTCCTTTCCTTTCCTTTCCTTTCCTTTCCTTTCTTCCTTTCCTTTCCTTTCCTTTCCGCTCCTTTCCTTTCCGCTCCTTTCCTTTCCGCTCCTTTCCTTTCCGCTTCCTTTCCTTTCCGCTCCTTTCCTTTCCGCTCCTTTCCTTTCCGCTCCTTTCCTTTCCGCTCCTTTCCTTTCCGCTCCTTTCCCGCTCCTTTCCTTTCCTTTCCGCTCCTTTCCTTTCCGCTCCTTTCCTTTCCGCTCCTTTCCTTTCCGCTCCTTTCCGCTCCTTTCCTTTCCGCCCCTTCCTTTCCTTTCCGCCCCTTCCCTTCCCTTCCCTTCCCTTCCCTTCCCTTCCCTTCCCTTCCCTTCCCTTCCCTTCCCTTCCCTTCCCTTCCCCTTCCCTTCCCTTCCCTTCCCTTCCCTTCCCTTCCCTTCCCTTCCCTTCCCTTCCCTTCCCTTCCCTTCCCTTCCCTTCCCTTCCCTTCCCTTCCCTTCCCTTCCCTTCCCTTCCCTTCCCTTCCCTTCCCTTCCCTTCCCTTCCCTTCCCTTCCCTTCCCTTCCCTTCCCTTCCCTTCCCTTCCCTTCCCTTCCCTTCCCTTCCCTTCCCTTCCCTTCCCTTCCCTTCCCTTCCCTTCCCTTCCCTTCCCTTCCCTCCCCTCCCCTCCCCTCCCCTCCCCTCCCCCTCCCCTCCCCTCCCCTCCCCTCCCCTCCCCTCCCCTCCCCTCCCCTCCCCTCCCCTCCCCTCCCCCTCCCCTCCCCTCCCCTCCCCTCCCCCTCCCCCTCCCCCTCCCCCCCCCTCCCCCTCCCCCTCCCCCTCCCCCTCCCCCTCCCCCTCCCCCTCCCCCTCCCCCTCCCCTTCCTCTTTCCCCTTTCCCCCCTTTCTTTTCCTTTTCACAGACTAGATTAGCGGGACTCAGGATTTTGAACCCAAACTCTCAGGTAAAGCCAAAAAGGATTCCTTTTCAAAGTGCTTTTTCTCATGTATATATATATATGAGAAATATATATATGTACATATATATATGTATAAAATCACATATCTGTGTTACTCTCATATGTATTATATATATATATTTTCGGAAACAGGAACCATTTTCACAGCCTCTTTTTCTATAACGTGTGGTAATATTCATGGTTACTACCACTCTCTATAATGTTTTTGCCTTGATCAGATTTTATTTCCTTACAATACTATCTCATACCAACTGTAACTTTGAAGTTTAGAACTGCAAGAAATTGGATCTGAATTGTTCTTATGCTCCATAGAGTCAGGGCAAGAAATGTTTCAGTTGATTGATGCATATATATATATATATATATATAAATATAAATATAATTTTCTTGATTTTAAAAACAATATTGCATAAGTGAAAGGTATAAAAAAAGTTGTTACAACATTCAGAATGTTCTCTGCTGTCTGGGTTTACATGATGTAAGAACAACATATGCAAGGAATTTTAGAAACAGAAGTCATATGGACCAGAGTTGAATCCTCTAATGCTTCACTGTATTTATTTGGGCTTGGCTCAGTCATATTCTGTAAAACCTATTCTGCTCTGCAGCTGGCAATGAATTGGTATGTGCGAGACTGCCAAACTAAATCTAGATGTTGCAGAAATTAGTACTGCAGATGGTGCGCCTCCTTTTGAATACTTTGGCTTCTTTACATTGAAGAGGGGGCTGTGCATGGGGGGATGGGGGTAGGAAGTGTGAGGGTGGAAATGCAGTCATCTGGGAGGCAGAGACTGTACAAAAAGAGTCAGGATGACCTTGCTGTATTTGTTGTGCCTCCATATTGTCAGCCTGGTTTGGCTGAAATCTCTTTTTGTTACTCAGTGATCTCATTTTCTTCAAAAGGCTTTGCTCCTGCAGTGGTGCAGGTACAAGGGAAGGGATGGCAAGGTGAGGGGACAGACCCCAGCTGGCATCTTGTTGCCCCCGTGCTTTCAAGGTTCCTTCTAAACCTGAATCTTCATGGCTTAAGGAGCAGTCCTGAAGCTGGTGGCAGTCCTGAAGCTACCCTTCTCTCCATCCAGATGCTGTGTTGCAGTCAAGCCATCAGTGAAGGCTGACCGATACGATGCCCAGGAGAATCCCGGTTGCATCCAATCCACAGCTTTGGAGGAGCATGACTTTGGCCCTGGGGTAGCAGCACGCAGGCAGTACGGGAATTTCCTCTGATGTTGAAACTTCATCTGGAGGCAGTTTTTGCCCTTAGCTTTACACAAAACTTACTCAGCTCTGATAAGCTGATCATTTTTTTTTGTGGTCCACCACTTGGCCTTGTTAGCTGGCTTTGATCTAGCTAGATCTGGCCTCTTACCCTTTAGCATTAGACTAGTGAGTATTAAGGGGAATTTGTGACTTTATTCTGTTCCCATTTTCTCCTGACAGAAGGCAACAGCATAGAAAAATTAAAGTTCACTCAAAAGAACACTGTTTTTTCTTTTACTTCAGCTCAGAAGTGTAAACTTCAGCAATCATTCTAAATGATGAAAAGGTTATGGGATGATCATTTGTCATTCCCTTACCTTTTTTTTTTTTTTTGTGATAAACTGAGATTATGACAGTAAGAGAGAGCTGATGGTTCTCTTCAGAAAAAGATAAGAATAGGTTTTACCATTCCAAGCTGTTTCTCTTCAGTGCATTTCTGACCCTAAAGGTGAAGGAAGAAGTTGCAACAATAAAAACAGATTTGTGCAAAGTGCTGGAAAGGATATTGAGGTTTCAGGGGATGAATGAATAGGGTGTTATACCTCTAATCTCTCTTATTCTGAGCTTCTGGCTGCTGTTCTGCTAGCAGCCTCTGGATCAGACATTCGCTTCAGAGGTCCAGCGTTTCTTGACTCATTACTCACAAACTAACATGTTCTTTATCCTTGTCTTGCTTTAGGATGAGTAAGAGTAGCTTAAATTGCTGAGTACAGGCACTGAAGATAGGGTTCACATTAGTGGTGGTTCTGGACTGTGCTTGGAGAATCAATATAATTGGAAGGTGTGTCTGCAGTGACAATTGCTTGCTATCCAGCTATAAGGATGAAATCACAACTTTGCATACCCAGTTTTCAGAAACCCTGATGAATTTGCTGTTTACTTTGTAATTACCAATTTTCAGTTGTTAGAACCAGTCTAAGTTAATTTTACATTTTGTTGAGTATAATTTGACCATATTAATACCTAACTTTATGCAAATGCTAACTGGAATCAATTTATACATTGATAATGTTTTACTGACAATATAAAAGTTTACATTGTCACATGCAAGCACACACACAGGTCTTAGTTTTTCTTTTCTTTTCTTTTCTTTTCTTTTCTTTTCTTTTCTTTTCTTTTCTTTTCTTTTCTTTTCTTTTCTTTTCTTTTCTTTTCTGTTTGTTTTTGTACTTTTAGCCAATGTTGTTTTTATCATGCATATTACACTTTACAGAATGTGTGGCTAATATTTAACATTTTTCCTGGCAAAGTGAGGTAGAGGTGTGAGATTTTTTGGTTTGTTTTCATTCCCAAGTGTCCTAAAATATCTCTGCTGAACAGTTTTGAATCCTGACATTCAATTGACTTTTTTCCTTAGTCAGTAGATCTAGGAAAAGATTTACATCAAGCTTCAGAAACAGAACAGTGAAGTAAAAATAAATAAATAAATCAAATGTGTGTGATCAGTTTTCAGTTTTGTTTACTTTTTAAGTCAATGCTTGCTCCTACTTTAGCTGAGTGTTCTGCTTTCCATGCATATGTTGACACTCAGTGATCCAACCTTCACTGTGGGGTACTTTTTATGTAACTGTTAGTCAAGGATGAAGTCACTGAGAAAGCAACGCTGTCGTATTGCTCATCTGCAGCACATTCTCTGAAGAGCACAGCAACAGAGAAGATGTGCAGCTTTATCCAGATGAGGGAGCAAAAGCCTGGCTTGCTGTGATGGTTTTACCTCACTAGGCAGCTGAACTCCACCACAGCTGCTCTCTCACTCCCCCTTCTCAGAAGAGAAGAGGAAGAAGAAAGAAGGAAAGAAAAACAACTCATGGCTTGAGATAAGGATAGTTTAAATAAAGGGAATATAATTATTAAGGTAAAATTATTATTAAGGAAAAATTAAATAATTTAACTGAAGGGAAAAGGAAGAGAGGGGGAAAAAAAAAGAAAAAGCAAAAAACAAGCAAAGGCTGTGCAGGAGCACAGAGAGAGAGGAAAGAAATTACTCTCTACTTCCCACCAAAAAGCGATGCTTGACCAAGCCCCTAAAGCCTAAATCTGCATAGCCCTTGTTCAGGACAGATGTTTTCACAATCAGAGCCCTCCCCTCGCCTCTCCTTACCCTTTTCCACCTTTTATTGCTGAGTGTGACACCATATGGTGTGGAATATCCCTTTGATTGGTTTGGGTCAGCTGCCCTGGTGATATTCCTTCCTCACCTCTTGCCCACCCGCAGCCTGCTGGCTCTTAGGGGTTAGACAGAATCCTGATGCTGTGCCATTATTGCTCAGCAAGAGTCAAAATGCTGGTGTGATACCAGTGCTGTTCTAGCTACAAGTGCAGAGCACAGCACTGCATGGGCTGCTGCAGGGAAAGGTAACTCCATCCCAGCCAGACCCAGCACAATTGCACCCTTCCAGGTGCATCCCTACAGTGGTGGTAGCATCACTACTGCCGCAGCTGCCATCTTCACCAAGCACAGCAGAGCAGGTCCTAGGCACCTTGCACTTGTTCTTCTGCAACAGGAAAAACATGATGGGAGGATGTGTCAAGTAAACATTACCCAAGAGACTGCCTGTGCTCACTGCAGAACTTCTGTGTTCCTGCTGGCTGTTCTGGAGCTGCTTATGGAGAAGGAGCAGATGTGTTCTGCAGATACAAAGGTCTCATACCGATTTTGCATCTGCAGGGAATTATTACATGTTGATGAATAGTTTAGAAAGTTTTATATATATATTTCTAGTTGTGCAATCAATTTTGCTAATCTGGGAAACTTTTGTAATATAAGAAAATGGATAATTTACCTGGGAGTTAATTTGTACACTATATCTAAGGAGATTGTCCCATGTCAGACCCTTGGGGCTACAAAATATACATGTAGTAATTTAAAGTGCTTTTCATTCAGGCCAGGGTTAATGGAGTGTGCAAAAGCAAGTTCTTAATTAGCTGCTCTGTAAGCTTTTTACACTTTACCCTCATGTCTGTCTCAAATGAACAATATCATATTCCGCACTATGCACTTAAATCCTCAGTATTACCAGAAGATAAATGAATTCACATCTCCTGTGTTTTTCTTTGAGATTTTCTTTTTAAAGGCTGTGATGACTGTAAATTGAGCAAACTTAGATGAGAAAGGGAGAAAAAAAAATAGATATCTAATATGATACAGCCAGGAGTTATTCAGCTGCAAGGCATTAAGCCCATTTCCAACACTATTCTTTACATAGATCCATAGAACAAGCTTTGCAGATACAGGAATTGGAGAATTTTTAATGCTGTTAACTTCTTAGATTTTGAGCTGCTTATTTTATCATCTGTTGCAAATTGCACCTTCTGTGACTCCTCTTAAGGAAAGCCAGCTGTTTTCTATTCTTCAGATGATGCCAGACATATCAGCTCCCTTTCTTCCTATTTATATATAGCCTTTTGAAACTTACATATAGAAATAAGTTTTAGAGAAAGCAGTGTTGGGATTTGTATAGCACAAGTAGCTTACATCAATGAAGACCAAAATCTAAAAGATAATACTTCCAAATGTAAAGATCATAAATTGTGCCATTCTTCTTTTGGCCTGACAGTCTTCTCATTTTCCAAGTGCCAGGTTTTATCCTCCAAATTTCTTTTACTGCCACTGAGAGGACAGCAGATTTACTGTTTCTCTTATAATCCTGATTGCTTATACAGACCTCTTTGGGAATTCTATTGCATTTAATTCTGAGTCAGATATTTTACTGTGTTTTGGACAAATTATTTGTAGAATAACAGTCTTCGTGAGGGCTCAGATCTCAATAGTAGATTTCTAATATAAATAAGATTAGTAGGGTTCTGGAATACACATTGTAATAATTGTTTCTCATTTTCTTTTTATGCATGCTCTAACCTACCTGATTCCCACCATCACCACCCCTTAGTTCTGTTCAGGGCTGATACCTACCAAATAGGACTCATAATGCTGCACTGAAGAAGCCTTGTGAAACAAAACACATGTATCACATATGAAACTTAGTCTTAAGTAAGTTAAGAAAGAAATCTTAATTCATTGCTTCCCTTTCTACTGGATCATCACCACTCTCATAGCATTAGATGAGCAAGACACCAATCTAACAAAGCACTAATCATTTGTCCTCATTTTTTTTTTTCCTGCTAAATTCATATATAATGAATTACATAATGCCATTCTGGGTATTTATTTGTGTGCTGTGGAGTATGTTAGGTGAGCCTAACCGTGATTTCTTCAACTGAACGTGTATCCACTGGTTAAGTGTTCTTATCTTGTCCCATATGCACCCCCATTAAGTTCTAAATCTCTATTATGCCTAGGCACCTACCTCTTATTATCTTCCTTTGTAATTGACCACTTGCTGACTGTAGATAATAGAAGTGGTGCTAAGAAGTGCTGGCCTGGGAGATGCCTGAGCTTGACATCTCCTTACATACAGCCAACACAGGTTCTGCTCAGCTTTTTTGCTTGTTTCCATGAGACGGAGAATTGCTTTGTACAGCTGCTGCCACAGCCACAACTGGCAACCAGCATAGTAGTGTTAATAAGGCACAGCAGCTGAAGTCCTTGGCATGGATAAGCTGCCTATGGTTATCAAGATGTTTGCTTGCAGTTGTGATGGTACTTAGAATAATTATGGAAAACTTTTGCACATTCACTTGTCTTGAGTTATTCTACACAGGTGGCTTCATTGCATGTTCCTCTAATACAAACTGAACAGCCTCCTAGTTTTTCTGCTTCAAAACTGTGCAGTGTGGAAACTGATTAGAAATGTCAGTGCTTCATATTTCATTTGAAGTTCTTAGTGATCACACTGGACCTTCATTACATACCAAACTTTTGAAATGCAGCACTTGTTTTCCAGCACTCGGTCTCTGGTTTAGGTAGATTTATTATCGGTTGTTGAGACTTCACTTTTCAAAGAAATTACATTATCGGTAGGTAAATTAATTTTCATAGCTTCTGCCATTGATTTATTAATAGTAAGACCCATTGTTTTGGCAGAGCTTGTAAGACCATCTGTCTTTCTGTGCTTATCTTCAACTAATGTTTTTCTGTTACAAGAAATCAGATTTGGTCAAGTGAGACAGCTCTGCCACACATTCACTGTTTGCGTGCTCGCTTATTTATCTGTTGACCAGCTATCCATGTAACCAATGGCCATCTCATGCTATGTGTAAAATCAAAACATCAAGGCCAAATTACTAAATACAACTTAGGTACAAGCATCATTATGAACCCATAGGTACAGCATTGTGAATCTGAATGCTGTCTTACACTGGCCAGAAATGCCTAAAGAGGAATTTAATGACAAAACAGCCTTCTTCTGGTTCTATCTCCAGGAAGGAGCTAGTACACACAGAATTAAGCATGTCGTAAGTCCTGCTGGCCTAAGAAATGGGTTGCATTGCAGGAATCTGAACAGTGAATCAGCATAGATCACTTGTAATTTCTTTGTGTTTTTACGTATGCATATAAATTGCACCTGAATGATATGTATGCAACATTTCAGCTCCTTTCCCCCCTCTTTGCACATTTGTAAGCCTTCAGCAAAAAGCTGTTTTTCACAGAAATTTAAACACCCCTAGTAATCATGCCACCAGTTGTCATCATGGCTCAGGATAATAAGCAAGGAGGCAGATAAGCTGGCAAAACAAGGTAAGTAAATGATCCATATTTTGTATCTCCACCTCCAGAGCCCTGAGCAAAATGAAAGAGAAATTAAATTTATGTATGCATGTAAAACTCTGTGTGAGTGGTTGTGAATGGTGTGTTCTGTGCTTCAATTTTATATAGCAGCAGAGGCACTTGAAATGAAAGCAGCTTCTAAAAATAAATGTCAGTGAGACCTTGAAATAAAAATTAAATCACAAGGGCGTCACTCAGTCACTTTGCGTATGTGGAAACTGATGGATTTCATAGTCTTGTATTAAAATAAAGCCAGTTTGCACAACCTGAACACAGCTTATTCCAAAACATTCATGTCATATAATCATAGAATCATGGAATCACTGAGGTTGAAATCAAACCCATATCTTTAACTGTTGAAGGGTTTTGTTTGTTTGTTTGTTTTGTTTTGTTTTGTTTTGTCAGGCTCTCAGGTTTAGCACATCAGTCTGTCAGTCTCTCTGGCACCCTGGCACCTGGAAAATAGTATTTTTCCTAGACAGTGTTTTCTGACTTCTCCAAAGTTGTGAAAACAGGTGTCTTACCTCTAGCAGTGTTTTTTTTTTTTTTTTTTTTTTTCAATATGCTTCCTGGTTGCAAGAAAGGCATTATACTAGTTACAGAGAAAATTAATTTGATCATAAAAAAGTAGTAAAACTTCCTTATAGTTTCTCCATGTTTATCCTTCAATCAGAGATTACAATGCCAAGCGTAGAGGCCTGGCCCTATCGGGCAGTGGTCCAAGGGCTGAGTGACACTCCAAAGAGTTAGAAAGTAAATATTTATTCCTAAACAATTTTGTTTCTGTTTTGGATGTATATTTCTACTATTGTTATCTTTTTTTTAATAGTCTTTAAAGAGTGCATACCTACATGTTAGAGTTAAGATATTATGAAACCCGTTAAAAATCCTAACTTTCAGACATATGTTGACTGAACCTACCATTAAAATGTTGTAGGATGACTGACCAAAAATTTGAAGTGGGAGCTGCAAGTAAAGTACCTACTTTGAAGGAGAATTAACCATGTAAATCATTCAGAAAACAGCAATTTTGATGGGCTCGGCCACTTCTTCAATGTGAGTCAAAGGAGAAAACTATTCCTCTGCCTCTGTGTACACATTAGTAGAAAGTTAAATATCTGAATGGAAAATAATTTGAAAGTATAAGTAGTTTCCAATTAATCTTTCAGAATTGCAAACTACTGATGATATAAAAATCTTAAAAGCTGAAATTTCCTGACTTTTCAGAACTAGATGAACATGGAGAGGAGGAAGGGAGCTTAAGGAATATTAACTTATCTGAAAAAAAGACTTTAGTGCTGTTTTTAAGCCAGGTGATTTAAGGCATTAGTACATCAGGATTAATTTTTAAACTAAGACCTTACCTCATAGCACAGGTATATATTCCTGCACATATTTCATATATTTCTGAGCCTTTGTTGAGGAGCAGCAAACCTTTACACTTTAAAATGCTCTACAGCTTTTTAGCTTGGCTGCTTACAAATTTTTTGTGTGCATTTGTTCTTTATATATAAACTACTACATTTTGGTATTTGTCTTTGTTCCACTGCTGTCATTTTCAGTGCTGGACCTACTTTTATAATGTTTAGGAGACATGTTTCTTTTAGTTCTGAAAAAAAATATATATTTTTGTATGAAAAGCTAGATGTGTTTCAGAGATCACTTCCTTAAAACATTCTTTCTTACCAGAAGTGTGTTATGTCAGTAAATTTACATCAAATAGTTATCCTTATTGTGTTCTTTCATCTAGTAATATTTTTAACCTTCAGACAGACCTGTTATTGCTGCAGAACAGCACAATAAACAGACTTGTTCCTACAGGCTTGTATTTTTAAAATATGTAATAAAGGTTAATTTGAGTTTAAGATGAGCAGAAAACATAAGATGTCAGAAGTTGCTGGTGTTTTTATGAAAATCTTCTATTTACTCTTAAGAAATGCTTTCAACTTTTCTTTTTGCCTACTTCATAACTTTATAGTACTGTCTGGATTTTAGTGAAATGCTGATGGTAGATATAAATGTTCTGTGCACACTTTGCACCTTGCTTTTCCAGCAACGGAAGGGTGAGTGGCGGGCAGATAGAAGGATGGTTACACAGGTGTAGCTGGTCAAGGAAGAACCAAGGCAGCCTTTAGCATGAGAAACCTTGAATCTGAACTCTCTCACTGAAAAAAATTAGATGAGACATTTAACAAAGGGAAAGAAGATTGAAAGGAAAATTAAGAAATAGAGAGTTCTTATTAAAATTCTTACTGCAGATTTCATAAAATCGATTTGATTTTTTAAGAAAAAAATGAAAAGAAAAATGAGATCAGAGCTGTGAACAGGAATAAGTCGTCTGACACCAAAGGGTTGCTTTCTAAATTTTAGCAGAGATATTTTAGACTTTGTAAGGTTTTAAATATGCAACTTTTAAAACCAGGACACCAAAAAGCAGGCAGGTTTTCAGTTGGAAAGTTGCTGTATCACTGGAAAAATGCAGATGTGTCATTTTATGTATGAGACAAGAAGTGACATTTTCTCAAAAGCACTTTTTCTGACTTTGCATTACTGGCACCATTAGCCCTGGATGTTCTCACCTGCTGCTCCTTCCTTTTCTGTGCCATAAAACTTACTTTCCTACTCCCAACTTTCTCAGTTATGAAAACTTGTATAAAATTTATAAAGAATTATATGTTCCTTATGTAAGAATTACATAAAACTTACAAAGAATTATAAAGAATGTATAACTTTGTTGGAATGATAAGGTTAAAGGGGGATTAATAGCTACTGGGTCTTTGATGTAGGGCTTCTAGCCTCCAATGTGGGGGCTGAGAACCTCGGGGGGATTCCATTTGCTTATTCCTAAGACTAGATTGCTTGAAGTACCACGTTATCATTTTTTCTTTAGTGCTAATGCAAAGGCGAAGCCTTGTGGACTCAAAGGTTACCATCACAGAGAGGAATGGAGATTTGACACCTGATTTCCATTTACTGTTGCTCCAAAGACCTCTTGTTCAAAAACATTTTTCACATTCCCATGGGAGGAGTGCCTCATAGAAATTTACATTCGTATACTGGTCACTAAATGATTTATTTCCACTTGCCTGCTCATTGCCAGTATCAAACTCTTCATTCCCACCATAGCAATGGGGCAAATTGGTTTTATTACAGATGGCTGTACTATATATCCAGGGAGACAGATGAAGTTGGTTGGATTTATACTCAAAATGAAATAAAAATTACCCAGCTGTACAAGTTATGCACACCTCTGAAAGTCTGGTCTCAGTAGATGCTCTTCAGAAAGAGTACAGATCTACACAGATCTTTCACATAGTAATCAGAGGCTGATGGCAGTTGAGATTGTGCACAAAGAGAAAGATTTATTGCTTCTGGTTTTGTGTTTTGCCAGAAGTGTAGATGCCTTTTCCACAGAGGTATATCTCTAGATATCTGACCTCTCTGAATTTAAAGAAAGAATTGAAAAAGTGGGAAAACTTTCCTACAGAACTGAACTATACAATTCAATTAAACAAACAAACAAACAAACAAAAAACTTTTCTGCAGAATGGCACAATAAGTAACTTAAGCATTCAAGATTAATGAATTATGTCAATGTTATGACATTCAGTTAAAGCTGAAATGCTTTCATCATGGTTTAATCTCCAGAGTATAAATCCTCTAAATCAGAGAATAGTCGTTCACACATAAATATGTCCCATCTGAGTTCTCATTTTTCCAGTTCTTTCCAGTCACTCATGATATCACTTTCATTCTTGCTCTGGTCATTTCTATCAGAAGGAAATAAAATTTCCTGAACTGTTGTGCTCGTTGTCATCAGACTGTGATACACACAATACTTCACTGTGATGCCATTTAATTTTCAGAGTTTGGGATCCTTTTTCATGATTTCTAGCAGTAACATTTTCTGTCTTACTCTACCTTTAAATGAATTTTCTTTATAACAAACAATTAGTAAAACCAAATAAATACTTTGTTACCTAGGAAAAAAAGGAGGACATGATTTCTTCTTCCTTTCCTTCCTTCCTTCCTTCCTTCCTTCCTTCCTTCCTTCCTTCCTTCCTTCCTTCCTTCTTTCCTTCCTTCCTTCCGAAATTGCAGAAATAAGCTGACGATTTTCAGCTAGATGCCGAAAAGAATGGATCATCATTGATAAAGAAGTAGTAAATGTTTTAAAGATGTTAAGCTCTCCAGAAGCTTAATCAATAATAAGTCAGTGAGCGCTTAGAACTGACAATAAGTGTGCCTTATTTAAATTCCTAAATAGCATGTTTTAAAGGGGAATCTATCTGCTAATAAGTAGTAAAGCTTAGTCTGATGTCCTGTGACCACAGTGTTTGTCAAATATCAACTTTCTTGCTTGCATCTACTTTCAGAGGAACACTGTAAGATGACTTGAGCAAGTAAGTCTGTCAGTGTAAGCATAAATTCACGCAATATTTTGAAATATCTATGTAGCTTAGTAGTTCTTTTCTAAAGATGTTCATAGAAATCTATGGTTTGTGTTACTGCTTGCAGTCTGCAAGTGTGGACACACAACACAGCAATTTACCTCACAACATCTGACTCTTGGCCTCTAATAGTGCCACTGAGTCTTTTTGTAGTAAGGGGGAGTTTTCCTTTTGACGTCATGATAAAGACATTTGCCCATGTCCAGAAGAACATCATACAGTGTCTGTATAGTATTCACATTACATTTCAGTCTTGCAGAATGGATATATCAGTAACACTGTAACAACGATGCTCTGAACTTTCTTGGTGGTGGACTTCACAATATCTTCTATCTTGGGCTAAGTAAATTTAACTTAATTTGACTGTAGGTGTCAGTGGAAAGCCAAACCAAATTGTGATATTTAAACCTGCCTGGAAACTAGCTAGATGGCTACGTGGAGGATAATGTGATATATTGATATTGGCAGTGTGGAATAATTGCTTAAGGCGACTTGGAAATTAAACAGATATTCACATTTTAAAGAAAAGGTACAGCATTGAACAAGGTTCCAGGGTGGAGTGTAGCTGCACTACATAGAAGTTCCCTAGGCCTCCAACCTTAGATGTTAATCACACTGGGAGAACTTGGTGTGCTGACTCTAAGAGGAATGGAGCATGGAGCAGAGTGGAGACAGCTAGGCTCTGTTATCACATCTTATTAGATGGAAACTCAATTGTTCTTGTGCACACTGAGGGCGATAAGCTGCACATTTGCTACCCTGAGCCAACGGTCTGCCATTTGTTCGATAAAATGCTGTCCTTTTGGTGAACTTTGCTCATTATAATATCATTATAATACCAAAACACACCTCCATCCCAAAATCTACCTGCCTCCAAGGTGCAGCTGCCCCCCACTGAGCACATGCTGTGAATTTCTGTGAGCCTATACCATTAAAAAATGCGAGAAAACTTTGCACCAATCATAACCAAGATATACATGACTAGAGTTACTCGTGCTCCACCTAAAGGATAGAAAATAATATAAATTGGCTTAAGAGAGAGGGGATATTAGGGAAGATAGCATCGCGAAGGATACCTTCTGACTTCTGGGATCAGTCAATGGGCTGAGCCTCTCTTCCCCCCCCCCATCGGGACACCTTTGGGTAAGATTCAAACACTTGGTTATACCAAGTGCCTCCCTGGGAAAGTTAGAAATCTCTATAGAGTTGCTTTATACCTTTTACTGCTTTTATAGCCAGGCTGAGTTACTCATACTTTTGGTATTAGTATATGATTTGCAGACAGTGAATTTATCACCAGCAATCCGAATAACCTGTGTACCTGTTGCTTTAATAAGTTGCACTACTCATTAAATCTAGCTGTGATAGTTCTCACTGAACGCAACCAAACTCTTTAAGTGTGGCCATGATAGTTCACAGAATGTGACTAGACTGAGAGTGTATTATGTTATCTGTGAATCCGTAATCATGATAGCTCAGTACCCTGAATGCAACCAGACTTATAACGGCTAATTGGGCATCACTCCCATTTACTTTAACCTTTAACGCAACAGGCAGAATAGATATGCTCTGGATATTAATCTAATTTCTTAGATACAGTCATAAGAGTGTTCTTGAAGGCTCTAATATTTATGTGCTTTAAAATCAGTGAAACATTTGTCTTTATCTAAGACAACCAGATATCAGTGGAATGCTATTCCATCCAGAGGCAATGAACTATGTAAAACCTTAAAACCAGAAATAATTGGACAGAGTCAGGGTTATTTTAAACCTTCAGATTAAAATACTTTTCTTATGGGGCAGAAGATATGTTCCTTTAAGAAGAAAATGTTAGATAAACCTGATAAATATTATTCATTTTCATTTTCACTCTTAAGAATTAGATCCTCATTTATTTTGAAAAAATAGAATTGCTGGTTTCTTTATATAAGCTGTGTCAGCATGGTGAATCTTTTAATGATTGCTTCAGAGCAGATTGATAGTAAAAGAGCATTTCATTCTTTTCCTTGATATCAAGTCTTTGCAAGAGAGTCGATTCATAGACTTTAAGGATATTACTATGCATTATTACAGGTATGCAAGGTTTCAGTTCTTTCACTAACTCACTCAAATACTGCAGAGCCTATAACCCACACTGCTCTTCTCCCATTTATTTAACTCAAATAGGTGGTGTTGTTGAGAGATGAACATTGTTCATTTCAAAGTGTACCAAATAAAATTTAAAAATTTAGTTTGTGCATGTAGCCTGAAGTATAGGTGTTACTATTTTGTGTGTGAAATGTAGCCCACTAAAGGTCCACAGCAACCTTTGAGACAATGTACAGTGAATAGTACTGCCACACTGGTGTGCAATGTGCTGCTCAGCGTTTCAAATGTGTCTGAGTCTTTCTGATCATTCTTTTACATATAAGAAATGGATAATGAATAAAAATATGTAGTTGGATAGCTGCCCTTTCTGGCAGCTTTCACTGCTTTGGAATCATGTTTCTTTCCTATAGCTTATCTACCTTTTATCTATTTATTTATTTATTTTTTCAGCTGCATGTTCTTCAAACTTCTTCTTGAATAAAATGTATTGGCATACATTTCTAATGTGCATACCACTGTTCAGAGCATGTTCATGGCTTAAGTTAGATACAGATGTGGGCAAGATAAATTCAGTAAGACTTTTTTCTTGTTCATATCCCCCCATGCTGGTATGAAGAAAGCTTTATTCCCATGCAAGTGAAACAAATCAACATGACATGCAGAGATGGTTTAGAATGCTAAATATGAATTATGGTGAGGGCAACTCAGTACTCCATCAGTATTTATGATTCATAGTGTTGCATTAAACACATCACAACTGCAGTTCTGGGCTCCATCATGCTATGTGCAATACAGATACATCACAAAAGAAAAAAAACAAAAAAACTGTTTGAAAACTTTTCTTTTTTGTAGAACAGGGATGAATTTTTAAATATATCATATATGATTTTTTTTTTGATGGACTGATAAAGAAATCAGATTGTGTCCACTCTGTGTAGACATGGCCAGTAATAATATGGGAAACAAACAAATAATTTAAAAAACTATCATATTTAAATTTCGCTCTTTGAAATTATTTCCCAATAATATTACTCCTTTTTTATTTATTATGATTATTATTTATTTATTTATTTATTTATTTTTAAGAAAATGGAGTGGACATACTAGGAATCATCAATTCTTCAAACCTCTAAAAAGGAGCCAAAATTTCTGTAAGTAATTTTTGGCAATATATGTTTCCTGGTTATGTAGAAGTACAGGCTAAGCATGTGAACTACCTTGGATGAGGCATGTAGGCAGTAATACTTAAATCTGACAGTGACAGTGAGTTGTTGGACATTGTCTTTTGACATTGTTGGCCTATAGTGAAAATAATTCAGCTAAGGGAAACATCTGACAAATATGGTGTGACTGAGGATGGCAAAATCCTCCTCTGTGGATGTTCAGAAGCAGCCCTTAAAAGGGTGCAGCTTGCTTCCAAATAATTATCCACCTAAACTGAGGCCAGTGAGGTATTTTCTTTCTAAATGGTATTATTGGGGAGTAATTACTTTATTTTCCATGATGGGATACAAGATTCCATATTGGTCTCACTGGCGTCCCACCTCCATTCACATACTAAAGGAATGGACCTTCTTCTTAGTAGTGATATGAAAAATAATACTTTGTTGCTTGTTTTTGATGACCCTGGAAATTTTTTATACTCTTTCCTGCACAAACCTTTGACATGGGCTTTATGCACTTGTGTTACAATACTGGAAAATATTTTAAAATACATTTTCATTAAGGCCCAAATTTCAGCTTTCTTGATTAGTTAGTGCCAAGTTGACAGTGTAATAATATTCCAGAGGTTAAGAAAACCTCAAGTAATTTGTCTTGGTGAGTGAATACTTATTTTTTGCATCTTATTTGTAAACTATGCATCTCTAAGTTATAGAGCAATTTTGGATCTAAAGGTACTGAGATACCACTTGGTACCTCCAGTAATTTATTGAATAGTTCTGTTATTGTCCAGTTGATTTTAGGCAATTAAAATGATCAAGAACAGTGTTTGTAATGAGGATGGCTGCTAAATGTCAGTACACACTATATGATACTGTATAAAAGATTAAAGATAAATCTGGAATATGACAGTAAATCTACATCTGGAAATTATAGCGGCTACTGTTAATGAAAATAATATTTCCAGCAAAAATCAAAGCTATTTTAACAAACATGTTTCTTCATTATTGCATAATCATTTTTGTTTAGAAAGGGTCCTCCATATCCAGTTCATCAATAAACATCAATGCATTTACCTTCTTACTGCTGCACTATAAAAGCTGTGAGCAGGAAACAGATAAGTCTATGGAAATGTACCAACTCTGTGATGAACTCTCTTTGTTTTTCAAGATAATACATAAAACTGATAGAATAAAATGCAATTATTCTGGACTTTTATTTATTCACTTACTCTTTTTTGCTTCATGTCCTATCTTTGTCCATATTAAGGATGATCTGCAAATAAACTAGAAATTGGGGTGACATCGCATTCCAATCCTTTTTGATTTGCAGAGGAAAAATAAATGTTCTTGATAATAAATGTTTTAGGTTATCATCTGCTTGCTCTAAAATTCAGATTCTGCCTGGCTAGAAGGTACAGATACTTGAAGAATGCATGAAATTATTACAACAATAAAACAAAACTTGAATTTTTTATAGGCTAGGGTAAAGGATCTAGCAGTTCTTTCACAGATGAAACCATTTAATACTCATATCTAAGAAATATCGTGAAGAAAGAAAGGTTCAAGTTCACACACACACACACACACAAAGGAGCACCACCTGGGGGATTCCATTATTGTATAAAAGCTCCCCACAAACCTAACTGATAGAAGCAGGAATCATTCTGGGGAAGCTTCTCAGACTGAGTGCCTTATTGAAGTCAGTGGACCCAGGTGCAAGTCAGTGCAAGAAGATAGGTAGGTATAACCGAAAAATTCCTTGTGAGATCATTTTAACACCTAAATGTTTTGTTACAGAGAGAAGAGCTCCATGACAACCAAATTCCAGTTCAGAAGGAAAGACAGAATAATAAAACTAGTTTATTGGTATATACTTTTTATTTGCAGTACATGCTCTTCAGAAAACATGTCGCTAAAACATGTTGCTGTTATGCAGTCATGGTGTGTGATTATTCTGAGCATTTTCAGAGTTGGTTCTGGTTCCAGTTTCATGAATGAAGCTTTTAAGTGAGGGCAGATTTATCCCTATTCCAAACTGAGGGCTTGATCTCAAGTGCAGACAATGTTTGAGTTGACTCATTGACTTCAAATATATTCCTGTGTTTAAATATAATTGTAATGCGTTTATGTGGCAAGGTTTTGGTAGCAGGAGGCTGTAGGGGTGGCTTCTGTGAGAAGAATCCAGATGCTGACCAAAGTTAGATAAGGGTCCTGCTGCTGGCCAGAGCTGAGCCAAAAAGCTATGCTATGAGAACAGATTTAAGAAAGGGAAAACAACAATAACAACAACAAAAACCTGCTGGGCAACAGCAGCTGGGAGATAGTAGTGAGAAGCAGCCCTGCAGACCCCAGGTCAGTGCAGCAGGAGGGCAGGAGGTGCTCCAGGCATGCAGCAGCAGTTCCCCCTGTGGCCTGTGGAGAGGCCCCTGGTGGAGCAGGCTGTCCCCCTGCAGCCCATGGGTCCCACACGGAGCAGATCTCCACGCTGCAGCCCGTGGAGGAGCCCCCGCTGGAGCAGGTGGATGTGGCCTGGAGGAGGCTGCGGCCCATGGAGAGCCCCCGCAGGAGCAGGCCCCGGGCCAGAGCTGCAGCCCGTGGAGAGGAGCCCACGCAGGAGCAGGGGGTCTGGGGGGAGCTGCCGCCCACATGTGGGGGACCTGTGCTGGAGCAGTTTGCTCCTGGGGGATGGACCGCGTGGTACGGAGCCGCGTGGGAGCAGTTCTTGAAGAGCTGCTGCCTGTGGGCAGCCCCTGCAGGCTCAGTTCGGGAAGGACGGCATCCCGTGGGAGGGACGCCACGTGGAGTGGAGTCACAGAGTGATTGTGCCAGAGTGGAGGAGGAGAACCGCTATAGACTGACCACAGCCCCATTCCCTGTTCCTCTGTGCTGCTTAGGGGGAGGAGGTGGAAGAGGGTGGATGGGGAGAAGGTGTTTTTAGTTTCTTTCATTTGTTTCTCACTTGTCTAACTTGCTAGTAATAGGCAATACATTTTACTAATATCCCCACTCTGCTTTTCATCACCATCTTGGTGCACTGCCATAGGGGCCTGCCGGGATTAGGGCTGTGGGAGGACACCATAAGTGGGAGGTTGTGGTCCAAGGCCATTTTTTTTCTGGCTACAAACATGACCTCTGAAACCAGTGGGAGCACACTGACCTTCTGAAAATTGAAGGTGTCTGTGCTTGCCAGGTGACAGAGTTCTACTTCGGTAAAAGGTGTGCCTATGTATACAAAGTGAAGAACAACACTGTAACCCTTGGTGCAAAGCCCAAGAGGACACCAGTGATCTGGGGGAAGGTAACCCGTGCCATGGGAACAGCGTCATGGTTCGTGCCAAGTTCTGTTCCAATCTCCCTGCCAAGGCCATTGGACACAAGTATCCAAGCTGTATCCACCTAGGATCTAAATTTTTATTGGAAATAAAGTGCAGAGTTTGTTTAAAAACAAACAAAGAAAAACAAAGAAAATAAAAAGAAAAACAAAACAAAACCAAAAATCTGTGACAAGAGGTTCAGGCTGGATATTGGGAAAAGGAGGTTCTTCACTGAGAAAGTGGGTTGTTGTGCACTGGAACAGGCTCCCCAGGGATGTAATCACAGCACCAAGCCTGTTGGAGTTTAAGAAGCATTTGGACTGTGCACTTAGTCATATGGTCTGAATTTTTGGGTAGAACTGTGTGGTGCCAGGAGTTGGAGTCGATGATCCTTGTGGGTCCCTTCCAACTTGGAATATTCTATGACTCTGTGAGTCTGTTTTGCCCATCATGATAATTGTTGAGCGATCTCCCTGTCCTTATTTCAACCCTTGAGCCCTTTTCATCATGTTTTCTCCCCTTTCCCTTTGAGGAGGGGGAGTGAGAGGGCAGTTGTGGTGGATCTCAGCTGCCCACCTGAACAAAACCACCACAACAATACATAGAAATAATTATGCCGAAATAAACACAAGTCAAAAGCACATGGAAAGAAGCCTCCAGGCAAGTTCTTCATCAAAAGATGACTATATGTAGGAGAATTTTTAGAATTTTTTGATGTGAGGATACATCTCACTGAGAAAAATGAGTATGTCAGTGTCCTTCATACAAAGATAATGAGAAGATTATCTATATGGAGCATTGTTTGGCTGTATTATAAACCACTTTGTCTGTCTTGAAAAATGATCATTGACATTTCATTGTCTTATGATCTATGCACTGAATACAAATCTCTTGAAGTCTCTTCATGGGCTAGCACACTTAATGAAGGTCATACATATATGGTAGTTGACTGGATTAAATAGGATTATCTTAATAAAGGGGCATACAAAAGAACAGAAATTCTTTAAAGTTGGAATTCGTACATGTGCTTTTCCTACCAGGATGTATTTTAGGTAAGTAATTTCCCAACACTGAAACACACCATAGGAAAGTATCAAAAATAAAATCTAAAAAAAACCCACCCAACAACTTAAAAAAAAAAAAAGGAAAATAAAAAAAACACACAAAACTTCAGTATTTCTTCATCCTGGAAATCTTTGTAACTGAATCCTCAAAGACCTGAACCTCCTCAAATTCGTCCATTTTTTGGGCAAAGTAGTTGTGTGATTTTTCTTCTCTTGAGAGTTTCTCTACTCCTTTTAATGTCAAGGCTGTAAAGCCCAATGCTGTTTACATCTGTATCACTAAACCTTATTTTGTCTTGGTAAAGGCATGGAGGCCCAGGAGCACAGAAGTTAGCTTTTCACTTATTTATTTATTTATTTTTTCTAATGGAGAACTGTGGAACCAATCAAGTAAATTCCATAAAAAACAGAAGTAAGTTCTTACAGTAATGTTATCCCCATGAAAAACATGGACTTGATACTGTAAACATCCTTGTTCAATATTTTTGAAGAAATTTTTCAATTGTGCTGAACATCTGCAACTACTGTTGACTCAAAGTTTAGTAGTCCACTCTTATGAATACCACGTCCATCATGCTAAGTGTGTCTTCATTTGCATGCAAAGAAGTTACTTAATGTTTTTCTTGTTTTCTGGCTTTCAGGCCCTTCTGGTCCAGCAGTGTCATGCAGGTGATGACTTGCTGAGGCTCTGATGAGAGTTATGTCCTGAGGTGTATGAGGCTTTTTGAGCTCTCTGTCCTCTGACACTGCTCAGTCAACAAAACTTGGCTCCTCTGTGGCCTTGCAGATTGTTCTGTTGCCAAGGCAGCCAGCCTGCAAGACAACATAGCTACTACTTATTTGTATTGAGCTGAGGTAGACTGGGCTGCCATTGTCGCCCCATGAGGAAAAAAAATAACATCCAGTTGTGCTAGCTGAGCCAGCAACTTTGACTTCCAAGGTCTGTAAAACCATTCCTCTTGAAAGCAGTTGAAGAATAAAAATTCATGATAGTATTAAATTATTACTCAGTTGCCTGTAATGTGTTGCAAATTATGCGTAATTATATCCCTATAGGATTCAATTGAAGAGGAGATTCAATCTTATCTGACTGCTGTGAGGGAACAGGTACAAGCCAAGATAGGAGACTTTAAGAAATCAGCCTTGTAGTTCATTTTCCAGCTTTCCAATTTTATTTATACTTGATTTAATCTAATTGTTTTAATTGGAAATTGAATGGTAAACCAGACACACTCTCTGCAGAGCATAATGAGATAACAACCCATGGAAGTATTTCTCTTTCATAAGGCTGATGTTGTGTTCCTCGCTTTTGTGAAACACATTCTGAAAACATGCATGTCATTTTATGCAATAACTGCATATCTAGTATGTATTATATCTGAGACATGAACTGGTGTGACGGGATGGGGTTCTGCTAACTGTAGCTTGCCTACAGGCCTGATGGAAACTGTATAGAGCTAATAATTGCTGTGGGGTAATGCCTCAACTCAGGTATTGATTCTTGGGGGAAAAAATAAAAAGAAAAATGCACTTTTAAAAAATATCTTTATTTTCCCAATGAGTCCATTTTCACTGATGTGAGGGATGAAATTTCTTTAACTCCATTTTGCATTTGGGTGCCTGAAAAAATGTTTGGATACAAGGAGGATGCAAGCTGTCTGTTGAGGCAGCCAAGCAGGCTGTCTCAGAGATACAGAGCAGATACTGCTAGCCAAAGAGCTTCTGAGAACAGCACCCAGCTGACGTGGTCAGCAAGGGGGATGGTTTGCACTCTAGAAAGCAATTTGCCTGTTTCATTTTTTTCTGTAACAGTTAAGATTCCTCATTTCAAATGATGCAAATACGTGAAAGTATTAAACAAACCTCTACTTTTCCATGAATATCCATGTGTTTGCTTTAAAATAAATGACTACTCTAGCTTTCAGTGGAATTTCTCAGGAGAAGAAAAGCACAATCAGGTTCCAAAACCATTCATCCAAGAGCAACTCTAAACTTAAGAGAAGTGATTTTTTTTTTTTTTTTTTTTTTTTTTAATTTTCCATCCTAAAAGCTGAATTAAGTCTAGCCATTACTGTGGTCTTGGTACTTAAGGGACTTGTGGGTACGGATTCTTGAACAAAGAAATTGAAAACATATTGACAGTGAATTTTTGTTGAATAAATATGCAGAAAGGCTCTGCAGAATTTCAGGATTCTCTGTGAAGAGCTTGGATGCGAATCAATATAAAAAATCAAGCTGTATTTAGAGACAAGCAAAAGGTGATTTTGGGTGGAGTCTAAGGATTTCTAATAGTAGTTATGCCATTTAGCATGACTACTGCAATGTCTATTCAAAATGCTTCTTTACTGTTTTTTCTTTATTTTTTTTTCTCTTTCATTCCTTGAGGACTTCATTGTATCTCACTTGATGAGACTACTAGATTACAAACTTTTATGTTAGAGTCCATATCTCATTACATACTTGCACAGTATCTAGAACACTAGTACCTAAGCCCATATATTTTCTTGGAAACCAATGACCTTTTCATATTCTGATTCAGCACTATGAATCATAGAGTCTTAGAATGGTTTGGGTTGTAAGGGACCTTAAAGATTATCTAATTCCAACCCCCTCACCATGGGCAGGGACACCTCCCACTAGACCAGGTTGCCCAAAGCCCCATCCAGCCCGGCCTTGAACACTTCCAGGGATGGGGCATCCACAGTTTCTTTAGGCAAACTGTTCCAGTGCCTCACCGCCCTCACAGTAAAGAATTTCTTCCAAGTATCTAATCTAAACCTACCCTCTTTTAGTTTAAAGACATTCCCCCTTGTCCTATCACTCCACTCCCTGACAAAGAGTCCCTCCCTAGCTTTCCTGTAGGCCCCCTTTAGGTACTGGAAGGCTTCAATAAGGTCTCTCCAGAGCTTTCTCTTCTCCATGCTGAACAGCCCCAACTGTCTCAGCCTGTCTTCTTAGGATAGGTACTCCAGCCTTCTGATCATCTTCATGGCCCTCCTCTGGACTTGCTGTAATATATCCATGTCTTTTTGTGCTGAGACCCTAGTTTTGAATGCTGTATGGGGTCTCATGAGCACAGAGCAGAGGGGTACCTTCCTTGACATGCTGGCCATGCTTCTTTTGAGGCAGCCCAGGATATGGTTGGCTTTCTGGGTTACAAGTGCCCATTGCTGGCTCATGTTGAGCTTCCCATCAACCAAGACTCCCAGGTCCTTCTCCTCAGGACTGCTCTCTATCCATTCTCTGCCCAGCCTGTATTGGTGCTTAGGATGGCCCTCGCCCAGCTGCAGGACCTTGCACTTGGCCTTGTTGAACCTCATGTGGCTTGCACAGGCCCATCTCTCAGGCCTGCCCAGTTCCCTCTGGATGGCATCCCTTCCCTCCAATGTGTTGACCGCACCACACAGCTTGGTGTCATCAGCAAACTTGCTGAGGGTGCACTTGATCCCACTGCCCATGTTGCTGACAAAGATTTGAAATAGTGCTGGTCACAATACTGACCCCTGAGGAACACCACTCGTTACTGATCTCCACCTGGACATTGAGCTGTTGACTGCAACTCTTTGAGTGCGACCATCCAACCAATTCCTTACCCACCAAGTGGTCCATCTGTCAAATCTATGTCTCTCCAATTTACAAGGATAACATGGGGGACAGTGTCAAATCTGCACAAGTCCAGATAGATGGTGTCAGTTGCTCTTCCCCTATCCACCAATGCTGTAACTTCGTTGTAAAAGGTCACCAGATTTCTCAGGCATGATGTGCCCTTAGAGAAGCCATGTTGGCTGTCACCAATCACCTCCTTGTTTTCCTTATTCACCACCTTATTTGCCTTAGCAATGTTTCCAGGAGGATATGTTCCATGATCTTGTCAGGCACAGGGGTGAGACTGACTGGCCTGTAGTTCCCCGGGTCTTTCTTTTTTCCCCCCCCTTTTTGAAAATGTGGTTTATGTTTCCACTCTTCCCATCAGTGGGAACTTCACCAGGCTGACAGAGCTTCTCAAATATGATGGACAGTGGCTTAGCAACTTCATCTGCCAGTTCCCTCAGGACTCGTAGATGCATATTATTATGTCCCATGGACTTCTGAAGGTTTATGTTCCTTAGCTGGTCTTGAACCTATCTTCTCCTACAGTAGGTGGTTCATCATTCTTCCAGTCCCTGCCTGTGCCTTCTGGGGACCGGGCTATGTTGCTAGAACTTTTGCTAGTGAAGACTGAGGCAAAAAAGATGAAGATCCAACAAGCATGGCTTTGTTTTCAAAAATTTTCAAAAATGCCCAAATATAAACAAATGATTCATGCATACCTGACATACTTTACTCTTCACCAAGTTTGGGTAGGTTCTACTGGTTTATTATAAACTGGTCAGTAGGACAGGGATTCCTCCATACCTACTAACTGTAAATGTGCATATACTATATAAGCTGTTTGATTTTATAAGACAAAGCCAGGTAAATTATACATTGTACAAAGTATTGCCTCTGGACTTCATGTTGAATTTCAGCCTAGATTCTCACAACACAGTTTTAAATTTCTAGAAATGCTAATGGAATGTTAACAGTAAAACACTGTGGGTGTTGCTGTACTTACCTAGATGGTAAGATTGTTATTTTCCTGTATAAGCTATTATAATCCTGAAATAGTCAATGTTAAATCCCTCAGCTGTCAGCACCAGTCCTGATTTATGAAAAGAAATCTTTGGATAATGGCTAATGCCTTCAAAGAGCACACAGGGTGAACAGTAAGGAGCCTGCGTTACAAAGCACAGACAGTCTTGCAGCAAGTAAGATGGGAGGTTCTGCTGTCCTCTAAACTGTCTTTGCAGTACATGATAACTTACTGCTCATTTCATACCAGATAAAAATGAGTAAGTATGCAGTGCTCATGATGAAACTTTATTTATAAATATAATACAGCACAGGAGAAGGCTGCACAGTTTCTGCTTCGCTTTCCTGTCAGTATGGCTCATTTATTTTCAAGGTATTAAAAGAATAACTTTCAAGGGCATATTGCAAAGCTTGTTTTTGCAAAGAGAAGGTTGTAGACAGAGGACAGCTGAATCTGCTGAGTTTGGGAAACTGTAGTTTTCAAATTTCTTTTTAATGAGTCAGCCTATCTTGTAATGTCTGTTCTAGATTTGTTAGTTTTTAAAGGGATTCAAAATGTAAGACTTAGTAAATTGTGGATTATGACTATGCTGGCCTCTTTGTTCTCCTAAAAAGCCAATGATGTTAATGGTTCTCAAGTCTACCTTAAAATAAAACAATGTTCTAACCCATCATGACTGCTTTCAGTTTAAATTTTATTTTAAAGTTTAATATTTTACATTATATTTTACCATTATCATATATTATACTATTTATCATATTCTTATTCTAGTAATGCAGATGACTGGGAAAAGCTACTCACGCTAAAAACACACCCTATATCTGGGTGACAATTTACACTGAAGTATTATCTAGCAGTGGAATATGACAGGACTCTTAACTTCTGCATTTTCTAATTCACCATTTTGAATGGATGCCTTGAAGTAATTCAGGCCAAGTCCAGAAATTTTGTGCTTTTTTCTATGATGAATCTTTTAAGAGTTTCTTGCTGTTACTCTGAAATGTTGAGAAGGATGAGAAGGAATCGTTTCAGATCAGTGAATTTTCCAGATCCTTTTTCTCAACAGCAGTATCTGCCCTGGGTTTCTCTAGTACAGCAATTTCCACTGAATTGAGACACTGAGATTTGATCCAGCTAGGGCTCAGCTGATGTACATCAGAGAAAACAACTAACTTGTTTCTATGTTCAGCATAAATGTGATCAAGGATTAAAAGATTAGAATGATGTTTTGAGAACAGGCTTTTGAGAGCCTCTGGAAATTAAGTCCAGTATTTGATTTGTGTTCTACATTTTAATGCAGAAATTATAAACATTAATTAATAAAAAGTAAAACTCTATTTAATGAAATAAGTGAATGGGTGATAGGTGAATGAAATGTCTTAGAGCATCACTTCTCTGTATATACTGTTTTGTTTATAAAACCTTGTCCTATACATGTATATGAGAATTATTCTCTCTCTCTCTCTTTTTTTTTTTTTTTTTTTATTTTTCTTATTTGTTCTTATTTATTTATTTCTCAAATCAAATGTTGGCGTAAATGTATCATGCTGGGAAGGAAGTTTTGCTTCTGCTTCTTATTTCTGCTTTGTATCCCTCTGGGAGTGCACACCTGAAGCAGGTGAAATGGGATGGCTGGGAGAAAGACTGGGCACACTTGTCAGTGGGTCTCATTGCTTATGGAGCTACGCCTTTAATTCTTAGTAGGGGTTCTAACTTGAGAGAAAATCATGAAGGAGTGATCCTTAGAGGCAGTTGTCAACAGTCTTGGGCTACTTCTGCTCGTGCTACAGTCGCACGTATGGAGATAAGCTCCCGATGCTCAGCCTGTTCCCTCTGTCATCACAGGGTGCCCTGGGAATCTTTGCCCTCCCTGGCTGACAACTGAAGTCCTGGAGCAAGGGTGAATGTTGTAATATTAATGGAAAACATTTTACATGCAAAGATTTCCTCATTAAGGAGGAGATGTATATGTGGATTTTCTAACAGATTGTCTCTTTTTGTTGTCTCTTTTTTTTTTGTTTTGTTTTTTGTCTTTTTGTTGTAATGTTGTCTCATTAATTTTGTTCAGTCTCAAGGAATTATCACTATTTGCTATGTGTTGGTGATCAGGAAAAGTGTTCTAGTAGCAGTCCTGATGAGGGCAACTGACATTATTTTAAGTGTATATCTGTGTTTAGTTTATAAACCCGGATGAAAATCAGATAATTAAATGATCAAATATTTTCAAATAAAAATACTCTCTTGGAAAAAGGGCAGATGCACTTGTCATGACTGATCAGTGAAATCAGAGCACCAGTGTCTCCTTTTGCCAGTAAAACCAGAACCAAACCATTATGACAGCCTCAGTGATGGTAAAAATGGATTGACTGGTCTCTCTTTTTGACAACAAAATTATGGTAAATTTGGAAAGAAAGCCCTTGAGTATCTAAGCACCAAATTAATTCATAAACAATCCCTGTTTTGATTTTCCAAAAGAAATTATGGAGATTTCTGGATGTTTTCCCTTCCCTTCCCTTCCCTTCCCTTCCCTTCCCTTCCCTTCCCTTCCCTTCCCTTCCCTTCCCTTCCCTTCCCTTCCCTTCCCTTCCCTTCCCTTCCCTTCCCTTCCCTTCCCTTCCCTTCCCTTCCCTTCCCTTCCCTTCCCTTCCCTTCCCTTCCCTTCCCTTCCCTTCCCTTCCCCTTCTTTTAAAAAAATTGCAAAAGAACAAATTAGTGATACAGTTATAATATATATTTAAAACCTTATACAATCAAACAAATATAGCTTCTGAAAAGACACTAATTCTAAACTGCTGCATGTGGCAAAGTGGAACCTGATTAAACTACTGCTAATAATGACCTTTTGAGCAACACATTACTAGGCTTCCCAAAACAGATGTTATTCAAATAATGTGTGAAATAAGTTTCTATGAAACATACCGACCTGTATTTCAAAAATAAATAACGCAGAACATTTATTCTGATTCTCTGTTGATCCACCAAGTTACAGAATGCTGTAGGAATCACTTAGTTTGCTTACAAATTATTTGAAAGGCTCCAACACTCTTTTAGTATGTAATTAATTCATGGAAATTCTGCACAGTAGAATGTGGAATTATACACAGTGTCTGATACCTTCTGGTTATTTCTTTACATTTTTTGTTATCTTTTTCCTTTTTTTTTTTTTTTTTTTTTTTCAACTGGAAGTTCATAAAATTGAAATCCTCTTGGTCATCTCATGCCAGAGGGCTGTGCTGCCATTCAGCGAGACCTGGACAGGCTGGAGAGATGGGCAGGAAGAAACCAAATGAGGTTTAATAAGAGCAAGTGTAGAGTCCTGCACCTGGGAAGGAAGAACCGCACGTATCAGTACAGGCTGGGGAGTGACCTGCTGGAGAGGAGCTCTGAGGAGAAGGACCTGGGGGTCCTGGTAGACGACAGGTTGACCATGAGCCAGCAGTGTGCCCTGGTGGCCAAGAGGGCCAATGGGATCCTGGCGTGCATTAAAAGGAGCGTGGCCAGCAGGTCAAGGGAAGTGATCCTCCCCCTCTATTCTGCCCTGGTCAGGCCTCACCTGGAGTACTGTGTCCAGTTCTGGGCTCCCCGGTACAAAAAAGACACGGATCTCCTGGAAAGAGTCCAGCGGAGGGCCACAAAGATGATACGGGGCCTGAAGCATCTTCCCTATGAAGAAAGGCTGAGAGACCTGGGTCTGTTCAGCCTGGAGAAAAGAAGACTGAGGGGGGAATCTTATCAATGTTTATAAGTACCTGAGGTGTGGGAGACAGAGGGATTTGGCCAACCTCTTTTCAGTGGTTTGTGGGGACAGAACAAGGGGCAATGGCCACAAGATGGAGCACAGGAAGTTCTGCACCAACATGCGAAACTAACTTCTTCACAGTGAGGGTGACGGAGCACTGGAACAGGCTGCCCAGGGAGGCTGTGGAGTCTCCTTCTCTGGAGATATTCAAGGCCCGTCTGGACGCCTACCTGGGCAGCCTGCTCTAAGGAACCTGCTTTGGTAGGGGGGTTGGACCCAATTATCTCTTGAGGTCCCTTCCAACCCCTACAATTCTGTGATTCTGTGATCTCCTCCTCCTGATTATACATGTCATATAGGAGGATTTCAGGAGAGGATTGTTGTTGCAAGCCCAGCAGCAGCAGCAGGAATAGGCATGTGAAGAACCAAGTTGATCCTTGTCCTCTATGTAAAATTAACAATGGTGATATTCTCTGTTTACCTTGCAGCAGAGAATTTAGCATGCAATTTTGACAAGGGAGTGAGAACTGGAGCTTGAGTGTTACTCCTGGTGGAGAACATACCCAGCAATATTAGCTGAAGATGCTTGGATTTTTGTTACTTTCTGTTGTAATAAAAAGTCTAATCTCTTTACTGAGATTTTTTTTCCCTATTCTCATAGATTATAAAGGTAAAAAGGCTCGTGTTCATGTGGTTTGATCTTGGATACAGGATCTAGGCCTTGTCTAAACTCCTGTTGAAGCTGGAGTAATTTCCTTGTAACAAAAATGAATGAAAGATTTTGTCATTAACCAATTCCACTGCAACCTTTGGTAGGTTTCTGTAATCACCACCAGCTGAAATGAAGCAAGCTGCTTTTGTTTGTTGTGAATATAGTTTGATTTACCCTGGGCTTTGTTATCTTTGTAGTGTCAGCAGAGTGCAGCTGTTGCAATGTTTCACTGAGCAAAAATGGGGCCTGATGTTCATTGGATTTCCCCAATAGCAGTGAAAATGAGAGTTAAAACATTTTGATGGCATCAGAATGGCCCTCAGGAGGTTCAAAAGATTAACTGTACAGTGTTCACAGTAGGGTGAATCATGGAGAAACCAGTCAGCCATATCCAATTCCAGATGTCATCTTTGTGTTTGTCTTCAGGGATGGTGTCACAACAGCCCATGGTGGGGATGGAAAGGCCCAGTTCCCGCCTGAGAGGAGAGGGACAAAACACTTGGACCACCAAAACCATGGATCCAAAGGAAAAAAAAAAAGTATTTGAAAACTGATACTACTGCTCCTAGTGTAGGGAGGACTCCAGCAAGTCTTTCAGGGTTTTGAGTGTTGCTGATGTGTAGGGTTCCTGCCATCACTGAATGTGGAGACAATATATTGATCAAGTCTTCTAAAACTGTCAGCTTCAGCCTGAAGCTCGTCATGCAAAATGATGACTGTTCCCAGGGCATTTCATAATAGGTGACCAATAAAAACAGGGTATGTAGCTGAGAATAGTCAGCCAATAGGGGGAAAGAAAACGCAGTTGTAATCTCTATCAGAGACCTTGTTTAAGTACACAGAAAAACAAAACAAAACAACAACAACAACAACAACAAAATATAATTGTATATACATTCATAAATCTATGTTTTATATCTATGGATAGCACTAGGTCCAGCTGAGATGTAAGACATCAAAAGTCTTTTAAATAGACATCAAATCAAAGATCCCAGTGGATTTTTGCTCTCTGCTCAGCTGTCAGTCTTTATCAAACCTAAAGCAGACTGATCCTCAGCCCTGCCTAATTGCCATATTGTTTTTTGTTTGTTTGCTTGTTTTTGTATTTTGTTTTTTGTTGTTGGTGGTGGTTTTTGTTGTTGTTATTTGTTTATCTTTCCCCCTTTACTCTTCATACCTTTCATGTTGGTATTTTTCTATTCAGTCCTTGAATTACTTACTACTGACTTAACTTCTGTCTTTGTTTTTACATTTCTTGTCTTGCCTAGATTTAGCTTTATTATAGTCTGTCACAGCTCAACAATTGTTTTTTCAATAATGCTAAACCAGGGATCCTCAGCTATGACATTGTGATCTGGGCCCTTGGCCACAGTAGCTGAAATCCAGACGGGGGATTACAGCTGCATGCCAGTCAAGTTACTGGTTGCATGAGTTCTTTTTAGGATCCCCTCAGAAAATGCAAGCATTCCAGAAAACTATTTCCTTAGTTATGATATTCCAATGATATGCCAGTTTCCTTGGTTATTCTGTTGTATGTTATACGAACAATTATTTATATGAAGTAATGCATTAAAAAATTCTGCAACTTACTATGAATTGTGCACAAATCTATCAACTATGGAAATCCAATTAACAATTTAGAAAAACAGACAAACATATTGATATGTGATTTCACTGCAGTTTTAATCTCAGCTTTTGATGGGTGCATTTGGGGTCTCATAACTCCACTGTCAAGGCATTAGTAATGAGGAAAAACTTTTTTGACAGTTAGTATTTTAAATTTCACAACACTAAATCCAACACTGGAATCAGAAAGGTAGGGTTTAAAACAAAATAATTTAATAGAAGGTTAACTTTTAGGATAACTAAAAAGGTTAACTTTTTAACCTTTCTATCAAGGTAGATCAATAAAGGCCCTGTGGTTGTGAATGCAAAGGACTTTTTACATAGTTGGCTGAGTCCATCTCAGAGATATCTTGGTATTCTGCCACTACACGTTCTTTTAATCCAGTGGCATCTTGTGTGATAAAGCTTGAGATATGCAATCAAAGAATTGCCTTCGGTTGTCTCCGTGCCTTGCTCACAAGATAAATTATTGTATAGATGGTTGCACCAAGACTATGTCAATGCTCATGGGCAAGATATAAGATGGCAAATAAAAAAAAAAAAAAAGATGCTCTGCAGTGAAAGCTGATTTTAATAGAATAAGGTCCACAGGAGAATAGATAGGCAAATTTTGTAAAGTGAAAGGGATTTCAGTGGTTACTAAAATTTTGTGGTTTCTTCATAGCATGTGTGGTGGTTTTTCTCAGCTGGGCAGCTGAACTCCATCACAACTGCCCTCAAAGGGAAATGGGGAGAAAATACAATGAAATGGGCTCAAGGGTTGCAATCAGGACAGGGAGATTGCTCAACAATTATCATCATGGGCAAAACAGACTCAGCGTAGGGAGATTAATGTCATTTATTACCCATTACTTACAAGATAGAGCAGTGAGAAACTAAAAATTCAAAATAAAAACACCTTCCATCCATCCACCCTCTTCTCCCTCCTCCCGCTAAGCAGCACAGAGGAACAGGGAATGGGGGCTGTGGTCAGTACCTGATGCTTCGTCTCCTCCGCTCCTTCAAGGTCACTCTCTGCCCCTGCTCCCCTGCTCCCCGTGGCATCCCTCCCACGGGATGCCATCCTTCCCGAACTGAGCCTGCGGGGGCTGCCCACAGGCAGCAGCTCTTCAAGAACTGCTCCCACGTGGCTCCGTACCACAGGGTCCATCCCCCAGGAGCAAACTGCTCCAGCACGGGTCCCCCACAGCTGGGTGGCAGCTTCCCCAGACCCCCTACTCCTGCGTGGGCTCCTCTCCACGGGCTGCAGCTCCGGCCCGGGGCCTGCTCCTGCGGGGGCTCTCCATGGGCCGCAGCCTCCTCCAGGCCACATCCACCTGCTCCAGCGGGGGCTCCTCCACGGGCTGCAGCGTGGAGATCTGCTCCGTGTGGGACCCATGGGCTGCAGGGGGACAGACAGCCTGCTCCACCAGGGGCCTCTCCACAGGCCACAGGGGGAACTGCTGCTGCATGCCTGGAGCACCTCCTGCCCTCCTGCTGCACTGACCTGGGGGGCTGCGGGGCTGCTTCTCACTCTTCTTTCTCCCAGCTGTTGTAGCAAAGCAGTATTTTTCCCTTTCTTCAATCTGCTCTCCCAGAGGCACAAACAACATCACTTAGTGCCTCGCTGCTTAATTAGAGTTGAAACAGTATAGGTTTCATCAGTAGTGTATTCCTCTTCACTCTGCTTAATTTCTGTGGCTGCAGTATAGTAGTCAGCAAGACCACTGAGAATGAAAACAAATTGACATCTGCATGGTCATAGAATATAACTCCAGCAGGACTTGTTGTTTTCATAGTAAATTATTATAGTTAAAATAAAAGATTGTCAGATGACTTCGTTAGAAAAACTCCATAGTTTCATTTTCTGATGAGAACCAAAAGAACCATTGGAGAATAAGCATATTTGAAACAATAAATAAAAAAACAAGGAAAGGAAATTATGCTAAAATTAAACATTGTAACTGTTTCCTATTTGTTCTGTGACTGCTTAATAATGGAAACTCTAATCTGCAGCCTTGTCCACATTAATAATGCTGTATGCATCCATTGCCCAGTGCTAATTTACAAGGGAATACTTACAGAATGAACTAATGAAGGAAATGCTAAATTAATTAAGAACTTCTTACAACACAAGTCAACAAAATCGATTGCAAATGGATCTTTGAAGTGCTACTTCACTAAATAATTCCACTATAAAAAAGTGTTGAGTATGCAAAACACATCATTTTTTATTTTTTTTTCCCCCTGGCATATGTTCAGCAGAGAAGATATTAACATGAACCCTAGTGCTCTCCCTTCTCAAGCTTGATGTTGTTCCTTCAGCTGTATTTCTGAGGAAACTGTAAAGAAACAGATATGGCCTATTGTGTAGCTGCCACATACAGCAGCTCTTGCTTTTACATTAGTTTGATGCTGTACAGCAAGGTGTCCAACTACGTGTCAGCTGCCTTTGGACATTGACAGTGACTATCCAGGGGGTCTTCAACTGGCACTGTAGACTGACACATGCCAGAGAACACTGTACCAACCATCAATCTGATTTTAAAAGGAACTAGGAGAGTGACTCAGCCTCATAATTAACAATTTCCCTTGCATGAATCTGCTCCTTTTTCATCTGATTTGCCAGCTCTGAGATTTATGAACACTACCGCACATAGCAGCTGCTGAAATAAGCTGTGAGACACAGAGCAGCTCGGAGAGGCTGTGCAAGGGTACATTGGGAAACACAAGAGGAAATTGAAATAGCAGGGCTTTGGAATTGGTCGATGGGTCTGGCTGATATCTCCCATTCTGGAGGTAACCATAGGGTGTGCCTTTGCAGTGGGGAAAAAGTGGCAAGCAACTTGGAGAGAGTAAAGGTAATGGCACACACATTTTCTTGCTGTGCATTAATACTCCTTGCTAATGGCTATCTTGGTGACTGTTAGGCCATTCAGTGACATTTTAAAGGCAAAACAAACAAACAAAAAAAAACCCCACCTTCTGTTGTAACTGAGGAAATGTCCAACTGGGGAACCTCTGGAGTTTCAGGGTACCTAGCTGCTGGAAGTAATCCAGTTCTCCTTTCAGTTATTTGCATCGTGGTAAGGTTTCATATGATGTGTTCATATGAAAGGTATGCCATGCAACCTCCGCTCTTTGATGGACATTTCTCTGATTGTGCTTTGTGGGGTGTGGATCAGAGTTTTCATAATGCATCAGTTCACTGTCTGGCTTCCCAAGTGACAGGCAAGAACAGCCACACCAGGCCCCAGCACCGAGAGCTCAGCTCCCACCCCCTGCAGATGTGGCTTCTCTCAGAAACTAGAATAAAGATTGTAATCTCTCTCCCCAAAGAATATGAATTCATACCCCAAATTATATGAATTATTTTTGGGCTTATACCTGTTTCTTCTCTTGGTAATCCACCGTGAAAGGTTCTGTGATGAGATGTCAAAATATTTTTTGATAGAAAACAAGAAAAGGTGAGTGGTGTGCACATGGTGTATGAGAAGCTCAGGGGAAGCAGCTGCTGGTGGAGCAGATGAATGGGGAGAATCCTGGGTGGTAGCAGGAAGGAAAGTGTGTGGTGTGCCTCATGTTCTGCGGTGAGGCAGGAGGGGTTTCTCCTTCTGTACCCCTGTCCTGCTGAACTGGTCCTCTTTGTCCAACTGTGTTCTCACTTGCTGCTGATGTGAAGTCCCTCTTCTGTGAAAGCTATTTCAAAGAAGCAGCCTAGTAAATACCTGCTCTGTAGCAGGATACTTCCTTTAATGTGGTTTTATGCAGGATGTTGTTTCTTTTTTTCAATTATATTCCAGTATCATTAGTTTAATTTGAAGCCTTTTCACAATTTTTTCTTCCATTAAAGGATTGAAGTTAGTTAGAATGAAGTCATGCACAAGAAAATATCCACTTTGATTTATGAAAAAAAACATTCTGGGAAATCTATTTTTGTCACTCATTTGGAATGGACAAGATTATTTTACAGCTTTGCATATGAAATATATCCCTTTACTGTATAAATGTATTGGCAAAAAGTGATTAGACACATGGGTGAGAAGCTGTAACTGAGCCAGTTATTTAACCATTTATTTTTAGCAAAATTTTCTGATATGAAGAAAAGCACAACTTTTCTTATATAAAATGAAAAAGGAGGTTTACAGGCAAGTCTAGCTGAACTGTCAGTCTGAAAATTTATCTTATGATTACACAATTGTAATGTTGAAAGAGGAAAAAAAATGTTTCTCTCAGGGTATTTTTCATTCCTTTCTCTACAGCAAGTCTTATGGTGGCTGACTAGAAGTCAGCCATAATGCAGAATGCAGTATTTCATGCTATCTTCAAGCATGTAAGCTTGACCAGGTTACATAATATTATTGTGACACTAATGACAAGTTTACACATGCCTGCTGTTATTTCAATTTGGCTTAAAAAGCAGACTGGAGTCACCCAGATAAGTATCTCTCAGAAGCTCATGTCTTTCCTCATGTCATCAACGAGAAATAAAAACAAACAAACAAGAATAACGAAAATAAAATGGTCCACCTAACAAAAAAATCTTAAAAATGAAAAACATATATTACAGAGAGAAGTTCATTTGACTGCATCTTAGGAAGAAATTAATTTTAGAATGAAATTCTTTACTCAGAGGGTGGTGAGGCACTGGGACAGGTTGACCAGAGAACCTGTGGATGCCCCATCCCTGGAGGTGTTCAAGGCCAGGCTGGATGGGGCTTTGGGCAGCCTGGTCTGGTGGGAGGTGTCCCTGCCCATGGCAGGGGGTTGGAATAAGATTATCTTTAAGGTTCCTTCCAACCCAAACCATTCTGTGATTCTATGATACAGTGATCTGGCAAAGATGCATACAAGATTCAATCTTTTCACTAATTAAATGGAGACATATAGGACCAAAAATAGAATTTTAAGCTTGGCCTAGTATATCAGCAAGTCATGTAGCTCAGTAAGCATGAATTTCAGTTGTTATGAGAATAGTAAGGTGAAAAAGTAGATTTGTGATATCAGGCTTAATAGAGGGAAACTATGATAGAGGAAGCAGAGTCTTGCATTTTTAGTCAAGAGGTGAAATGGAAAGAATCCTCCAATTAATTCAACGTGTCCAGTTTCATGTGCTGTCTTGCAGATCATTCTGTTAAATCATGTCACTTAAGGAAAATTCTCACTGTTTCTTATACAGGTCATGGTTATTATTTCCAGTGTCTAAAGTTCTCCTGAAAGTAAGATGCAAAAATAAACCTTCCTTATTTTCAGCTTTCTAATTTGGCAAAATAGATTCCAGCTCACAGAAGTCATGAATTTAAGTGATACAGACAAGAAAGTATATCTGGAATAGTGTCTATTCCAATATCATCTGTGACATCTCATTAGTGCTTTCTTACTTTCCACATAGGATTGAGTTTGAAAAAAAAAAAAAAGAAACAAAAATAAAAATCTGTAGATGCATTTTCTGAGCTACCTAGTTCTGATATGTAGTCTTACAGTACATTAAACTTCATCCATTGTCCCTTCCTCTTCTCTGGAACTCTTTACTATCACCGTTTTCTGGGAAGAAGTAAAATATATATATTTTTTCTCTAAAATGCCTTTACCTTGCATTCTTTACAAGGAGACAATAAAACAGTGAAGCAATAAAGATATTTCACAATAGTTTTAGGTTATTCATAAAGTAACAGGGCTTTTGATTTGGGTGAGTGTATTATTTTGTTCAAGCTGTAGCTTTTTTATGAATTTTCTGGAAAATTCACTAAAATATTTCAAGCAAAAATATATTCAAACGTAAGAAAAAGTACTGCGTTTTTGTAGATCTTATAAAATGTGCAAAGTGTAAATAATTAATAATTAATAATTAATAATAATTCTTGGAAGAAACTTAAGCTTTAAAAAGCCTTATTTCATGCTATGACTGTTGCTGGCATGCAATGATTACATGCTCTGATTTTTTTTTTAAAGTTTCCAAAGAGCTGCTGCTACACAATGATGATATATTTTCTCCTCTAGATGAATGTACCTCTTTTATTTGCTTTTGTACCCCTAAGTTTTATAGAAATTTTAACTTTAAAGGAAAAAAATATGATAGCAAATGTTCATACAAAAATATTATTTAACAATTACGCCATGATGTAGTGATGCAAAAATATAGAAAAATGTGAAAATAGAAATCAATTGAAGATATTTTGAATTTAATTTCCAACTAGATAATTTAGACTTAAAATGTTAATACAGTACTTTGAAAGTTCTAAACAAATAGTTTTCAAATCAGTGCAAACAAATATGTTTTATCAGAACTGTTGAGCATTTGTTTTCCATTTCAGTCAAAATATTTTTAATTTAAAATGCTAACAGCAAAATAAAATTTAAATAGGAACAGTTTGAATTGACATGCTTTCCTAAACATTTGATTTAAAAAGATCTGTGGGAACTTGCCCTGTGCAGTCTAGCTGTTCTGCAGTAGTGCATCTGACCAAGAGCTGAAGACATGAAACATCAGGGGTGGCAATTTTGCATCTTTTATAACAGCTTGTGTAATCAGACTCTTGATGTATGAAGAAAAATTATAAAGGCACTTAATTATTGTTTCACTTTACTTGGTGTTAGTTTTTCAAGCTGCTAGTAATATAATATTCAAAACTGATAAATCATTTTCCTGTCTTTGACTGCTTATTCTGGTCAGTTAGCACTACTGTCTGCAGGTGTTGGACAGTTATTGCATCTCACACTGTGTATTCCTGTTGTATTTGTCATGCCCTAAGGAGCTTGTATGTCCCATGGTTTTTCAGCGCTGCCTGACAACTCTTTGGCTCTGTTTTGCAAGGCTGCTTCATGCCATGAGAAAGCAAACCCTATATCTTATATAATTAATTTTCTCCTTTGATTTCCTCTCCATTTTGTTCAATAAATGAAACTGCTACTCCAAGACATATCAGTGAAAATTTAATATAGATTTGGGTTCTGATATTGCCAGACAGAGCTGTCATTTATTCAGAAATGGTAAGGATGAACTGGCTCCTTCTTTAATTTGGTCTGTTCTCTTCTTCATATTATGCATGTAGACGGTACAGGAGATAATTTGAATGATGGATTCAGTAGAAATGGGATGGAAAATACTGAAGATAACACTATGGATGATATTTTGTCATATATGGATGATACTTTGCAGCTCTCTCTGCGAAGGTACCCGGCAAATACTCAGGCATGCGTGGTGCCTGAGCTCTGCTGCAGCATGAATCACCCCTTCTTCTCATTCATTACACGGCATTTACCAGCCTTGACTTACTCCTAACAGCGGGTTAATGGTTCATGTCCCTCATGTCACCTTTCTGCATATCCAATGTGTCTTCAAGATGTTTTCTTCTGACTTCCCAATGTCTTCCCTAGGACATTTTTCATAATCTTAAAATGGGCTTACTCCTTGTTTCCTGGGAATCTTAAGGATGCCTTCAAAAATGTAAACCTGAACTTTTCGGCAGGTTTTCAGTTTCTGATAACAATTCTTTGCAAACTGAACTGTTGGGAGAAGAGTATTCAACATAACTTTCAAAAAGTGCTGCACTGAGCAGTGAAGGTGGGAGAGCGGAAGTTCAAAATGGGTCTACTGGTGAGGCGCCTGAGGTTGTCATGTATGCCTTGTGACAGGACACCTCCAGCTGCACATACAGGAACAGGTAACGGGGTAAGGGAGGTCACTCCTGCTCACTTTAGAGGTTGTTCTGTATCCCTTGTTTGTCTCAAATTGGCCCTTTCAGCCACCCTGCCTCTGTTACTTGTGGTTAGCAGGGATTGTGAATAAGATTTCTCTGAAACATTCCCTGCACCCTGATTCCTCAATATCTTACTGCACATCACTTCACACAATCTGTTAGGTGTAAGCAGAATTATTGGTGATCTGTACTTCAAGGGCTAAAAACCGTCCCCTTTGCATGTGGTTGTGAATCATGACATAGTCATAGGGCTCTCTTTTGCAGAGAAACTGAGTTTTAGGGCACACCTGGATATCTGCAGTCCTTGAAGCACATGGAGCAGAGAGAGAGGCCAGTATGAGCTAGCCTAGCAAACCTAGGAGGTGTGCACACTCCACCTTGAGGAGTGTGACTTGTTCATGTCAATGTCCACCTGCTACACCACAATGTTAAATAAAAAAATAACTTTCAAATAATTAAAAAGGACTTAAATCTTTGCCAAACTTACAACTTGGAGACTACAGTGGGTTGGAGGAATGCAAGGTAGAAGTATGTTTTTTATTTTTTTAAACATTGTTCTTGTTATTAGCTGGGATTCAGCTGCTACTGGGAGGAATTTGGTTGCAATGGGCCCTGTTTCTGTTGTTGCTAAAGCATAGTTTTCAAAGTAGCTTTCAGTTTTGTTCTTTATCTTCTTTCCAATTATTCTAATTTACAGAACTTGTAGCATCCAACTAAAATTGTTAAAACATTGTCTACATATCCAGTCCTCTGTTCTTTCTCCAGTGACACCAAAATGGATTCCTAGGGAAGTGTAGGAACAGTACAGACATACGTGATGCTTTCCCTTAATCCATTCCCAATATTGGACATTGTGTGTGTGTGTGTGTGTGTGTGTTCAGAGGATCTCCTTTGCCTGTTGTGTTCATGTAGGATGCAACTGATGGTAACTCTCTCATGATATTATTCAGGCACTCCCTGAAGCAACCTAATATTCCTGCATCCACAGCATCATCTGGCAGGGGGCTCCACATATCTGTGTATGACCTGCTTTGTGAGCAGTCTCCTTTTGCTGGTTATGAACCTGTCTCCAGCCACCTTCTTTTGATGGCTGCTGCTCCTTTGCATTAGCAGAGGGAACAGCCAGTTTTTATCCAGTCCCTTTATGACTATTATGATCTTGCAAGCCTCTGTCATTTCACTGAAGAATACTCATTTTTCCAAACTGTCTGAATTCAATCTGCTCAACCATTCCTTTCATGAAAGCTCTTTCATAGTTTTGAGTTTCCTTGAAGTCTGCATTCAAAAACTTCCCAGTCCTAGTACATCTCCTTTGAAACTAGGGAATCAGGATTGCTCAATATATTCAAGGTATTGAATTCAAGTAATGGATTTGTACAGTGACACAATTACATTTTGTGTTTTGTTCCTTATTCCTATCCTAAAAACTCCCAATGCATGACAGTTTATGTTTTTGACTGCTGCTGAACTTGGAGCTGCTGCTTTTGTGCAACAGTCTGTCCCAACAGAAAGTTGTAACTACTGAACATTAACTACCAGCTCATGGCCCATCATTTCCCTCATGCAAACCCTGCATCTACCTGCACTGAATATGATACATTTCTGCTTTGACTAATGCTGTGTGGCTTTATTACTCCCAACATTTCCTCTTTACCAGAGCAGTCTTAACTCTGGAAAGAGGACTGAGCCAGCCCAGACAAGGCCAAAGGTATACAATCCTGATTGTCAAGTTTGTGCAAAGCTTCATGATTCAAAGATTCACTTTCCAGAAGTGTCATGTCTGACCTCCAGCTTATTACAAAAGTTTTCTTCCTGTTCCCAAGATGGCAACGTCTTAGCGACTGTGTGTTTGGAAGGGATTGCTGCAACCTGCTGTCCCTGAGGCTGACTATGAGTGGTGAACATGTTCCAGGAGGCACAGAGTGCAGCTGCTCTCCTTTGGTTTCAAGCTAGGCTTTGATACCCCTTTCTGTTTTTTCTTCTGTGTTAAGTCAATTAATGGATCAAGCTTCAACTTTATATTAAACAAAAATAAATATTGATATGTGAGCCATTATGACAGGTCAATTCACCTGTGACACCACAGATCATGTAGACTCAGGAGAAGTGCAGACAAATTTATTTGTTGTTCAGAGAGGTCCACCTATAGAAAAGTATTATAGGGGATTACCTCGATCTGGAATTTTGCACCATTAGGGTGTGTTTCTATATCTTCCTTTGGATTAATGCTACTACATATATGTGTATATATATATATACACACACACACAAATTTCACTTCAATATAAACAGGAATTTAATAAATTAATCAGTCCACTTTAAAAACATTTTAGCGTCAGTGACCATTATGCACAACAAAGGACTGTGCAGCACAGCATCCTTCTGTGTGCATATTAAATGTCAGATCCTGGGAGGTGACTGTTTAGTGGAACCTGTTGCTCTCTAGGTTCAATGAGAAGAGTAGAATCTGCTTTGTTTGGTAGTAAGAACCAACAGGAGTATTTCAAAACATTAGGTGCACACGTACAGATCTGCAAACTCTGTAGTTTTCATACTTGCCCATAAGAAAAAGTCAGAGAAGCATATTGTCAGCCATTCATGTGTACATACTTTTGATTTTCCTGTGTAACTACAGGTAGAAGACCAACATTTGGTAAATATACACTATTCAAAAGTCAGCAGCATTAAGGCCACAGTAAAAAGAGCTATTTTTTCCTATTCTGTATTGCAGCTTGGGAGACTGGAGTGTAGGAATGTTTTCATCATTTTTTCAAGTGATACATTATCCATTATAAAATGGAGAAGAAAATAATTTCTGTCCAGTTTCTAATGTTCAACATGTGAAACTACAGAAGGAGAAATGGCAATGTAAAATATTGATGAAGTGCAGTTTACATTATTTCTCATGCTTTGTGATAAGGACAAAAAAGGCGCTTCTGCTTCTTTGGCCTCTCACCTGTGTTCGTTCAGGATGGAAAGACTTTTCTTTCACCTTCTACAAGGCTTAGGACATCTTTTAGCAAGTAGTAAGTGAATTTTCCAATAAACTCCTTGTCTTCTCTCCTTCTGCAGCTACTTTGCCTGAGTTTCCTCTGCGTAGCCTGCACTTTTCCTTATCTTTTCCTTAAATGCTATTATTTTCTTTTTTCCTTGTGGCAGACATTGTTTATTTGTTCTGATTTTGCTAATTCTATAATGTTTTCATCTGGTTTCTATTTATGGTGTTAATCCTGTATTTTTCTCAAATTTACGAGCACTTTTTCTTCGTCTTCCTATTTCAAGACCTTTCACACACTGACAGACCCATAAGATCTCTGATAATTAATGGCAGCTCATCATTCATTTTCATTACATTACTATGCAAGTCTTCTGAGAACAGCCAGGGAAGCCATAAAGTTGCTCACCTTATAAACTGCAGTGTGTCTGTTGATTGATATATCCCTTTGTCGTTAATGATCCCTGAGGATATAATATGAACATTGACCTAAAATAACCCAACAAGAAATAGGGAGGAAGAGTTTATTTTCTATTAACTGAGTCAGAAAGACCTCAGAGCTAACAGACTGAGGTGATTGGGATAATAGTTTTGGAAACTTGTCCTGTTTCTTGGTAAAAGCAAAATTGCTAGTCTAGGCTTAATCCAATGTTGGAGCAATCAACTAACGGTAGCTCTAGAAGATTACCTTCCAAGCGGATGTGCCTTGCATGATACACTGGTTGGTACAGGTGTGTGTTTGGTATGTGGTCTGGTGTAACTGTGTTGAAATAACTGTTTAGTGACAGGGTGAGTGACTGGTGTTATTTCTGATTCATGTATAGAGCAGATAATTTTACAATATGTTAATATGTTTTAGTTTATAACATCACAGCATGCACGATTTTCAATTTTAAAATAGCTGGTGGAAAAGTACTACTGAGCTAAGCCCAAATATTATCATTCTGTTGAAAGTACTGATGTAACTTCATCTCTGTTATAGAGCGTGTGCCAGACTCCGTCTCAGTAAAATGAGTAATGGTTATCATTCCTATATATCATGAAGGACAGTAAGTCAATCTCCATGTAAACCTTGAAATTTCTGCCTATAACAGCCTGATTTTGCCTGATCTTTAGTTCAAACAAAATAATTTTTAAAACTTTTTTGTTTGTTTGTTTCCTTAGGGAAAACATAGCCAACACAGCACAGCAAAATGCATCCATGAATTCTGGATTAGAATAGGAACCTGAGCGAGGGCTGAGTCCATGGAGGAACTGAGTTTGACAATTATTGTAGACTGTGATAAATCATCAGTGCTGTGGGACAGAACAGATTAAAATTTAATATTGTCTCTTTTGTAAATGGCTATATCTTTGGGAACATAAGTATACGTGATAAATGAAGGATTTGAAAGGGCATTGTAAGAGGATTGCTTGCACATTTTGGCACGCTGTGTACCACTGCAGTACGGTGGATGTCTGCAGATAGGCAGGTTAAGTGGTACATTGCTCTGGGGGACATTGGCTAAGCGCTTTTCTCACCTCTAATCACAACTTTTCAGAACAAAGGTGTGGTTTATTTAAAAATAATATTGGTACCTTCTCTGCATTTAATTATAAGGAAAACAATTAAAAAATATATGTGGAAAATGTTTTTGGAATTTGGATGGAATCATAGAATCATAGAATTATCTGAGTTGGAAGGAACCTTAAAGATCATCTATTTCCAACCACCCTATAATGGGCAGGGACATCTTTCGTTACACCAGGTTGCTCAAAGTCCCTTCCAAGCTAGGGCATACACAGCTTCTCTGGTCAACCTGTGCCAGTGCCTCACCACCCTCACAGTAAAGAATTTCTTCCAAATATCGAATCTAAATCTACCCTCTTTTAGTTCAAAGCCATTCCTTCTTGTCCTATCACTGCGCTCCCTGACAAGTCCCTCCCCAGCTTTCCTGTAGGCCCCCTTTAGGTAATGGAAGGCCCCTGTAAGGTGTCCCTGGAGCCTTCTCTTCTCTGGGCTGAACAACCCCAGCTCTCTCAGCCTGTCTCCTACACAAGAGAGGTGCTCCAGCCCCTCGATCTTCTTTGTGGCCCTCCTCTGGATTCACTCCAACATCTCCATGTCCTTCTTGTGCTGCGGGCTCCAGAACTGAGTGCAGCACTCCAGGTGGGGTCTCACAAGAGCAGAATAGAGGGGGAGAATCACCTCCCTTCATCTGCTAGTCATGGTTCTGTTGATGCAGCCCAGGATACGGTTGGCTTTGGGGCTGCAAATGCACATTGGCTGCTCAAGTTCAATTTTACACCCACCAACACCCCCCGGTCCTTCTCCTCAGGGCTGCTCTCAATCTCAATCCATTCTCCTCCCAACGTATATTTTTGCTTGGCATTGCTCCAACCCAGATGCAGGAGTTGACCTTGTTGAACCTCATGAGGTTCGCACAGGCCCACCTCTCAGGCCTGCCCAGGTCCCTCTGGATGGCATCCCTTCCTTCCAGCATATCATTGGCAAACTTGCTGAGGGTGCACTCAATCTCACAGTCCATGTCACTGACAAAGATCTTAAATAATACCAGTAATAACATGTTAAATAACATAGTGTGCAGAGGGCTATGGAAAAAAAAGACTGAAGACAGTGTGTTTTATTGTACTTTTACTTTTATAAATAACTCATTCTCATCGTATCTGGACATTTTTGTAATACAATACTTATTATATGCATTGTGCAGTGCTCTCTAATTTTGCAAAATCACACAAGTGTTTAATGCTTTCTAATTTAAGAATCTCCACCCAGAACTGTTACACCGTATAAACAAATGTCCTCAGTATTCATCACAAAACATGTTATTGTTGTTTTGTTAGTTTCTTGCTTGCTTGGCTTGTTTTTTAATGCCAGCCTAAGAGAATGTCATGGTTTCAGCTGAGATAGGGTTAATTATCTTCATAGTGGCTGGTATGTTGCCATGTTTTTGATTTAGGAGAAAAATAATGTTAATAACACACCTTTAGTTGTTGCAGAGCAGTGCTTACACTGAGTCAAGGACTTTTCAGCTTCTCGTGCTGCCCTGCTGAGGTTGCACAAGAAACTTGGAGGGGACACAGCCAGACTGGCCAAAGGGATCACAGAATCATAGAACCATTAAGGTTGGAAAAGACAGTCAAGATCATCTGGTCCAACCACCTGGACTTTACTATAGAGACTATTAAAAAGTACACCCTTTACTCCAGGCAAGTTAAAATAGTTTTTGAAAATTTTGAATATTCTTGAGGAGTTCAAACTAGCATGATCCTATTATTTTGTCTCCTACACATTTTTGCATTTTTGTCTATAGTTATAAAGCTATTTAAAAGTACCACCCAGAGATCTGCCCTGAGGAAGGATGGTTATGGGTCACAAGGTGTGTGGGAGGATGTAAGCAGGTATCTATCATGATTGTCACCTTTGATGGTTTTGGAATTTACACCTGAACAAATGCAGAATGCTAAAAAGCTGATAGATTTATTTTAAAAATGCAAGCTCTGATCCTGGCAATGCCAGAGGTTTATAGCTCACTGCGCTGTGCTGGGGTCCAGCCTGTGCACATCAAACATTATTTAGCACGTTTTCTTTTTTTATTCAGCACCTTCAAGAGGAAGAAAATGCCTCTGAATCTGATCCAACTCTGGTGACAATTCCTGCAGCTCATCCAACTCCCATGACAGGCCCTTCGGTTACTACAACCTCAGCAACAGGCCCTGCAGCTGAACCAGAGAACCAACCCACGCAGGTATCAGTCACCCCATAGGATACACAGGAAGAAATAAGGGATGCAAAAGTCATCTTGTTTAGCAAGGAAAGAGACTCCTACTTAGAATAGGAAGGAGGAAGAAGAGGACAAGGGAAGCTACTCTGAAGTAGGGCTATCATGGGGATAGGAAGAGGAATAGGCAGATCTCATGAATGCAGCAGTCACCACCTGATCCCCATCCCTGAGTGAGCAGTGAGATATGTGAAAAGATTTCAGCTGTCATCCAGGTGTGCCCATTGTCACCTGGCTGCACCAATGCTGGGACAACAGGGACAGTAGCATGGAATTAGAAGGCAGGGAAGCCAGGAAGCTGGGATTCCTCTCTAGGGAAGGGAGCATTGACAAAGAGATTGGAAAACAGGTACAAGCCTTTAGCTTCTGGAGGCGACTCCTGTCAGGAGTGAAGGAAGAATATCCCTTCAAGGAAGGTGCTGTATGTCACCCAGGAAAATGGACAACCATGTAGAGAACACCCAGTACCTGAGAGAATTAGCCATGCTGGAGGTGATTTACGATGACCTAGACATTGAACAGATATCTAAAGATCCAGATAAAGTGAAGTGCATGTGACCCATGTGGCAGAAGTTTATACAGAGTGCACTGTCTTAGTATGCCAACTCATTGACAATAATGACCTGGAAAAATGGAGAGGGACAAATGCTGGATGAATTGGCTGGCCAACTCCAGCAATACAAAGAAAGTCTCTCTTCTTCCATATGGGCCTGTGTCTCAGCTGTGGAGAAACTGGTTCAGCAGCTCAAACACAGAGAGAATAAGTTTTCTCCCCCACCCATACAGACCAGTATATCAGCTATTAGAAGTGTTTCTCTGCTCAAGAAGGAGGATATAGTGGGTATGCACCATGGGCCACCCTGTGTTTTTGTATCTGCATGACCACCGTGAGGACAAGAGGAAGTAGAATGGAAAATCTACCTCAACTCTTGAGGCACAGGTACATGAGTTGCAAGGAAAAACAATGGAAATGGCTGTTCTAGTTTCCAGTGGACAGTAGATGGACTGATCTTACTTCTGACCTTAAGGAACGACATTTGATTCAAATTTAAAAGAAGCGAGTAACAAACGCAATGACCAGGACTAGAGGGGCCTTGCCTCCAGACAGGTGGAGGAAAGATACAACTGGTCTTATTGGACTCTGTAGATTTGATAGCCTGGCACATCAGAACAGCATGAGTATAAGGCTCTAGTGGACCTGGCGCACAGTTTACCCTAATGCCATCAAGCTATCAAGGGGCAGAACCCATCTGTTTTTCTGGAATTACAGAGGGATCCCAACAACTAACAGTATTGGGGCGCCAAAGTGAGCCTAACTGGGGATGAGTGGCAAAAGCACCCCGTTGTGACTGGCCTGGAGGCTCCACACATCCTTGGCAGTACCCTCAGGAGAGTGTACTTCAAGGATCCAAAAGGGTACTGGTGGGTTTTTGTCATACCTGCCTTAAGAAAAGAAAAGGTCTAACAGTTGTCTATCTTGCCTGATCTCCCAGAGAACTCCCAGAGAACTGTTCTGGGGTTGCTGAGGGTCAAAGAACAGAGGTACCAACAGCTAGCACAACGGTGCATTTGTGCCAATATTGCACCAAGGGCTGTGTGGTGCTTAGGTGCCTGTCAGGTTAAGTCACAATAGAGAATTAAAGCATTCCCATTTAATAAATTTCAACCTTTAAGTATTCAGTGGAGTAGATATTTTAAAATATTTATATCCTGGATTAACTAGGGGAAAATCTTACTTCTTCAAAGAGAAGGATTACTCTTCAAATATTTATGCACAGCTACTGAATAGCTGGTTAATGCTAACCTGTTGCAAAGCTTATTTCCTAATTTAGACAATTCCACACCTTTCTGATCTTAAAAGAGAAATATTAAGTTACAGTGTTTTAATCACATTCCCTTTGAACGTATTAACAATCCAAAGTTAAAGTAACAGTGCCATTTTATGAAAGAAAGCACCCTACGAATTTGATGACCTCTGTGTGAAGACAAGCCTTTCAGTACTCCAGAAGCTAATTAAGTGTATTTGTTACCTGTTTTTCATATCATAAATGTAAGCTTTTATATGAGCTAAACTAACGATAATATTGAGCTCTTAGTGGGCTTTAGCTAACCAGCCTGTACATGCCATCTGCAATAACATTATTATAGAAGGCTATTCGATAAACCTCGCCAACCAATTTACATTTCCTTCCCTCATTTACCTTTCCAAACTTTCCTCCAAGCAATGCACTGTTTTAGAAACCCCATCTGTCATCTTCTATCCTCTCTTCTTTTAAACCACTCTTTAAAATACTGTTTCATCAGACCCAAAAATGCCAGTCTGCACTCTTAAGATATAACATGACAACTGTTATTATTGTTAAACCCATAAATTATATATATCATTCACCTATGCTGGAAATGGAGGTTTATCATTTCTCTCCCTTCATATAAGTTTCATAAATATTTTTAATTCTCCCATTTTTCAATTGTTTTTTATTATGGGACAGTTCTGTAAAGTTTAATTATATGAAAAAGTGCTTGCTGGCACCAAACATTGGTTTGGTCAAGACCTAAATAAAATAGTGCCTTTGTTTGTAAAGAACGAATAGAGTAGATGGGATTTCCAAAGATAAATGGATGAAATTTTAGAATATTTAATCTATAAAAAAACTTTGTATGTACCAGCTCATCAGAGCAATTTGAAATTTGCTATTTGTTACAGGTCTGAAGGGTCCTGTGTGGGAAACAGTTTAGCTGATTTTTCACAATAGTACCAGTAAACTACAAAAGCTATTCCCTCTCCCATCAGCCCTGCTTTTCACATACCCTTATCACAGCCTTGCTGCAAGAATGCTAGTTTAAGTACAAAAATAAGAAACTTTCAAAATAAAATTAATTGATTGAGTAAAACTAAAATAAAACAAAGATTAAGATATTACTTCTAGAAAAATAAAATAAAAATAAAAATAAAAATAAAAATAAAAACAGTTTAACCACACTGCATACTCATTTTCTGTTCCTTTCTCAAGCTGGCAGTTGAATATCTCTGCTGCTCACCACATGTTCTTTAACATGCTTGTGCAAACACTACTGCAAGTCCTGACTTTTTAAGTATTTTGCGCTACCTTAATAGACTGATCCGCATTCAATACACATCTATGTATAATGCACTTCAGTACAGGCATGTCATGTTTCTGCAGAAGATAAAACCACCACAACAAGCCACCACCCCCTCACCCCCAAATGCACCCCCACCCCACCTCCACATGGGGTGAAGAAATATGTCTACGATTTATTAAACTTTGAGCACTACCTAAGCAGAGCTATTACACAGGCTAGGTCAGAGGAAAGCACTGGCTCAACAGTTCAAGAATGCAGCAGTAGATATACTCACATTCAAGAATTCACACAGACCTTGTATAAAGTCATATGGATTATTTGGATTCTTATCTAATACACTGCAACACATGGTTGAGTTGGAGACCATTTTCTGAGAGGAGAAACTGAGTAGCAGCCAACATGGTGTACACTGAAGTGATTGTCTCTTTTTGCCAGAAAAATGACATCTTTAAGACACACATTTTTGATAATATTACAGGTGCAACATGGTTTCCTGCTTTCCTTGCTGTAAAGGACATATTTAAGGAGGATTTTAATGTGCATACCTCCATGAGATGTTAAAGATCTTCATATAGTAGAGATTATTTCTAATAGAACAATAACACAGACAAGGCAGTACAAATGGTGTACTGGGTCTGGCTGGGACAAAATAAACAAAAAAATCCTAAAAAAATTATATACTCATTTCTATCTACTGGTTGGATGGTCGCCCCCAAAATGTTGTGGTCAAGAGCTCAACGTTCAAGAGGAGATCAGTAACAAGTGGCGTTCCTTAGGGGTTCATATTGGAATCAGCACTATTTAAGATCTTTGTCAGTGACATGGACTGTGAGATTGAGTGCACCCTCAGCAAGTTTGCCAATGATATGCTGGAAGGAAGGGATGCCATCCAGAGGGACCTGGGCAGGCCTGAGAGGTGGGCCTGTGCGAACCTCATGAGGTTCAACAAGGTCAACTCCTGCATCTGGGTTGGAGCAATGCCAAGCAAAAATATACGTTGGGAGGAGAATGGATTGAGATTGAGAGCAGCCCTGAGGAGAAGGACCGGGGGGTGTTGGTGGGTGTAAAATTGAACTTGAGCAGCCAATGTGCATTTGCAGCCCCAAAGCCAACCGTATCCTGGGCTGCATCAACAGAACCATGACTAGCAGATGAAGGGAGGTGATTCTCCCCCTCTATTCTGCTCTTGTGAGACCCCACCTGGAGTGCTGCACTCAGTTCTGGAGCCCGCAGCACAAGAAGGACATGGAGATGTTGGAGTGAATCCAGAGGAGGGCCACAAAGAAGATCGAGGGGCTGGAGCACCTCTCTTGTGTAGGAGACAGGCTGAGAGAGCTGGGGTTGTTCAGCCCAGAGAAGAGAAGGCTCCAGGGACACCTTACAGGGGCCTTCCATTACCTAAAGGGGGCCTACAGGAAAGCTGGGGAGGGACTTGTCAGGGAGCGCAGTGATAGGACAAGAAGGAATGGCTTTGAACTAAAAGAGGGTAGATTTAGATTCGATATTTGGAAGAAATTCTTTACTGTGAGGGTGGTGAGGCACTGGCACAGGTTGACCAGAGAACCTGTGGATGCCCCATCCCTGGAGGTGTTCAAGGCCAGGCTGGATGGGGCTTTGGGCAGCCTGGTCTGGTGGGAGGTGTCCCTGCCCATGACAGGGGTTGGAACTGGGTGATCTCTAAGGTCCCTTCCAACACAAACGATTCTGTAATTCTGTGATTAACATTGTACAAGCACCAATATGACAGTACAAATATCATATAAATCATATCAATATCGTATCTACTCTGCACTTTCTGAGAGAACATTCAGTGTTATTTTACAGGATCTCTAGAGAAGTGGAATTGTGATGTTTATGACTTGATTTAACACTGTCTCAACCAAGTATAGCAGTACTGTTGGCTTTGCTCTGAGAATAATGTAAGCTGCAGACTTGGATTGTCAGCACATAAAACAGAGAAAAAATTTCTTTTATGGTTATGTTTTAAAAGAACAGAAGGATACAAATCTTCTGAGTGATGTGTAGGTATAATGTCCAAGGTGGCTTGGAGGTATCTTGTAGCCAAGATAAACAGCTGCAGATTTGCTGAGGTTCACCATTGCCTACTGGCCAGAATGCCCTTACCACACTGTGATGATTTTACTCTGCTGGACAGACAAACTCCACCACAACCGCTCTCTCACTTCCCCTTGTCAAAAGAAGAGGGGGAGAATATATGATGGAAACAAAAACAAAAATGCTCACAAGTTTAGATAAGGATAATGTAATTAAAGGGAAAAGAAAGGGGAAAAAAAAGGCAAAAAACACATGGAAGCAAAGTGGGAATTAAAAAAATAATTGTTCCCTACTTCCTGTCAATGTGCAATATTCAGCCTCATCCCAGGAATCAGGGCCTCAATACATGTAGTGTTTCTTTGGAAGGACAGATGTCTTCATAACGAGAGCCCCCCCTCTCCTTGCCCTTCCACACCTTTTATTGCTGAGTGTGCCATCACACACTGTGGGATATCCCTTTGGTTGGTTTAAGTCAGCTGCCCTGGTGATGTCGCCTCCCCACCTCTTGCCCACCCCCAGTCTGCTGGCTCTTGGAGGGGTTGGAGGGAGTCTTGGTGCTGTGCCAGCACTGCTCAAAAATAAACACAGCACAATACCAGTGCTGTTCTAGCTACAGGTGCAGAGCACAGCACTGCATGGGCTGCTGCAAGGAAAGATAACTCCATCCCAGCCAGACCCAGTACAATACACCATTCGCTCTATAGTGGACTGGGCACTTAACATGCAATTAAGATGTGCATTGTGCTGCAGCTTTGAGCATTGTGAATAACTGAGATGAGGAGAGAAACTGTTGGTCATATTTTATGATCTTGCTGCTTTGTGGTACACTTTTGGGTCCTGTCACGTCACCGACAGTTTTACGCAGACAAAGTGGTCTCTTTCAGTGACCACAAGCCTGTTAATCTACTTGATCCCACACATCTCTGTATGTAGCAGGAGCATGAGTGGATAACAGTTTCCAGATTACATACATTAATGAGGAATAGGAAAGATGATCAACCTTTTTAGGATCCTTACTTTTTCTGACTTCTCAAGGATTTTCAAAGTACTAGGCTGAATAGCTGTGGATTTCTGACTGTATTTATGATCATATGCATATAAACCTGTTTGATCCACTGCAGTGGTATCAGCCTTGAAGGTACCACGGGCATTGTCACTGACTGCCATGAGATGTACCTTGCTGTAGGATGCAGATAGTTATAAGGAGTCTTCATCAGGTGAAGTCATACAGTAAAGGGGTGGTCTTTCTTCGGGAGCTGCAAAGTAACTGAATTTTACTAGTTCCAGAAAGTAGAGCCTTTCTTCTGATGGTTATGAATAAATAAGAGATTTTATACAGAATTATCTTTGACTTTGGAGATTCACAGTAACATGAAAATGCAGTTTTTAGTTAGAGCTTTTAGTTGGTTTTAATCACTCCGATGTATTGCTTCAACCTTTTTAATTTGTTTCTTACAATGATTATTACATTTCTGCAAAAGACATGCTTGAGAGTAGAACAGTTAAAATGAACACTACTCTGTTCTCTATGCTGTGTATAATGGGATGGTGTATTTTCATGGGTTGAAATGGTATACTAAAGAGATGCAGACATGTCTTGCTTTTTACTGCTGCTGGAATGTTTCATCTCTTGGTACTTTGCTGTAATAAAACGATGTGTTCAACATTTTTGTAAAGGGAATGCAGATACAGAATCCAGGAATAAGATAACTTCCTTCCTAATGCTAAAACTGTTTTTTTTTCAGGACTGTTAAGGGAAAAAGTTTCATGACCTAAACTGACCATCAGATGGGGTCAGAGGACATTTCTTTTCTGTAGTGGTATAATATCATGATCTTTATAATGTTGCCAAAGTGTCTTGCTTTCCACCGAAGGACCTGACATTAGCCACTCTACAGAGAAAAGTGTGAGAGGGAGACTAAGATGGACCCCATCTGTAAGAAAATCTGTCATATGAAATGCTAAAAAAAGGCTTTTCTATCAACTAAAATGTAATTTCAGATTTAAAGCGTAAGTCTTTAAAAGGCTTCAGGGAAGCCTTTTAATTTTAAAAGGAATATCCAGAGAAAACTTATTATTGACAACCCTGATGAGCAATTCTAACAGGAAATTACAGGCTGTATTAGGTTTTCGTTAGAGAGTATTAAATTTTATTTAGTTTCTTTAAGAAAAAGACTAGATTATAAATATTCTGCTAAATTTTGTGCTAACCTGACTACTTCAACTAGAGAAATATTTATCAAACATTTGGGGTATTTAAGCTGCATTTCAGAGTTGAGAGCAATGAACAGTGGTCTGATAGGTTTATTGTTCTTGTGTTGTATTAGGGCTGAATTGTACTTTAAATACTATAGGCATATTATGGATATGTTTTCTGAACCATTCTTTAAGTTTTCATGGATTTTGATGAGTAGTAGGTTATATATGAATAATGAATCTATGGCCAATACATTTCCAACTTTTCTAAGTTAAAACATTTCCAATTAGGAATCATTTGAGTATTCATCTAGTTTTATTGCATTTTTAGAAAACAGATGTAGTAATGAGTCTCCAACCTTAAGCATACATATTTTTCAGCCTTAAACAGGTCTTTATTCTGTGTTCGTAGGTGACCCACCAGTGAATTTTTTTTTTCAGAAACAAGGTTCCTTAATAAGGCTTTCTCATCTGAAAACCTATGACTCTGTTGGTCACCTTGTAGATATTATGCTCTTTGATTTAGCTCATTAGTGAAATTACACATCATTAAAACTTAGACCTGTGTATGGAACAGCAGGGAATATGTCTCCTATGTTCTCTTTTATGTTGAAGTAGCTGATGAGAATATCTAATCTTCATGAGGCAATGTGTTGTAATAGTTAAAATAGATAACCAGGTTTCTGTTTCCCATTTTGCTGTTGACATATTTGATCACATTGGTAAGCTGTCTGAACACTTAACGGATCTCTAAAGGTGAGGTGATGTGAACCCAACCTATTGTGTCCTTTGCTATGTGCTTTGCTATTTGAAGATATTTTCCAAGTCTATTAAGTACACACTAGACTTCTGCATAAAATAATTTCCTGCATGTTTTCCACAAAGGAAAATTAGGTTATTTTGATAAGGTCTATTAAAAAAAAAAAAAAAAAAAGCTGGAGAGTAAGAGGGCTGTGCAGGTCTTGAAAATGGTTGGGGTGCCATATAGAGAAGTGCTAATGAGAGGCTGCACCCCTAGTAAATGTGTCTCAGACCTTTCTTGTATACTACGCTGTAGAAAGTACATGTGGCTTTGTGCTGAAGAGCTCTGGAGTTTCTCAACAATCTTCATACCCCACAGTAGAAAGATGTCAGGGATTCTCATATAAATTCAATGTCAAGAGGTGTTGCATTGTGTGAACATTTCTACGCAGTATTTTTTTTTCCTTTTCTTTTCATAGATGGCTTCCTAATAAAATTGTACAATGCACTCATAGTAGAATGCAAGTCTTCATAAAAAACATATTTCTTCACCATCATGGTTCTAATGCTGTATGCATTTTTTCTTCTCTTTATACTGGGTGAGTGAGACATGGGGGTTAGGAAGCAGACCCATAATAAAAACAGCAATGGGTCAGTGCAGAGGCAAATATTGTGGTATGGTAACAGAACTGTAACTGCAACCTAAAACAAATGAGTAATTTTTCTCCCTAAAAGGTAGCACTGCTTATGCTGATAGACACTGTGAGATTTAAATAAATAATAATAATAATAATAATAATAATACATAAAGAAGTTTTGTGGACTGAATGGGAAAATGTGTTCCTGTAGTTGTGATCTCACAGAACCAAAGACAAATTGCCTGAAATGACTAACAAGTAAAAAAAACCCACAGTAACAATCCGCAGTTTACTTTTTTTTTTTTTTTTTTTCTGGGTTGAAGTGAGTCTTTATTTTCAGCTTATTGAGAAACTTTTGTGGATTCCAGTCATTTGGACATGGATGTTCAGCCTGAATATGCAATATGTTTCAAAAGTATTTGTTAACTATTTAGCTTCCCTTTTAGCTTCTGTAACTCTGTTGTAGAAGGCTGATAGAAGTGGTCATTTGTAAGTTGTTCATTCACTATGGAACATTTCTAAAACTTGTCAACTTTTCTTCACAAAGGGAACATGAAGTGAAGGCTAACTAGAAGTAAGTGAAGATCACTCCAGCCAGAAAATTGTGAGTGAAGGCTGGCTGATACATGCAACAGAGGCGTTCTTCAGACAAATTACGAAGATTTCTCTAGCCCCACCTGTCACAGAAGATAAATATTCAGAAGTTTTTCTGAAGATTTACAAGTAAACAGAAGGTATTTGAACCTGGTATACTGAAGATTAGACGTGTTGTCTTTCACTTTTCTCTTTTTATTGAGGGAAAGCTTTCTCTAGGATGTGTGAGTTGTGTGATACAGGTGTTAACAAATCTGAGTGGGCTGAGTGACACTGGTGATTTTGTGGTTATTTTCCACCGTTTTCTCAAGTTACTGTGCAGCTGTACCAAGACTGCTGTCTGCAGTAGGTGTGGCAACACCTGCTCAGCCACCAAGTGCTATAAAGATACTCTTATATGAGCTATATGGACCTAAGTTAATGAATATTTGTAGATGTTGAGCTGCTGTTTTATCATCTTGCTGTCTGCCTTTTGACCTTGCCACAATTCTCCATTGCTAGAATGTAGGCATGTATTCATTTTCTGGCACTCCTCCAGCAGTCTGTGTTCAGCTTCTGAACCCTTGTTTCACTGAGGTCACTTTATTCAGTGTTTGTATGAGATGATTGGAAAAATGTCATCCAGATTGACAAAATGGGACACTGGAGTGCTAAAATAATACAGATATTTTTGAGAAGTAGAAGGAGCCATAGAAACGTTCAAGTTTGCTTTAAAAACCTAATTCCAACTTGCACATTAATTTCTCTTTTATTCCACTATTGGAGTAACTTACAAATAGATTAACCACTTCACTTTTCTCATATAAATTATATTACATACAGTGTAAAAGTCTGTAAGAAGGCTACACAGATTTATGACAAGTCTGCTACAGGCACAACCTGTTTTACTTCACAATGAGTAACGCAACTCATAGGCTAATTACAATTTATTTGAGAGCTTCAGGATAAAGCCCTGAGGGATCTAATTCCTGCCTCACTGAAAGGCAGAGGTATAAAAAAAATTAGCAAGACAGTGTTAACTCTCCTACATTTTAAACTAATCTTATTATATATAAAGTACATTTTTCATACATCATGTGTATGATTTCCCTCTGAAGGGAAGCAAGATGCAGAAAATCATATTCTATTTGAAGCGTCATTTTTTTTTTTCAGGGTCCATTTCCAACATCACTTGCCTACTCTGAAGAGCTGTTGTTGCCACAGTTATATTCTTGAAGTGCTTCTGTTGTGCTTTTTCTGCTGTCTTATAATTTAATAATGCACAAGTATTCTGGCTTGAAATTGGCAATGGAAGTGTTCTCAGTTATCTAATAACCAGACGTACTGTTCTAATGTGTGTGTCTGCTGATGTACATCATTTATGAAAAGCATAATCTGACTTTATAGCCTGTTTAAAATTTCCAAAGCTTTTCACTGTCCTGTTGTCAGCCTTGGCTGTTCCAATGTAACCTGCGTGTTACCCTCTTGATGACTTTTTTATTCCTTTTTTTAAATTGCAGATTAAAAATATATTTTTTCTTACACAGAGTTTAGCAAATCAGGCAGGCTGTAGTCACAGGCCTTTAAGTCTTATCAAATATCTGTATTTTGAAAGACTCTAGATTGCTATGCATCCTTCTGTGTTGTGGGGTCATTCTGACTCTGACATTTTATTTTGGTTTGGTTTCATTTTATTCTACAAGACCAGCAAAAGCTCTCTTTATCTCCCAGGCTTAGACTGGAAGAGGAGAGAATGCCTGGCACCACCTCAGCCAAGGAAGACTGATCTGGCTGTATGGTGAAAGACTCTGAGGAAGATGGGACTACTCAGGGAAATATGTTTACCAGTACATTTTCTCTTCTTTCTCATGTTTGAGGGAATAGTCTGCATTAGTATTCATGCAATGCATGCTTTACACATTGCTCATACTGTTTATGACATATTTAGGTGTATCTCTGAGTCATTCACACAAACAAAGGCTGCATGCTCAAGCACCAAGTGCTGCATTCATAGAATCACAGAATCATAGAATGACCAAGGTTGGAAAGGTTCTCTGAGGATCATTTAGGGGATCCCTGGGGGAAACCACTAGCTACAGGCCCCCAACTAGACTCCACACCACTAAGCACAACTCTCTGAGCTCTGCCATCCAGCCAATTACCAATCCACCTCACTATCCATTCATCGAGGCCATACTTCCCGAGCTTGTCTTTGAGGATATTATGGGAGAATGTGTCAAAAGCCTGGCTGAAGTCATGGTAGACCATATCCAACGCTCTCTCCTCTTCTACACAGCCAGTCATCTCATCAAAGGTGGATAGAAGATTGGTTAAGCATGATCTCCCCTTGGTGAATCCATGCTGAATATTCCTGATCACCTTCTTATCCTCCATGTGCTTGGAGATGACCTCCAGAATGAGCTGCTCCATCACCTTTCCAGAGATGGAGGTGAGGCTGACTGGCCTGTATTTTCCTGGGTCCTCCTTCTTGCCCATTTTGAAGACCAGAGTGACATTGGCTTTCTTCCAGTCCTCAGGCACCTCTCCTGTTCTCTATGACCTTTCAAAGATGATGGAGAGTGGCCTATATAACATCAGCTAGCTCCCTCAGCACCTATGGGTGGATTCCATTGGGACCCATGGATTTGTGGGTGTCAGGTTTGCTTATTTGCTCTGTGTGTCACCACTGTGGTATAAAGCTTCACTGCAGTGATGGCATAAATGGATCTCCAGATTGCCACTTAGCAGAGGTCAGAAATAGTAGTGACAGCCCTGAGAAGCGTCTCTGTCATGTGGAGTATACCTTGATCATAGTGTGGAGGCTCCACAACGGCAGTTTGAAACAGATTTTGGAGGCCTGCTGCAAGGCCTACTCTGCCTTTTGACACCCTTTGGTGAGATGTGGTTACTCAGCTGGATCTATCAACACAAGCAGTCTCAGGAATGATCTGAAGGATCTGGTCTTTTTCATCTGGAAAAAAAATATAAATATATATATGTCAAAGAGTCAATCTCAGTGCTGCTACGAAAGACTTAGAGTTTAGGGGAATGACCACCTAAATTTGTTCCCTGATTAAGATGAAACTCAGATTATAACCAGGAAGAAATTAAAAATTATCACACAGGAATATGCTATCCCGAAAGGATAAATTATTTTCATCACTCTTCCTTTGACAGCACATGTTTCCTATCCACACTGAAGAATCATGACCAAGAACAACACATTCATAAAGAAGTGTAACAATGCACATGTAATATTTTCTGTAATATTTCTTTATATTTCTGTAATTTCTGTAAATTCAGTAATATTTCTGTAATATTTCAACTTAAACATCCCCTTGGAATTTTTTTTTTTTTTATTGTATCATTGGAATACTCCGAAATGCGGTGGGTAGAAATGGCTGCTAGTTTGATAAAGCTGAAGGGCATATTAGGTTTCTTCAGATACACCAGACGAATGTAAATAAATGGTATTGAGGACTTGCCTTGGTCTTGTAAAGGTTCATTTGCTCTATTTTTCCAGGCAAGTATCTATTCTGAAGCTGTTGTTTCTGATGCTTGAAGCAGCTTCACTAAAGACTTCTAAAAAGAGGCAATGATTTCTCATAAATAAGGATGATCAAAGTATGTGGTGGTGATGGTCTGTCATCAAACAGAAATTATCTCCCTGCAAATGAAAAACAACGTGAAGGAGCTATTCTTAATTTTTCCTCATGTGACAGTGCTGTTCTTCTGGCATGTGAACCTAGTGAGTGGCCAGGTCCTTCAAACAGGCCTCTGTCTGCTTCCTGAAGTGTCCAAAGAAAGGCAAATAGAGTACTGGACCTCGATGTACATCCCTAGAGATACAGTCCACCTTCAGATGGAGGGCTGTTTTAGGCAGTGGCACTGCAGCAGCCAGTCTGTGAAACTGGATCTGTAAGTCTGAGGAGCATTATCTCTCATGAGGTGTCACAAGGTTTATATTACTGAGGAAATCAAATGATCTAAAGTCACTGCTGAATTTATTCTCTGCTTGTCCTTTTTCAACCAATCATTTGGATGTTCCATCGACATTCTGGATGTTCTTGCATGAGCAGGATGTCCACCGTAACCTCAACAAAATTGACAAGCCCTTTGTGCTTCAACAGCCTGAATGGCATGATTATGTATAAACTGGTTATCATGTTGGTTTTGTTGTTGTTGTTTGTTTGTTTGTTTTGTCTGGTTTTTTTTTTTTGCTGTTGTTGTCTTTTTTTTTTCTTTTTTTTTTTTTTTCATTTTTGTCTGCTTTTGTTGCTGTTTTTCTAATTCCATATCGTAAAAAAAGAAATCAAGAGAATAGCAATAAAAGGGGGTCAGGAATAATGGACAGAGTTTTCATCAAACCTTTAATTTTTAAAAGAAAGGCTTTAAGTTTCCTTATATACAGGATATATTGCCCTCTTTTTGATTTTTCATCAAAAAGTGTGCATGCCTTTGTACAGCAACCAAAATGTCTCTTTATAGCCTTCTGTGTTCAAGAGAATATCTACCTGCTGTTAAAGCAAATTGCACTTGTGCTTACATGGGGGATGTGTGAAAGGATGAAAGTGAATGTTAAACTCCTACTAGGAGACCAACATAACTGTTCAGAATATATATATACATGTATTCATATATATATATTCCAGTTTATACAGTAAGAAGTGCAGAGTCCTGCACATGGGGAGGAATGACCCCAGGCACCAGGACATGCTGGAGGCCACCCAGCTGGAAAGCAGCTCTGCAGAAAGGGACCTGGAGGTCCTGGGGAACACCAAGCTAAACATGAGCCAGCAAGGTGCCCTTGCTCTAAGAAGGCTGATGGTATTCTTGGCTGCATTAGGCAAAGTATTGCCGGCAGGTCAAGAGAGGTAATCCTTCTCTTCAGCATTGATGAGGCCACACCTGGAGTACTGTGTCCAGTTCTGGGCCCCCTGGTACAACACAGACATGGTAATGCTGGGAAGAGTCCAACAGAGGGCCACCAAGATGATGAAGAGAGCGGAGCATTTCTCTTGTGAGGAGAGGCTGAGAGAGTTGGGACTGCTCAGCCGAGAGAAGGGGAGGCTCAGGGGGATCTCATCTATGTGTATAAATACGTGAAAGGAGGGTACAAAGAGGATGGAGCCAGGCTCTTTTCAGTGTTGCCCCGTTCCAGGACATGAGGAAATGAGCACACACTGAAACAAGGAAGGTTTCTTTGTTCGGCAAGCACTTTACTGTGTGGGTGACCAAGCACTGTCAGAGGTTGTGCAGATAGGTCATGAAGTCTCCCTCCTTGGAGAACTTCAAAAGCCACCTGGATGTGGTCATGGTATCTCTAGGTATCTCTAGGTCCCTTCCAACCTCAACTGTTCTACGATTCTGTAATTTCATTGTATAGGGAGATCATGTATTTATTCTGTACATCTTCAGTGAATGCCATATTCACGTCTGTGAAGCAGCTCACCAAGACAGATCTCTCCCAGGACTGATCTTTGGAGTAATTCAGAGGCGACACATCAAGACCAATGCTCACTTTTCTATAAGATTCCCTCATATTCAGACAGTTCTCAAATATCACTCTCCGTGTTACTTCTAATCTCCTTCAGTTGAATATAAATGTATATATATTCTCTCTCTCTCTCTCTCTCTCTCTCTTCACTGTACAATATGCCATAGTTAAGTCCTGGGATACATAAATAGAAAATTACAGATTTTAAAAACAGTTAACATAAATAGAGTTGAGAGAAATATTTTAGTGAGTCACATAGGCACAGAGACTTTACACCTAATTACCACACTCTCACTCTGAATTTTTATTTTGCTTTGCATTAGCAACTGGTGAATAACATAGTTTGCATTTTTTTGGTATACCTAAATATTTCTACATCAATCAAATGATGAAATACAAAATGTATTATAATTGAAAACAGGACATGAATATTTTTGTAAAGAAGAAATTTAGCCAAACAGCTTTAATTATTTAGTTAATAGTGAATCTAATCTAGTGAATCATTTCTAGTGAATCTTTTTTTTTTCCTTTTTTTTTTCTCTTTCTTTTTTGTCTTTTTTTTTTTTTTTTTTTTTGAAATAGTGAAAAATGATATATTTATAACTGGCCCCAAAGCTCCTTTGCCAGAGTAGAAGCTAGAATACCATAAATTTCAGAAAAAATGTATTTCTATTTCACACCACAAGTACTATGTAAACAACATTGAGATACTTAAAATTAGTTCATCATGGTATACTTTGCTTCTGGAAAACAAACAAACAAACAAATGTGCATTTTCATTATGGAGAGTTTAATCAGCTGTTGATCACTGCAGTGATGCATTTGACAGCAAGTACAAATTCTGTTGTTCTCACTTGAAAGTCTTCACTGGGTTTGATACCAGTAGTGAGATGGAGCATACTGTGACTGTGGGTCTTTCAGAACTTTTACATTTTTCTTCTAGGTCATGGGAAGCTCTAAATGGCTTGTACTGTGTTGTGGTTTAGCCCGGTTGGCAGCTAAACACCACACAGCCGTTCGCTCATCCTCCCCCCTCCCTCTCCGGGATGGGGGAGAGAAACGGGAAAGTGAAGCCTGTGAGTTGAGATAAAGACAGTTTATTAAGACAGGAAAATAACAACAACAACAACAACAACAACAACAACAATAATAATAATAGTATTAATAATAATAATGTGTACGAAATAAGTGATGCACAATGCAATTGCTCACCACTCATTGACCAATGCCCAGCCTATCCCCGAGCAGCCGGCCCCCCCTACCCCGGCTAGCCACCCCTATATATTGTTCAGCATGATGTCAGATGGTATGGAATACCCCTTTGGCCAGTTTGGGTCAGCTGTCCTGGGTCTGTCCCCTCCCAGCTCCTGCTGCATCCCTAGCCTGCTCGCTAGCAGGACATAGTGAGAAGCTGAAAAGTCCTTGGCTTGGTGTAAGCACTTCTCTACAACTATTAAAACATCAGCATGTTATCAGCGCTCTTCTCATTCTAATCCAAAACATAGCACCCTGCCAGCTACTAGAAGGAAAATTAACTCTGTCCTAACTGAAACCAGGACATACTGAAACTGTCCCAACAGCTTAGCAAACGGTTTATTTGTCAGTATTTGTCCAGTTTGCGCATTAAGTTGCAAAGCTGATCACTGACTCATTTTAATGCTCAATTGTAGCTTCTTGTACTCCAGTGAAATTACAAAGACTTTTTTTTTTTTTTTTCTTCCCCTAAACATCTGTGAATATCAGATCTTAGGAATATGTTCCAATAATAAATTCCATGTTACTTCATTCAGCAAAATGGGGATCCCCAGTGTAGAGTTTTCATTGGCTTTCATGAAGCCAATGTTTTGTATTTCATGTTCCCAAATCAAGCTTTTCCTTGATAACAGCAAGATAAGAATACAACATTTTTGATATAGTAGCTTAATGATTTTCTCTTTCACATTGCAAAAAAAAAATCAAAAAACCCACCATTACTACCAAGAACAAGAAAAAACAAATAAAAAAAAAACGCCACCACCACCAATAAACAACCAACCAATCAACCAAAAAAAAATAAAAATAAACATTTACATTATTTTGTAGATGATTTATTTATTTAGGAGATAAGGAAATGCAAGTATTTGCAGAACAATACATTTTGCAGTTGTTTATTATTATTATTATTATTATTATTATTATTATTATTATTATTATTATTATTCCCCTTTGCCCTCTTAACAATCTGGTATAAAAATAACAGTCTGGTATAAAAAATAAATATTTATGTTATTTTGTAGATGATTTATTTATTTAGGAGATATGGAAATGCAAGTATTTGCAGAACAATACATTTTGCAGTATATTATTATTAGCAGTAACATTATTAGTATTATTATTAGTACTAGTATTAGTATTCCCCTTATCTTTGCTCTCTTAACAATCTGGTTCTTTAAATCACTAAAGAATTAAAATTATTAATTCTACTGAAGTAGTTCCAGACTGATCAAGATCCAGCATGATATTGATTTCATTTTCTGTCTGTTGACTAAACTTTTGTTGGAGCAATGTGCAAATAAACTACTCTGCAGGATGCTCAAGCCTGAAATGAGCTGGTAAATTCCATCTTCATTACAATGAACTAGACAGGAAAGTAGTCTGATCATTTTGAAAGGGTGTTAATTTTCTGTTCTGATGGAAATGTATCAACAGACTGGCTCTTTCTTGTCACCCATTTCTTTCTCAGTTGTGGCTTTCAGCTAGAAGATTTCTCCCGAATTTCAATTCTTTAATAAAAAAAAAAAAAAATGCTGAAGACCCTGAGTAATTAGCCTGCACACGTGAGGAATCCCAGTTTTATAGTGTTCCCTTGTGAAATGTCCCTGTAAATCTGTTTGCAAAATCAGAGTCTAAAAGGATTTTCCTGATGGTATGGTTATATAGCATCCAATCATTTCTCTGAATAGGAATAATCTTTTGAAAAAACCCTGCTTTTTTACAGTTCTCTCTCTTAGCTGATTTAAATTTATGGATGTTAACATTGTTCCATATCACTATTAAATTGTCCATTACCCTCTAAGTTAAAGGTGTTGCATATGAAACTTGGTTACCCATTGTTTTAAATCAGCTAATTATAACATTTTGGTCCTTTTTTATCCAATTGCTAGTGGGCCAGTGAGTGAGAGGGTTGGGTGGTTAATACTAGCTAGATAGGCAGATCTATTTGAGTTCAGTGTAGTTAGGGTAAGATAAGCAATAATAAACACACCCTGCCAATCTTTCAGTCAGCTCTTCAGAGTGACGGGTTATGTGACACCGTTATACAGCCATGAGATTTCTGTAGGGGAAGGTACTCTTTCTTTCTGCTGTCCCCATTATGTGAAAGACAAATCATTTAGAGTAGAAAACAACCTTTACAAGTCTGCTTATTATCTTATCTTTTATTTTATTTTTTTCAATTGTGAAAATGGCATTCACCAGTGCCTATCTGCAAGCAGCTCATCGAAGTGAAGAACTAGTTTCTCTGTCTACCATACACCTCATTCACTCTTGTTTAAAACAACCCATAATAGAAAGGTAAGATCAGGCACAGATGCCAGACTGATTTGCTGTGAAAGAAGCATGAAGCAGAAATAGAGTAACTCATTTTTGTCGTATCAGTATTCGTGCTGCAGGGCTGAGTGCAGTAGAAGGTTACTTATTATTAAACTGAATAAATGCAGAAGTCACACACTCAATATGTTTATGTGACAGAAAAATTCCATTTGTATTTCAAATAAAAGTACTTGCATACATGGAGGATCATTTAAGATAAATAGATTTAATATTTATGCAAATACATTTCAAACGCTGCTGGTGATATATGATAAATAACTTCAATACGAAAAAAGCTTCGTGTTTTGTAACCAGTCTGAGAAGGCAAAAGAATCCTTTCACATTTTTTTCTCTTGTTGGATTAGAGAATGATAAATATGCTAACCCTGAACACCACTAATAAACCAAGAGCAGACAGTATTAAACATATTTGCTGAAAGGCATATTTTGGAGAAGATTTTGTACTCTAGCCAAATCTCCTGCCCCTCCCCAAATTTTTTTTGCACTTCAGTTTTTGCCTCAGTTCATGCTTATGGCTCTGAGAAGCAGCTATATTCATGTCTCCTAGGTATTCAGGTTCCTGTTCTT